>NC_136967.1:19208179-19478179 GCF_032717465.1 Coenobita brevimanus
CTGCTGCTGAACGATTATATCAGCTTGGGGAGACCTCTCATAATGAAGTGGGTACGTAATTCCAAACTTGATTTTGTGGCTACATCTGACACACCTCTTTGTTGACCTGCCTTCCCCCACAACTGGCGGAAGGTAGATGGATGTACAGGGTGCCGAAGTTTATTAGACTTGTTAATGGATGTTTACATGTGATTGTCACGCGGGATGCCAAGGGTGCCAGCACATAAAGGCACTGCTGGTTATTGGCGCTTGACTGGCATTATGGCCAGAGGTAGGTCGTCTACCTACTATTAATTTTTCTTCCCCTCTCTCGGATGGACGTATTTTTTGTCAGCTTATGAGATTTGCTAGAACTTCTTCCCTGGTGAGTTGTTTGTGTTTTATATTAATATTTTCCTGCATTTAAACATTGTAAAAATTACATAGAATTTCATACGTCAAAATACTGCCGCACTACAGTATATATTTAGAAATCAACCGGCAAGGAAGAGGTGTAAGTGAGCTGACCTACCACCGTATATTTAGAAATCAACCGGGAAGAAAGAGATGCAAGTGAACCTTCATATTAACGAGAGTACGACGCTAAAGGTGGCAAGGTCGATGAGTGCTTTGGTTATCAGCCTTGAGGTAGCGAGGTTCAGTAAAAACAATAAGTGAACTTCTTCCTATAGCATGCTTAAGGCTGTAATCTATTTCTTTCAACTTCATTGTCATCTTCAGTTCAAATGTCAGTTTATATTCTGTAATGACTATAAACCTGATTATTAATATAGTAAGACCGGCTGAATTGTTTATGTTGTAAGAATTGCGGCATTTTCTCAGATACACTATGCATTATGTTCCGGCTTACGGCGGGTTATTATTATTAGCAATAGAAACTCCCTCCCTGACAGAGGTTTAACAGAACTAATGAAAGTACAAGAACGCTATCGTCCTGACATTAATTTATTACTAATAAATTTTCTATTTTACTCTTTACAGTACGAATGCATTATGTCTGCATCGCCTTGGCTTTCATAATGTAATTCCTCTGGTCAAATCGTTCTACATTTGGAGCTATGGAACTAGTAGTGATAGGTCATTCACTGAATACTACCTATAAATTTTTAATAATTCTGATAACTGAAATTATTTATATTAAATGAAATTCTATCAAATAAAATTATTATGTTTATATTGTTCAGTTTTTGGAACTAGTACAGAACACAGGGCCAGGTCACTCTGACGCTATTCCACGTGTTTTCCATCGTTGCTGTTGGGCTGCAAGAGTTTGTTGTGTTCGATGAGCTCTATCAAAATTCTTCCGAGTGTTGTAGGAAAGAGCCGAAGCTCCCGAACAGAAAACGCTTCACATATTCCTGTCTAACTTCTGAGGTTATTCTCTTCCCCTTCACTCCGGCAGACTTAAGAGTCAGGCATAAAAACAGCTCAAAGTTTTTCCTCCCGACGCAACCCAAACCCTTTAAACATCTTTCCTTTAACAGTCTTAATTATTCTGTCCAAGCTGTCAACACTTTTAACACTCGGGATCATTGCATTTTGCCAAGGAGGAAGGAGTGTGGACCGAGAGGTTTCTCGTAGCTTCCAGGACTTGTGTTTGCCGCTGGAACTAATATTTGACCTTTTGTGCGCGGGTACAGAATGTAATCAACGAGGGATTTACAACTTTTGTCGGGGATAAAGGAGGGCTCTCCTTCCTCTGCCTCGCCTACTTCCTGCCCAGCATCACAACATCGCCGCCACTGCCCTGGTAATGAAATATGTTCTCAATAATTTTTTGATGTACTTCATGTAAAACAAATTATTTGGTTTCATATGAAGCAGTGATGAGCTTGTCTGGAAACTTATCGGTAGACCACCAGTCTCGAAATTGTGAGGTCTGGAGTACGAGTGGGTCCTGTCTTGCAATTGCATCCTCTCTTGCCAACTCTCCCTAAGCCAGTGTGATGAAGTATGGCCTACCCCTACGAGGAGGATAGATTAGGTCCTGCACAGGACCAATCGTGGAGCGACGATGCTGATAATATTGATGATAATTATAGCAATTTATGGAAAATAGCGATCAGTTGCTTGTTCTGCATCCCAAGAAAAATTCACGGTCATAATTTTCGATAGCTTTGTTCAAGCAATTTTGCAACAGCAAGTCACTGGGGTAGAGTTATACATACATAGTACGTTGATGCAGAGGGACAGCTTCTTGTGTCACAGTCTCTACTGATAGAACATGGAATACAATTTTTTTTTCTTTTCGGAATGAAACACTGCAAAACAGTAAAGTCACATATACTGATTTCATACAACAGACTGCACAGTAATAGCTTGGTTAACGAAGGTGAGCTCGTATCTTTTATAAAGGCTCCTACATGCTTGCATGGGTCGGCTTTGGTTACCTACTGGCGGCCTTTCACACTTCAGAGGCTATAATATTATCTATAAAGAATTGATGCTATCTGAATGGAACCTAGAAGGAGAGATGGAGCCAGCTGAGGGAGGACAGGAGGGGAGGTGTGGGGAAAGAAAGGGAGGTAAAAATGGCTATGATGTGGCTGGTGGAAGCTGGTGGTGTCAGGCTGTCAGTTGCTGCTCACTCGCCTGCTTCACCTACCCTTACACTTTTCACTTCCTTCATACATTCTCATCCTCCCCTTCTCTCTCTCTCTCTCTCTCTCTCTCTCTCTCTCTCTCACACACACACACACACACACACACACACACACACACACACACACACACACACACACACACACACACACACATAATCGTACTGTCTTCTCTCTCACCTAATCGTTCTAACCTGTCTATCCCTTCTTACTTATTTCTGACATTTGTCAATCCCTTTCTCGCCTTCTGGCACACACACACACACACACACACACACACACACACACACACACACACACACACACACACACACACACACACACACACACACACACCAATATAAAAACACTGATACAGACATAGACCAGTGTGATCGGAATATAATGTATGTTGACTTACCATTTCTGATAAACCCACTTCCTGGGGTACTTTGGCTGCCATGAAAATTATTCTCTTCTCCTAAAATCGAGTATGATGAGAGATATTCTTTATCCATCCTCTAGCCTGATCGTTTGGACTGATGTTCTCCCCCTCACTACGATGACGTATTTTGTCGAAGGTGCTGTGTGTGTGTGTGTGTGTGTGTGTGTGTGTGTGTGTGTGTGTGTGTGTGTGTGTGTGTGTGTGTAAACAAATTAACTCAAACATTTTACCCGATCTAAACCATATTTGCTGTAGGGGTACAGGATCAGCTAAAGGGTTGTCCTATTGTTTGTAAGAACAATAGGTCAAAGTTCAAAGTCAGTGAGCGAGGTCAAAGCATGAACTAGCAATTTCAGCTTAAACATTATTCATTCGTTTTTTACTAAACATTATTGAAGGGTTAAGGATAAGGCAAGAAAGATGGCTTTGATTTTGAGAGCAGTCTATCAAAGGTCAATGCTGTAGGGCAAGTTCAAAGCTCGACTCATGCGTCTGCATGTGAACAGAATAAGTATCACGGTTTTAATCTTCGTTTGGATCGCCTGGCACAAGGGTTAAGAATCAGCCAGTGTTGACCTAATGTCACATGTCAAGGTCACCTTAAAGAGTGTTAATCTTATTTGCCCCAAACTTTGTAGATTGGTTCGTGGTTGGAAAAGGATAAGGGGACTAGATTTCGAGAATAATCGGTCAAACGTCAAAGTCACTAAGAAAAGTCAATGTTCAGGGTCAAAGAACAAGGTCAACTGAAACAGATTTTATCCGATTTGGAACAAACTTGGTGAATGGGTTAAGAGTCAGGCAAGAATGAAGTACCAGCAGTTCGATTTTTGGACTTATCAGTCTTGTTCTGTGACCTTCGCCGTTAACCTTTCCCTGTGCCTATGCAGCGGTGGCTTGGAGGTTACCGTGTTCCCCTTCTGATCTGTGTGGGTGCCGTGAGTCAAGGTATGAAATGGAAGCCACGACAGACATTTAAAGTGGACGCCGGAATTATGTCCCCTTATATGGTGTTAGGAGCCTCTGTGGTACAGTGGTAAAGTGTGCGTTTTCGTACACTGAAGAACGAGGGTTCGCGCCCCGCCAGGGTAATAAACTTTGGGAGCGTTCTTCAGGCCACGTACTGCATTGGCGGACATGAGGGGTGCTGTGGTTGAACCAGTGTCGCATACTATAAAGTATGCTTGCACCCAGTCGGCTTGCACGGGCCGATTACGCATGGTTCACAGACTACACACACATCCAAAGCCACTCCAACACAACAATTACACTTACAAGGACTTCTCACCCTACATACAAACTAGACAGCCTAAGCCACTTGGTAGAGATACATTGGCTGAATCGTCCCCACTTCGGTAGGGAGAGGCCGTCCTGCACTGGACACTCAAACGGCTACTGCTGCTGCTGCTGATGATATGGTATTATGTTCGCACCGCCTATGTTTGTACCTATAACCTGGACAGACCCTGACACATCCTTAGCCATGACTGCTCTTCGACTCTCACATACACTGGCACATCTACATAGTAATAGTAGTTGTTTTAGTTGTTGTTGTTCTAGTATTAGTAGTAGTAGTAGTAGTAGTAGCAGCAGCAGCAGCAGCAACAGCAACAACAACAACAACAACAACAACAACAACAACAACAACAACAACAGCAGCAGCAGCAGAAGCTGCTGCAGTAGTAGTATTAGCAGTAATAGTAGTACAGTAGTAGTAGTGGTAGTAACTGCAACCCCAGGCTCACCCGAACGTGAACGTGGTGGACTGCAAGCCGAAAATAATCTCATGTCACCCTCCTTATTGGAGGACAGTAAGGGGTCTAAGAGACGGTTGCATAACCGGGCAGCTCCACTCCTGGCCATATCGGTGTCACTGGGTCAAGGTATCCGTCTCCAGCACCCAGCATTGAAATTTCCTGAAATCTCTTGGTGAGTTGATGGAATCTTGGCTGGTCTAAACAAAAGATATATGGATAGGCCCTTTCAGTACGGTGATGATTTTTGTATTCTATTCTGTCTAAATCCAAACTGTTTAATTTGGCTGAAACAGATGCTGACTGACTTATGGAATTTAAAAAGAAGAAAGAAAGAAAATGAACGTCACAACAGTGATATTTCTGCTTCGCTTTTGCTGCATTACACACCATTTTAGGATGAAGAAGGTTCTTTAGATTTTAGGTAGTAAAGATATGAATAATAATAATAATAATAATAATAATAATAATAATAATAATAATAACAACTTAATTAATACTGTCACTGCTGTATTTCTTACTTGTTGTAATGAACTTTTTACTGTATCTTTTTTTCTTTCCAACAGGTACGTACTGTGCAACAGACGAGCAGCAAAGGTAAGAAAAATTTATCTGTGTCTGTCTGTGTTTTTTTTCTGTATATCTCTGTCGGTCTGTCTCTCAGTCTGTCTCTCGTTGTCTCTGTCTCTGTGTTTGTCGCCGTCTGTCTGTCCGCCTGTCTGTCTGTCTGTCTCTCTCTCTCTCTCTGTCTGTCTGTCTGTCTCTCTCTCAGTCTGTCTGTCTGTCTGTCTGTCTGTCTGTCTCTCTCTCTCTCTCTCTCTCTCTCTCTCTCTCTCTTTCTCTTGTATGTAGTGAATTCAGATATATCCGTGGAAAATGGAGAAACAAGAGTAGGCTATACGGTGTTAGGGAAAGGTAAGTGAATATTACCCACCCCAGCTATAATTGTGGGAATGAGATGATGATGATGATGATAATGATGATGATGATGATGATGATACATTATACCCTTTTGATTCTGAACTGAGTGAAAGCATTACTGAAACCTCTCAGAACAAACCTAATATGTGTAGAAAAGCTAATAATCCCATAGTGTTTTTAAAGCATTGGGCTGTAACGCGTGTTCCGATTAGGAGGCAGAGATAAAAGTGTTTCTCTCTCTTTCTGAATTATTTACGTTCCTGTGACAGACACGTGTACCAGGGATATCAGAAGTTGCGTAATTTTTCAAAGTTTTATCTGGCCCTCCAACGCAAATTAGTTTTCGAGGCAGCGGAAGGGAACCAAAGCGCCTCACAGGAAATATTTTACCCACAAAACTCGCTGAAAACACATACTATTACTTTTCCTTTCGCCACGATGTTTTCTTTTGATTAATACAAGGTTGGCCCAAGTTGTCGTTTTTATTATTTGACGTTGGAGGAACGTAGCGTTAAGAAATACATTCAACTTTTGCGTCAGGACCAAAATTTTCACATTGGTTTTGCTTTATGTGAACCTTAAATAATACGGTAATAATTTTAATAAAAGTTTGAGCCATTATTCCTTCATTTCAGCTGCTAAAATTCAAGAGGTAAAACTTTCGGTATATCCTGAGACGTCTTGGAATTAATCTGCTTTTAATTCATTCATCGCTGAACTACCAACTAGGTATTTTATTCTGCCTTGTAAATCCCTTTCGGTTGAGTAGCTAAACGCAGTAAAGTTACAGTACTGCCTTACATGCAATTGAGAACTTCCACTACAACAGTTAATCTCTTTAATACAGTGACATACTCGTAACGTAATTGGCGTCGTTACAAGATTATTTAATTAAGCATAATGTTGATCCTTGATATCAACATACAAACTGTAATATTAGGAGGAAAAAAAATACAGGTTTCAAACTTCGTCAAAAACCAGTCTTACTGTCTTGATATGCAAGAGTATATGTTGAAGTGTGGCTATTTTAAAGTTTTTATACCATATCTTAATTAATTACGTTCCAGGATTTTTTGCAGGTCAAAATATTGCATTTTTTTTTTTTTTTTATAGTATGTGATGAAGGACCATGTTTAAAAGTTTGAGTATGCGAAGTTTCAGGTCAGTATCTACCACAGTATATGCAAGGCGGGTGCTTGAGGTTTCGGTTTCTGGGGGGCTTGGATTAAAAAAAAATATAATTTTCAGCCATAAACAAATTTTCATAGTGTAATCTGAAAGGGCACATGGTAACGTATGAGTGCGCCAAGTATTAGATGCACAGTTCCATTCATTTAGCCAGGGTTAAACATTTGGTAGAATATTCTAGCTGACAGCGTGGTTTGTGAGCTGGGGTGGGTGGAGTGAGGGAGGGTGGGTTGTGGAAGGGAGTATTAAATCACCACTTGGCGCCTCTCTGTCTCCCAACACCCCCCCCACACACACACACTCTTTCTCTCTCTGGTAATAAGGGAAGGGAGAGGTATTGGGGGGAGAGGCCTCGGGGATAGGAGTAGGAGTTGGAGAGTCTGGTGTTTCTGGCATAGATGTTATCATACTGTATAATGAACTTGTCAACAGATCACAGGTCCTCGATGGAAATTAAGCATTGGATACTTAACTTTCGTCCCGACTCAAAGTATCTTGCAGTCCACTCGTTTACGTCCGCCAGGAGGTATATGTTTGTCCTCGCCTTGGTTTATTTGTTTGTTTGTCTCTCTGTCTGTCTGTTAGCAGAATTATTCAAAAAGTTATGAACGGATTTTGTTGATTTTTTGGGGGGGAGGGACAGTGTAAGGCCCAATGAACAATCGATTAGAGTTTGGTTGTGATCCGGATTTTTTGTTTGTTAATACCATGTGTCCATTGACAACTTTTGGAGATACTGTGCGGTAGGATCCGGATCCGTCCCCAAATTTTGGGAATTCTTCCTTGGCCCATGGCCCACCCATCCACAAAATTTCATTGAAATTCATTGAGATATGGTGTGAACAAATATGCAAGAAAAATTCGGATCAAAACCAAAATCTAATCAATTGTTCACTGGGCCATACCGAACCCTTCCAAAAAATTTTAGTAAAATCCGTTCATAACTTTTTGAGTAATCCTGCTAACACACAGACGGACAAACAGACAAACCAACCAGCGCGGGCAAAAACATATACCTAGGCCCCTGGCGGAGGTAAACGAGTTACCAATAAACTATATAAAATGGAGCCCAAATGTTATTTAGTATATTTATTAAAACGACATATACGGAGTTAGTGGCTGGTCCGTGATATTATGTTGTGCAGCGCCAGGCCGGTCAACGACGGGTAGAGTGTGCGTGTCACACCAGCCGTCACAGTAGTAGTAGTGGAGGGGGTGCGGCAGGTTGGGGGGAGTGGGATGAATTAACTGATTAACCTGGCAACACATACATCGACCCTCTTGCCTAAAGCTGCTCTGTACACACACAACACTTCATTTAGTGTAAACCTCAAAGGATATCTCACAACCTGAATATAATCGCCTGACGGTAGAACGTTTGGAACAATTTATGTAATGAACATACAGGTATGCTGTATACTTTTCTTGCCTGAAGCTGCTCTACACACCTGTTTGATGCAGAGATACTTCCCTTAGTGAATAAACTGATATGCTTGTGTTCAGTTGTGTTACGAGGTGACAGAATGCTTGTTTATTACCATGGCCATTGGGCTGTCGTGGGTTTCTTTAAGAGAAATATTGCTGCCTGCCGTTAGCTGGAATTACAAACAGAGTTTTTGACTAACAGGAAAATCGTCAAGGCAGTTTTTAGCCTCTTTGCCAATATGATGTTTCCTTGAGCTTACTAAACTTGTCTGACGGCAGCCACAAACTTCACATTTCATGGCCACAAGAGTTGACTAAGTCTACAAAATGCCTCACAAAATACTGTACTGTATTACAGAAGAACGAAGCAAAGCATTTGCTCAAGGATTCAGAAGATCTTTCACTTAAGTAATTTATCGGTTGATGTAAATTTGTAAAGTAGTTATGAAAATAAATCTTCCAGAGAACCTCGAAACGATATTATTCACCAACTGGAAAGCCATTTTTGTAGTAACGGGGATTATGAAGGTTGTATATAAACCATTCATTTCGATAGTTTGTTCTAAGCTGAATGAAAACCGCCAGGAAGTAGGAAGAATAAGCATTAAATAAAAACCGTCATTATAGCAAATGGTTTAAGAGCAGGGAAATGACTGAAATGGAGAGCCAGCCATAACATCATGGATACCTCAAAATAACAGTGATATAAATGTAAATGAAAAATAAAAATGGACTTGTAAGGAGAATAAATAACCTTGGAATATTATCGTGGTGACATTCCTCAGGCGGCTTCGCATGTCGGATTAGTGACAAAAAACGAATATCAGTAGCTGAGATGATCACGGGATTCTTCCCATTGTATGCTAATCTTCAGTCCTTTCCATTCATATAATAAACATAAATGGTGTTGTTAGAGCTATTAGATCGTTGGGGTAAAAGCTGCAGCAGAGGAATAGGAACAGCATATAAGTGAAAAAATTAAGCGCATAATACCTTTTCTTTTCCCTGTCTCTACTTCGCCAGCACAGAGAAGGATTACTTTTCGTTATAATTCTCTATCTTAAGGAGGAGCTCGGGTCCTGCAGTGAACCTAATATGGGCTGATACGGCTACAAAAACAGAAAACTGTTGATTGTGAAAATGGAAATAGTTAATACAGTAAACATCAACAAAATCTTTAGAGGAAAAGAATCATAGAAAGAACTAGAACAGTAGAACAGGACTACAGAAAACGAATACATTTACTTGTCCTTCCCCAAAATGGAAAGTATTAATGTATCTACATAATTTGCAGGGTTTTATGTCGTTTGCGGAAAAGGGTTTCTGATACTGTAAGTCTGGATTATATTGTCTATTACATCTATAGCCTATACTCATATATCTATCTGTCTATCTATTGCCAGACGCCACAATCCCGTAAGGGGTGGCCATTTGACTTTGAGTTATTTGTTTTACGGGGAGGGGCACGTAGGGAGCACGTATGGTTTGGTGATATGGTTACCACCCAGAAACATCATCTTTGGTGATTTGATCGTCATCCCCGAGCTGGGCAACTATTGCCATATAGCCCCATTAAGTTACAGGAGCGAGCTACCACTCCCGCCAACGGTTACCTATAAGAGGCTCGAACTCGCAACCTCGCGATTGCGAGTCGGATGCTCTACCTCTGAGCCACCGCGCCCTCACTCATATATATATATATATATATATATATATATATATATATATATATATATATATATAATTGTGTTAGTGCGTGTGTGTGAGAGAGAGAGATTTATTCGTTCTAATATCGGCATAGTTTGTGTATATACCTTTATGCCAAGTGAAGAAATAAATGGCCTAAGGAGAGGTGGGAAAGCCTCGCTAGATGACGAGAGTACAGATATTCAATGCATATATCACTGAGGAAAAAGAAGCAGAGTAAGATTGAGAGCAACAAAACCTGACTGCAAAAATGTACTAACCGTGAAAGTAGAGTGTACTCAGACCACAGTATATGTATGTTTGTATGCATTTATGTATGTATGTATGCTTCAGACTTCAATGAATTTGTAATTATAATTGAAATTATATAATTAATTTCACATAAGGAATAGTAATCGTGTTCGTAATTGAATTTTGAAAACAAACAGTAATTGCATTTACAACTGTAATTTGCTGTTCGAATTTAATCCTGTTGCAATTACATTACGAAGCTTAGACATTACCGTATGGAATGTGAAAAATTACCTAAATACTACTAGAGCTATAACAGGTAGATACCTACATGCCGTCATTATACACCTAACAGCACTCTTGCTCGGGAGGTAGGAGTATTAAACACGTCCAATACTCGTACGTATTCACGGGCAGAGGGGACGAACGTAAGCCTATATATGGGCCCTGCGTAAGCCCACAAGACGTATCAGTTTCGACGGCTCAGCGTCTACGACTAGCAATAATACTGGTATAAAAACTGAGTGTCAACTGTAATGTAATGTGGGATGCAGGCTAATCACATCAAACAATCACAAGTGCTCCATAAACTGACCTTTTGTATCACTGCTGAACGTGTTATGAGTTGGAATGAATCTAATAACAAAATACAGGTTTTCTAATACAATATAAATGGGGTCTCCCTACATCTTAGCGCATTCAGTTTTGTTTACGGTATATAAGCGACCTCGTATTTATGAGGTTACTGAGTTAAAATTTTTCGCATTTTGTTAGTTGCAAACTATTTGTTGCTTAAAACTGTATACAATGTAAATGAAAGGAGGGTAATATTTGACAAATTTTTGCTACTATCCGTTTGGGAATAGTAGTAGTAGTAGCAGGAGCATCAATAGTTGTTGTTGCTGTAGGTGGGGTACCCTTTGCTACGCTGCACACATAAAATTAACCCAAATTTAAAATCGTGCCCATGGGTTTGATAGGGAGGGCCATGACTCCCCATGCCCACCGCCCCCATGAATAAGCCACTGAAAAGCAGCAGCAGCAGCAGCAGCAGCAGCAGTAGTAGTAGTAGTAGCAATAGTAGTGACTGGGCATTTTCTGGGTGTTGATAAATGTGGAATATATATATATATATATATATATATATATATATATATATATATATATATATATATATATATATATATATATATATATATATGTATCACTGTATCTAATAGAATTTATACAGTACACTTATGGCACAATATTTTTGTATTATTTAAGAAAATAAAGTAAAACCCAGATATATTTAGCTCGTAAACTGACCAAAATATTTGCTAAGGTTAGCGCTGCTTCCGCGACATTTATCACCATTGTAGCTCAGCGATGCGGGAGGAAATCTAGCCATAATAAGAAATTTTCATGCGTTTAAAACGTTGTTCTATAGATTTTAGCACTTTCTGTGACGATATGTGGACGTTTATGTAATTGAGTCTAGCGTTTTTTATAAGTTTAGCGTATATTTGTGACAGCACTACAACGCAAGGCATTGTGGGAGCAATGCAAATTCGGGTGGTGTCGGTAGCAAGGATTTCTTTACCATCTTACGTGTTATTGCGAGCTTAATTATGGTAAGTTGCTATGCGCATTTGTATGAATTTATGTAGCATTATCTGAGAAGGAGAATTTGTAGATAAACTTTTTAAATATTGTGCTGTGATGAGAGGTGGTGCCGATGGTAATGCTGATTCACGATTGATAAGTACAGTATTAGTTATTTGGGGCGCATTGCTGCCAGTTAGTGTGTCTCATGGATGTTTGTTTATTAATATTTGGTGTAATTAAGGGGGCTGAAGTTTTGCAGTCAAGTGTATGATTATTATGTTATCAGGAGAGATGGTGACAGTGTTGATGGTGATTCAAAAAGTCTCCCTGATTGAAAGGACATACGGTATTTAAAGTTTTTACGGCTCCAGTATGATGCCAGTGTAAATGGCCTACCTGTACAATTATACATACCTGGAGCAAATTTTGAAAGAGAGAAAATGTCATCAAAGGATGTAATTATTTTACTATGAGGAGATTTATGGAAACGGTGGTGATGGTGGTCCAAGAAGCATTCTCGATTGAAAGTCTTATTACGAGCGGGCGAGCACAGCGAGCGAAACGATGTTTACGTTCAACTGAGATATGAGTGGCCTGACACAACCCGGCCCGGCCAAACACGACACGGTCCGACCGCAATGGTTTTCAGAGGCTAATGACTTTTCTACTATGTGAGGTAGAGAAGAGATTCTTTCAGCAGGTAGTAGATACATTCAGTAACTTTTGCCTTAAGCTATAATTTTTAAATTTACTCATGAGACCAAAGAAACCCCCTGGAATCCCAGCTTTCCATGAGAACTCATTGAGGGCCTCAGTTGACATGCTTCACTATGAAATCGACTTAAAAATGATTTCCTGTTGTTTACACTGTTTTCTTGCATGAATTCTCACAATTAAATATCGGATATTACGCTCCTGATTTTACAATAACGTTTTTCCATGTTTAGGGGGTGAAATCAGCAAGGGTAGCCTAATCACCCGATTTCTGGGTTTTATCATTCGATCAATAGCCACGCATTTACCGACGCCGTTCGCTGAGAAATGAACATTGAACGTGTGGTAAATGCTACGGCGCCTAGCTATATACACATCCAGAGAGAAAACGTGAAAGTGAGAAAACGTGAGGAAATATATATTTTAGCTGTTATACTTCTGTTGTTGTTCAAATACCTCACCAGAAATGTTGAAAGATTACACCGAGATGAAATCATAATGATAGGCGTATGTACAAACGCTTGCTCGCTCATCACGGGCTCACAAAGCGCACTTTACTGATATATTTTTCAGTGCTATATGATTGCCACTAGTTGTTCCTGAATGAGCACCTTGATGAATGCCTTTGCAAGTTTTGAGGAGAAATTATAGTTTAACTATAAATATTGTGATGCGAGATATGGTAAAGCTTTTGACAGTGATCCAACTATTAACATATGAAACAGTATTATGTGTATGTGTACGTACACTAATTTATTTACATACTGTTCATAATTATATATATATATATATATATATATATATATATATATATATATATATTATATATAATCTCTCGATACACATATTGTCGGAACACGAATGAAGAGCATGCCACGCCTCAGTCACAGATATCTAGGGGGAAAACAAAAAGTAAGATGAAACATAAATAATGGACAACCAACATACACAGTAAGTCGGTAAATTATTTTAACTTTAATATAATTGAAATTAAAGTTATCCATTTATCTAGCTATATTGAGACACCTTAATCATGTAAGGAGTGGCCACAGACAATATACCTCCATGTCGCCCTGTCGCCTGCTGTTTCGCTGCCCCCTCCCCAACTTGCACCCCCCTCACTCATATACCTTTCAACTCCATCCTTCTGTTTCATCCTTGGTTCCCCCTCCCTTTCCCTCCCCTCCACCTCACTCACATACACTCTCCTAGTCAGTCTCTCATGCCATCCTCTCCACATGGTCAATCCACCTCAATCCCTAACGCATTCAATCACATTCACATCCACACTACAACGCTTCTTCACGTCTGCATTTATCAGTCTATCTCTCCATGTAACTCCACGTGCTCCTCCCAAATACTCATTTCCACTGCTCTCACTCTTGACCTGTATCCTTCCAGCAAGGTCCAGGTTTCACGTCCATACGTTAGAGAGGGGATCACAAGTACTATTATGCAGCGCCTTTCTTTTTCTTCTTCTTTTTATTTTATTTTATTTTTTTACTTCCATGCTCACTATCCCTGTTTCTTATCACTGCTGTCAATGAACCAACAACCTTTATTCCCTGTTGTACCCTTTCAAACACTTCATCCTCCAAACTTTCATCCTTACTCTTCACACCACCCAAATGCTTAAATGCACTCCCATTTTAAGTTTCCTCACTGTCCAACCTCACTGTGTATTCAGTGACCTCATTTCTCACGAAAACCACAACTTTACTCCTCCCAGCATTAACCATTAGATCCCGTTTCCCACATACTCTCCCAGATTCTTATACCATCTGCAAACAACAAAACAGGAAGTTTCCAGACGTTGCTGTCTCTCAATAGGGCCGCTCCAACATCCACTGTCTTACCTTTTATCTCTTTCATAACTCCCTCGATATACGTATTGAACAACCATGAAGATATGACACACCCCTATTTCAATCCAACATTCAGACAGAAAAATTCACTCAGTTCACCATCAACACGCACTACAGTCCTAGCGCCCTCATACACACTCTTCACGGCATTCAACAGCTTTCCACTTAGGTACAGCATATATATATATATATATATATATATATATATATATATATATATATATATATATATATATATATATATATATATATATTCCTTGTCCATTTACTTCATATTCTTTATATATTTTCCGTATTCATTGCCCATTAACTTTGTCGTAAGTTTTCTCCAAATCCATGAAGTTAGCATACAACTTCTTTCCCTTCTCTTGAAGATTTCTCATTGAACACTTTAGGACGAATATCTGATCTACACACTCTTTCTCCATCCTGAAACCTCCCTGTTTTTCTCCAGCTAATTCCTTTGTTATTTCCCTAACTCTGTCAGTAAGCACCTTACCATATACTTTTCCTATTACATCAAGAAAACAAATGCCCCAATGATTACCACACACTTATTTTTCTTCCTTTCCTTTGTACAGGGGAATAATTACACTTGACATCCAATCCTCCAGGTCTCTACCTTCCTCCCGGGTCAATCGACATATCTTCCATATCCATTCTACTACTGTCTCCAACGTGCTCCAGCATTTCGCCACACAATTCATCATTTTAGAAGACTGTTTTGAACCATGTATTTGTAATTAAAACTTTCGTTAGGTAACTGTAATTGAAACTGTAATTGACCTTAAGTTGGGTAATCCAAGGCTGATGTATGTACTGTAGCAATCGTCTTTATCGGTATAGTCACCCAGACTTTATTAGACACTCTTTATATATATATATATATATATATATATATATATATATATATATATATATATATATATATATATATATATATATATATATAACATATCTATCTGTCTGTATTTATCTATCTATCTATCTATCTATCTATATATATAGTTACGTTCCCGTCCCACATTGCCACAGGCTCCAACAGCAGTAGTTCAGATTAGGAAAGATGTTGCCCAGTGAGTTGTTCTTCCTATGGTCTGCCTTTAGGTGTACAGTACACAAGATCAGCTGAGTCGTTGTAGATAAACACTGGCTTCTCAAGTTCACTGCCTTTACTTTCCAAATATTTATAATGAACGTTTTCCAACTTCACTTCACTATTCTCACAAGCACTGGAACTATACAAACTTTAATAACTGCAATTACACTTAATGCTTGACAACACTTCACTATTTTCACAAATACCAATGATATACAAACTTAAATAACACTTCACTGTTTGCCAACAACACTTCACTGTTTTCACAAGCACCGAGAATATACAAACTTCACTGACACTGCACTACACTCAAACTGAACTGAAAACCGACTGAGCTGTTCTAGTCTCTGCCCCAGCCTTATGTAGCCTTACGTAACTTGAGAAATTTCTGGCACAAACTCGACAGGGCAACAGTTAAGAGTTACAAACTAGGGGACATCAAAATATGCCAGAGTTTTCTTACGTTACATAACAATGTAAATTATTTAGCATAGAAATTTAAATGAAATTACATAATTTAACAAGTAATCCCATATCTAAAACATAATACAGAAAAAAAGCAAAAAAATTAATGCATAACTTACAAAACAACTACACTCACAAACAGAAGGGAAAACTAACAACTTTGTCTCGCACCGGAACCACGATAAACATCGGGAATCAGTGAGAAACTTCTCGTCTACCTATCAACCCCGCTTGTTAACAATATATATACCGGGTATACCTACAAACACACACACACACACATACTGTATAGAGAGAGAGAGAGAGAGAGAGAGAGAGAGAGAGAGAGAGAGAGAGAGAGAGAGAGAGATCCATCTTCCAATCCTATGTCGCCCCATAAGGAGCTTAGAAACCCGGGGCTAGGGAAGTTAGTCCTGACATTTAAGATGTGAGTGACCAGCCTCACTCATCCCTGAATGGCATTATGTGAGCAGTAAACCCCAGCCACTTCTTGGGTATAAACCAACACAGGCTCAATCCGACTGGAGCGCTTTAATTACCCAATAAACCACCAGGCTCCATAATTTGGTTATATGGTTATCACGCAGCATAGTAATGGTTTCCTGGTGTACAGGAAACCATTTGGCATGTCACTTAGTGTAGTGTCACCCATAGGCGGAAGGAAGAGGAAAGAATGAAGGAACGAAAGACAGAAGAGGAAGGATGGAAGAGAGGAAAGGGAATCAATCTCTCTCTCTCTCTCCCTCTGTATATATATATATATATATATATATATATATATGTATTCATCATCCAATCCTCTGTTGCCCCATGGGGTGCGTAGGAGCCCGGGGCTAGGCAAGTTGGTCTTGACCTTCTAGAAAAGAGTGCCCTACCTCACTCATCCCTGATGACATTACATGATCAATAAACTCCAAACTCCTCTTGATTATAAACCTACACAGGCTCAATCCGATTGGAGCACCTTAATTACCCACTAAACCACCACGCGCCATGATTTGGTTTCATGGCTACCACCCTGCGTAGTACATGGTTTCCTGGTGTAACAGAAACCATTTGACTTGTCACTCAGTGTAGAGTCACCCATAGGCAGAAGGAAGAGGAAAGAATGAAGGAAGGACAGAAGAGGGAGTGTGAAGTATCCTATAGGCAAAACGAAGAGGAAAGAAATAAGGAAAGAAAGAAAGGTAGAAGAGGAAGAAAGGAAGGAAGAGAGGAAAGGGCAGACACCCAAAGCTGCACTACATCGAGTGAGTGGATGGTGAGCGCTCCCCCCATATATATATATATATATATATATATATATATATATATATATATATATATATATATATATATATATATATATATATATATATATATATATATATATATATATATATGAGCCTCTGTGGTACAGTGGTAGAGTGTGCGTCTAGCATGGTGATGAACGTCGGTTCGCCTCCTGGCAGAGTTGTAAAAACTTTGGGAAGCGTTCACTGAGCCACTGACCGCTTTGGCGGACATAAGGGGTGCTGTGGTGGAACCAGTGTCGCATACCAGTATGCTTGCACCCAGTCGGCTTAAGGCGGGCCGATTACACTTGGTTCACAGACTACACACACATCCAAAGCCACTCCAACATTACAGTTACACTCACAAGCACTTCTCACCCTATATACAGTCTCTGCCAGACAGCCTAAGCCACTGGGTAGAGATACATTGGCTGTACCGTCCCAGCTTCAGTAGGGATAGGCCGGTCCTGCAGTTGGACCTCAACGGCTGATGATATATATATATATATATATATATATATATATATATATATATATATGTATATAATAAATGTGTGTGTGTGTGTGTTTAGAGAGAGAGACAGAGACGTACCTATGTGGATGCACAAAGAGATCGGTGGAATTTATTCTTGTTTTTCTGCGCGTAACCTACGTAACGCCTTCATTTAACCGTTTCAGTATGATAACTTCCGTACACTTTTATTCTTGCTTTCCCCCAAAGACTACTCAGATTTATGAAGACCTTTCTTACTTAAGGGGTTAGTACTGATTTAAAACAGCAAAAAAAAAAAAAAAAAAGCTCATATATTGCCACTTAAACATTTAAAATCCAGTAGGCTTTTATTTTCCAATTGAAATCACATGGTGGTAGCAAAAATGTAACGGAATGATTATCATCCCGCCCTCTTAGGGTTAAACATTCTTTTCTTTCCGGTAGAAAGTAGGATTAGTTTTTTGCTCCATTAGCATGACAAAAAAAAAAAAGAAAAAGAAAAAAAAAAGCGTATCAGAGATCATTAAATCTGTTCCTCTGACAACACTAGTTAGTTGATAGTGAGATGTAGGAGCTTGGGAGAACTTATTCTGTGAGCATTAGTCTTTTCTGATCCAGACGACTCTATAATCCATTTCCAGCTGCCATCAGTCGATATTAATCAGCTGAGGGTCAGTGATAGGTGACAGATTAATTATTGTGTATATCGCAAACAGAAGCGAAATATATATGAGAAAAATAAATTTGACATATTAAATCGTACGGGAATATTTTCTTGGTGACATTCCACAGACAGCTTTATGTACCAGATTGGTGACAGACTGACATTGATCGTTAAGGTGATCACGTGTATTCCTTTGTTAAGTCTGTCATAGTCCTCTCCCTTCATACTGTAAACACGTAACAGAACTTTTAGAAGCATAAATACTTGAAGAACAAGAAGTACAATAAAAATAAGAACAGCGCGATCCGAGTTCTGAAACTGGATGTATGTTAAATGCACTTCATTAAATGGAAAGCATTAATACTCGTCCATAACCAGTTCACCAGAGGACATTTTTTTTTTTTTTAAATTCTTGCCGTTGCGTGACGGTTTTATTCACCTTAGGGGAGATTTATCGCATTGAAGAGGTTATATATATAGCCTTCATATAGGTCCATGGAAATAGAAGGCGCTCTTGTGTTGAATTCAGTAATCTGATGGTAGCAGGATTAAAATTTTCCAATATATTATCAGAGTGAACTGTTTCACCGCTACAAAGCTCTTAGCAGTACAGATCGTCCAGAAATAATAAGCTGAAAAAGAGGTGGGAAGCTAGGAGTGAGTTGTAGAAGATTGTAAAGAAAATGGCGTGTACTCAGACCCAACGTACCCAGCTGATACTAGCAATACCATCTTGCGACACAAACACAGAACTGTATTTCTGTAAGGCTCCCATAATAGTTCTATTAATTTTGTGCTTTCCTTTTCTTGTTTCTGGTTACATCGTACCCTAAGTATTACTGAGACATAGGGTTAGGATGATGATATTGATGACATGGCTTTCATGGATATGAAATGCATCATTAATGATACGTTAATAAATAAATAAATTGAATATATATATATATATATATATATATATATATATATATATATATATATATATATATATATATATATATATATATATATATATATATATATATGTATGTATATATATATATATATATATATATATATATATATATATACATACGTATAATATATATTATATATCTATATGTCTATGTATGTATCTGTCCATCTATCTATCTTTCTATCTATATACACAGTATTATATATATATATATATATATATATATATATATATATATATATATATATATATATATATATATATACAGAGAGAGAGAGAGATGCTGATATCCACAAGGAACGGCAAAGATAAAAATGTCCCGAGAGCATTCATGTAATCACATCTTCAGAGGAGAACACTTTGTACTCCCCTGAAGATGTGATTACACGAAAGCGCTCGGGACATTTTCGTCTTCGTCCTTCTTTGTGGATATCAGCATATACCGGCGCGCGCGTGCGTGTGTGTGTGTGTGTGTGTGTGTGTGTGTGTGTGTGTGTGTGTGTGTGTGTGTGTGTGTGTAATATATATATATATGGAGCCTCTGTGGTACAGTGGTAAAGTGTGCGTTTTTGTACACTGAAGAACGAGGGTTCGCGCCCCGCCAGGGTAATAAACTTTGGTAGCGTTCTTCTGGCCACGTACTGCATTGGCGGACACAAGGGGTGCTGTGGTTGAACCAGTGTCGCATACTATAAAGTATGCTTGCACCCAGTCGGCTTGCGCGGGCCGATTACACTTGGTTCACAGACTACACACACATCCAAAGCCACTCCAACGCTACAATTACACTTACAAGCACTTCTCACCCTACATACAATCTCTACTAGACAGCCTAAGCCACTGGGTAGAGATACATTGGCTGTATCGTCCCCACTTCGGTCGGGATAGGCCGGTCCTGCAGTGGACACACAGACGGCTGATGAGATGATATATATATATATATATATATATATATATATATATATATATATATATATATATATATATATATATATATATATATATATATATACTGTATATATATGGAGGAAGAATAGGCCTGAGGTTAGGTCACATGTTAAGGTTAACTTAATTTTTTTTTTTTTTTTTCTGGCTGAGGCCAGACTGTGTGGAGATATGCAGGGTAAGACAAAAATACAGAATTTAGATTTTGAACACAGTCATTTGAATGTCAAGATCGTAGGGAAAGGTCGAAGTTCAAGGTCAGACGACAAGGTTAGCTTAAGCAGTTTCGATGTGATTTCGACCAGAATTTGTTGGATGGTTTAGGGAAAAGCAAGGATCAAGGGATGTGGTTCTGAGAGCAATCGGTGAAAATCAAAATGACAGAGTAAAGTCAGATTTTCGGCCTTTCACTCATTAGTGGGCGTGCTGGTATGAACTCTGTGCTTCTTTCGTTTTTATGCACTAACTTAAACAAACCTAAAAATAACGACGAGAAAGAAGGAGCACCCCGGGAGTGCAACACTCGCATGTTCAAACTGGTTGAAGAACCGAACATTTGATCTTTCCCTGTGACCCGAGCCTTCGACCAATTGCTCCCAAATTCAGTAATGCCTGACAACACTTCCACTATGTCTGGTCCAAATTAGTTTAGAACTGTTTGTGCTGACGTTGCTCTGTAGCCATGATTTCTGACCTTTAATCTGTGACCTTGACCTTTGACCTATTGCTTTCAAAATCGAATTACTTTACCCTTGCCGTACCCTTAACCCTTTCATAAAGCTTGGTGTAGGATGAATATTTCAGTATGACCTTGCCATGTGATCTTGACCATTGATCTATCATTCATAAAAAGAGTGGGTGAACTCATCAGCCCTTACGCCAGGTATGACGTAAATAGGATCAGAACTGTTTTGGTTATAGTCTTCTTACACAGATACACGATTCGAACTTTGATCTTGCCCAGTTACCTTGACCTGTGTCTGATTATTCATGAAATCGAGCTCCTTTGTTCATGCATTAACCTCAACCCTTCTACGAAGTTCAGTCAAAATCAGATGAAAAACATTTAGGTTGCCTTTGCTAGGTTAGCTTTGACCTAGCCCTGTGGCCATGACCTTTAGCCTGTTGTTATTGCTCCCTCCCTTCAAAGCCTCAACCAAATTTGGTTTAAAAAAAGGTTTGAGTTATTTTGCTCTAACGCGCGCGCGCATTAATTACAGGGTAGAGTAACACCCGCTCTAGGTTTATGATAATGATGAAAATAATGACGGGGTGAGGAGGAGGAGGAGGAGGAGGAGGATTGTGATGATAATTGCTATGGTGCAATTATTGCTGATGACGGTGATGATAAGTGAATATGAAATTGCCTAGGTGGTATATCGATCTGCTTGCATATCTCGCTTGTAACTGGATTTCAGAAGTTTGTTTCCTTACTGAAGTAATTCATAAAATGCTGGCAAAATGCTGAGGGAAATGGGGTATCTTGTCCACCGGCTAAAAAGAAATCTCTCTCTTATCAGTCATGCCACGTATTAAAGTATTTTGCACTACTGTACGCTACAATAAAAGTTTTTCTGTGCTACTGCTTTGCAGAATCTATGGTTTTTGCCCAATGAATCAGAAGTATTGTTTTTTCTTGTCTCCTCTAAGCGAAATTATTCGTCAATACAGGAAGTGCTGCCTAGGAATAATAAAACTGTCTGGCAGTAAGAAGATTAAAACCTGAAGAAGCCAACGTACTAAAGTCTTCTGTAGCTGAATAAAGTCGTCTGGCGGTGGCAAGAAGATAAAATAAATAGGGTAAACAAGCACAATATATGCTGACAGACATGAGGCATATACAAGTACACTAACTCTGATCTTTTCCTGTGACCTTAGCCATTGACTGGTTGTTCTCAAAATCAAATTCTTTTTTCTTTGGCTTACCTTGAACACTTCCATCATATTCCTTCTAAATCGGAACAGGACATTGTAAGTAGACCTTGCTGAGTGGCCTTAACCTTTGACAAACTGTTCCTAAAACAATAAGTCAGCCCATTTATTGACCCCCAACTAATTCATCTCATCAAGTTTGGTCGCAATCGGACCAAAACTGTTTGAGTCAAGTAGTTCGGTATGACTCAGTCAGTCAGTTATGTACTGTTATAACAGTAAGTCATTAACAGTAAGATGTTGAGATGCTTGTCTACATCAAAAAAAAAAAAAAAAAAAAAAAAAAAATTGTCTTCATATCGTATTGATAATGGCAGTGATTCCAAGAAAATGAAAGGGATATTGTACTGAAGGGATGAGGGGGTTCGGGAGAGGGCTTGGGGTTAGGGACAATAAAATCTGGGTTTCACCTGTGAGAGTTACCAGGAGCATATAGAACGTCCCGCCTCTTCTGCACATTTTCCCCGCCGTAAAACATTCAGCACGAAGACGTTATAACGTTATATGTTTGTCTCTTACAGACACTCATAGTTTAGTTTTTCTAATCAAAAGGAATTCGATGCAGCCTTCATTAACACCATCCACACACGAAATTTTCTCTAAGTTGAATAATAATCGTCAGGTAACCGTGAAATTTCGATAAGATATGGTTATTCCTAGAAGGTTAAGCCATTTCAGGACCCCCGCCTTAAGCTTCCTCCTCGCATGACGAATGAGTTTACCTAATTAACCATAACTTTGCCTAGCCTAACCCGAATTGCAGAATCTAATTTGACTCTCAAACATAACGTAACTTAATCCAAACAGCCTGAATCAATGGAATTTAAATAACGTAACTCAACCAGCTTAAGGTAAGCTAAGCTGGCATATCCTTATTAACTTGCATAGCCCTGTCAGATTAGCCTAACCTAGCCTGCCTTCAACTGTCCGACTCTAACCAAACCTAACCTAGCCGACGGCCCCTTCCCGCCTCCCCCCAGAAAAAGGTGCTCAGCTCGACTAGACCTGGAAACTTTGCATCTTCCGCCCTAATTCATACTGCCTTGGGAAACTTTTACTCTCGCTGTGTGAAGACCTCCCCGCTGTTAGATAAGAACCAGCCTTCGCTAATTACGCACACGCAGCAGATTATTGAATCGTCTTATGGTTACCCCTTCAGTCCCAGGATGTCAGTTTAATTTACACCAGCGTTTTCGGAGCAAGAGCGAGTGGTACGGTTTGATTGGCCTGTGTCGTCTGTGTGTGTGTGTGTGTGTGTGTGTGAGAGAGAGAGAGAGAGAGAGAGAGAGAGAGAGAGAGAGAGAGAGGGAGAGAATTACTCAGACAGCTTTAAACCTATTTTAACCAGACTTGGTGGAAGGATTCAGGGACAGCCAATGAACAAGCCCAAGCTATTGGTTTTGAGAACAGTGCCGGTATGTTAACCATCAGGGTCACAGGGTTAGGTGAAACTTTGACCTAACTAAATGAACTTAAAATGTTTATCCAATTTAGACCAAAATTAGAAGAGTGGCCGGTAAGGCAAAAATGAAGTGATTAAATTTGAGAATTACAACCCAAAGGTCAAGGTCATAGGCCTGTGTTTGTGTTTAAACGAAAAGAAAAAAAAATAGTTTGGACCTGACTTTGATTAATCTTGATGGGTCACTTGAGGATCCGCAATGGGTTGAAGTATTGTTTTTGAGAATTAAAGGTAAAAGATCCAGGTCAGCTTAAAAAGTTCTTATTTGATTTAGATCAAACTTTTTAGATGGGATTTAGATACGGTAAGACTAAAGGATTTCAGTTCTGAGCATATTAGTAAGATATGAACGTCACAGGGAAAGGCACGCTTAAGTAGTTTTGCTCTGATTTAAACCAAGCTTGGTGGAAGGATGGAAGGTCAGGCATGAACTGAAGGATTCAGTTTTGAGAACAGTCAGTCAGAGTCTGTCCCAGGGTACTTCAACCCGTGTGTCTGCATGAATAAACCAAGTAAATCAGTTTTGATCGAATTTGTATCAGAATTGGCTGATGGCTTGAAGGTCATCCAAGGTGTTGACCTTGGTTAAAGGTCCAGGTCACATGATAAGGTCATCGCTAGCATTTTTTATTATCAATCAATCAATCAATCAATCATTTCCTGTGGCACCCTCGGGGATGCATAGGGCCTCGATGAACTCACACCACCACATCCTATCTTGTGCTAACTCCTCAAGATCTCCCCAACACTCATCTCCAGCTTCCCGTCTCATTGTCCTCACCCACGTCTCTTTTGGCCTTCCTCTACCTCTCCTACCAAGTGCCACCCACCCTGGTGTACCTCGTACTATTCCCTGTCTCCTATACACATGTCCTAGCCACTTCCATCGTGAGAATCTAACATATTCATCGATCGGCTGCACTCCCGTTATTTCTCTAATTCTACTATTTGGTATCCTTTCCCACCACTTAACTCCTAATATTCTTCTAAGTGCTTTATTTTCAAACACCATGAATTTATTTTCCATAGTCACTGTGCTGTACCAAGACTCGTGTCCATAAATTAAGATACTCCTAACCATTACCTTATAAAGTTTGATTTTTGTATGCACAGAAAAATTGTTATTATTCCAGATATTTTTAAGCATTCCCATTGCCTGATTAGCCTTCTTTAACCTTTCCTCGAATTCAAAGTTCAAAGAACCATCCTTGGCTAAATAAGTACCTAAATATTTAAACCTATCAACTTGCTTTACAACCATACCTCCAATTACACATTCCTGCGCATTTTCCATATTCATATTGATCATTTCAGTTTTTCCACAGTTAATAACCAAACCCACCTTGCGACCTTCACTCACCAAACAGTCCAACACTCTCTGCATCTCTTCTGGCCCATCACAAATCAAAACTATATCATCTGCATAATCTAAATCCAAAAGTTTCCTGTTCTCTCCCCAAAGTATACCTGCACCGGTTTCTGTTCCAACGCGTTTCATAATGTAATCAATGACCAATATAAATAGTAAAGGCGATAGAACACCACCTTGAATTACTCCGGACTTGACTTCAAACGAATCACTCAAACAACCATCAACCATCACTTTACAAAATGTGTCCTCATGCATGTTCATAATGACCCTCACAAACTCCTCTGGTATTCCATAATGTCTCATGATCTTCCCCATAGTCTCTCTCGAAACACTATCAAAAGCCTTTTCAAAATCAACAAAACAAAGACTTAACGGTACTCTCATTTCATTAACTTGCTGCATCAAATGCCTAACTATAAAGATATGATCATTGCAACCACGTCCCTTTCTAAAACCAGCCTGTTCATCCCTCAGAATACCCTCAACCACCGGCTCCAACCTATTTAACAACACTCTACTGAAAACTTTCAAAGCTATCGGTGACAAAGAGATTCCCCTCCAATTACCACATTCACTCAGGTCTCCCTTCTTCGGAACTTTAACAATTACACCATTCTTCCAAACTGATGGTAGTAACCCCGTCACCCATATCTTATTGAATAGCTTGGTCAAGATCATTATTAATCTATCCCCCTCCACTTTAAACATTTCCGGAAATAAACCATCCTCCTGGTGCCTTATTATTCTTTAACTGTTTTACTGCTTTCTCCACTTCTGCAAGCCTCAACTCTCCTGTTTCTATATTTAAATCTTCCTGAGCAGACGGTATATCCTCTTCTGGTGGTATTGGTCTATTAAGAACTGTCTCAAAATGCTCTTTCCATCTATTTTTAATATCTCTATCTTTGGTCAATAAATTTCCTTCCCTGTCTCTAACTGGTATTTCCTTGCGTTTACCTGCATTACCACTCAGTTCTCTAATCGATTCATATGCTATTCTTTGACTCTGTCCATCATTTTTGTTTATTAAGATTTCAGTCTCTGCAACCTTTTCATCCACACATCTTCTTTTATCTCTCCTAGCTAACCTTCTTACTTCTGAATTCAAACTCCAGTACGCAGCTCTTGCTAATTCAATCTCTTGTTCATCAACGCATTGCATCTCACTCCTCAATTTAGCCTCACCTCTCTTTTTTTTATCATATCCCACGTTTCCTCTGACATCCATTTCTTTCTCCTGAATCTATGTCTCCTTCCAATCGTACATTCAGCAGTCTCATGCAAAACTTTGTTCACATCCTCCCACATCTCATCTACACTTCTCTCCCCCTCTTCCAACGTTTCCAACACCAAAAACCTATTTCTGCATTCTAATCTGAATTCCTCCTTTTCTTCTCCTTCCCTTCTAAGCTTAACAATATCGTATCTACCAACACCAGATTTTTCCTTCTTCTGATTTTTAAGTTTAAACCTTATTTTTGCAATGCTGAGTTGATGGTCACTACCAATATCCGCTCCCCGTTTAACATGAACATCTAGCAGAGAACTTCTATGCCTCCTACTGATAGCGATGTGATCAATCTGATTTTTATATTTTCCACACGGCGACACCCAAGTTGTCTTGTGTATATTGCAATGCTGAAAGAGTGTGCCCCCGATGACTAAGTCATTTGCTAGACAGAAGCTTCCAAACCTCACTCCGTTTTCACTCATCCTACTACCAACTCCCATCTTACCCATACATGCCTCAAATCCCTCATTTGAACAGCCCATTACTGCATTAAAGTCTCCAACGCAGATCAAAACATCATGTCTAGGTACCCTTCCTACTCCTTCTTGCAACTTTTCATAAAATGTGTCTTTCCTTTCATCGAGTGCATCATTAGTAGGTGCATAACACACAAACATACTGATGTTGCCATGATTTGATTTAAACCGTGCGTATAACAATCGCTCATCTATAGGATCCCACTCACATAAAGCCTTATTTGCCTTACAACCCAGCAACAATCCTACTCCCTGATAATGCATTCCGTCCTGTCGGCCAGATATCAATAAACGTATACCATCCTCCAAATCCAACTTATCGACTCCAGTTAATCTAGTTTCTGTCAGAGCACAAACATCAAGTCCGTAATTTTGAAAAACCTTCACTAACTCATCGATTTTACCGTCATGATTTAGCGTTCTCACATTCCAGTTACCAATTTTAATTGTATTTTTTGCATTAACAAATGAATTAGATTGTAATTGAGGCAACCGTGAGATTCTTAGCACCCCCTGCCTATTTAAGGGCTGCACGGGACTGGGGGCCATTATTGTTCTTTCAGAGTCCATCAAGGTTTCTTTGGCTAACTTCCTGAACATCTCGCCAATGTGTTGCAGTCGCAGTAGGCAGCTAACTTGCCTGATTGCCCACACCCGAAAGACCCAGCTATGCTGTAGCCAGTCACGTGCCGGCATGCTTCCCAGCCATTTCACTCTCAAGGAGTTCCTCTGCCTGAGAAAGCAGCAACCCCCCTGCTGCTACTTTGTGTAAGGGCATAGGCATAGACAAGGGTAAAGCGATTCAATTTTGAAAGCATTCAGTCAGAGGTTAAGATTGCAGATGAAGGTTAGTCAAGATCTGAGGATAATGTCAACTAAAGCAGTTTTAATCATATTTAAATTTGAGTAAGAGGGAGTTTTAAGGGTTTTTCAAAAAACGAAATAATTCTTTTCAGAAAGTGTTATTCGCAGTCGAAGATCAAGGCAAGGAACAGACAAATATTCAGTTCTTAGATCAGTTAGTGGGAGTGGGTGTTGTATCCACTGAGCGCCTTCTCTTTTGTGACACTTGTTATCCCCTGACGATTTTATTAGGAAGGATGTATCATCCTGACAGGATCAGTGAATATTCTAACTCCAACTTTTCCAATTTGAAAATTCCTCCTTTTGAGAAGAAGATACTCTGGAGAGAGCAAGACTAAATTATAAATGACGTTCTGAGACAGGAGGGATAAAAAAAATGGTGATGCTGTCTTAGAACCACAAATTCTTTGCGTGTTAAGGAGAAAATGTATACTTGCATATCCCCTCAGCAGTTACCGCTTGAGTAATGGGCTGGTAATTTTTGTGTGCCTTCTGTTTGACAATATTTCTGACAGTCCGTCTGTACGGGCTCTGATTTTCTAAAGCGTTGTCCTAGACCTCTCTCTCTCTCTCTCTCTCTCTCTCTGGTGGATGGGTAGCTATTGAAGGGACAGACTACAATTGTAACAAGGATATTTCCATTGTCAGGAAAAGGATAACAAAGTGCTTTTGCTGATAGTTCTTCTCCTTTCAGGGCTGTGTTAGAAGTTCAGTGATTCAGAACCAGGCATAATTATTCAGCCATGACAAAACCTGAAAAACTGTAGCAGGAAAAAAAAAAGTTATTGATATGTCAAGAGTACCTGCGGCTAGAGAGTTTAATTTCAGAACGGTTTTCTTCTAGTTAAGCTTTCACTGATACACTGTAATGTAGGTTTTGTTGGATTTTAACGTATCCTGAGGTCACTGCTGCCAGTTTGTGGAGTTTAACATTGGTCCTACCAACTCGAGCATTTTATATATGTTATCCTTACTAACGCCTGTGATTTAATGTAATTTAATAGAGACTTGCATTGGATGAAAGGGTTACAACTATTCACCTGATATGAAGATGCTCAGATATTACATTTTTGCTAATCCTAGAAATTTCTGTTAATTTCATGAGAGAACATGCTAAAATATATATATATATATATATATATATATACTGTGTGTGTGTGCTCTCTCCCTCTCTCTCTCTCTCTCTCTCTCTCTCTCTCTCTCTCTCGGCTCTCTCTCTCTCTCTCTCTCTCTCTCTCTCTCTCTCTCTCTATATATATATATATATATATATATATCCTCACCCTTCTTTGCAATATATATACACCAACCTTTAGATATAGAAACCTCAGTAGCAGTAATTTGACTATAATGTAGCGAGAAACCTCAGTAGCAGTAATTTGACTATAATGTAGCGATTGAAGTGAAACTGTGTTGTTGAAGGCGGTGAACGTTAGAACGGTAGATATAAACACTGAGCTGTGGCGGGACACGCAAGGGCATGTTGCCTTATCGCTGTATATCACACCAGTCTCTCATTACCCTCTCGTGTTCCACTCGTGGTTCTAATCTCTACCCGGGTCCCCCCGCAGCCCCGCCTCCACCACCTGTTTCCGTGACCGTCACCTGCACAACTAATTAATTCACCACCGCCTCCAGGAAATGACCTGAAAAAGGGTGCCTATTATCACAACTCTCTTTCTTTCTTTCCTCATTCCTTGTTTTTATGACTCAGGCTTCATCATCTTTCTCTGACATCATTAAGAAAGTCGGAGATACGAGTAAAAGGTGCTTACCATCATGCAGACACTTTCTTCGCTGCACACGTCTTGAAACTTTTAAACCTCTTTGTCACAACTGCAGCACTTTCACCCTTCACTCATCTGTCTCCTTTCCTACGAGAAGTCTCTCTTAAGCTTCTGAATATTAATCGCCTCCCGGATTTTGACAGAAGATGCACATTTTGACAGAAGATGCACATTTGCATTGTCGCTGTATTCATTTCTGACATCTACATCCCTGTGACATCGGCGAGTAGTAACATCTGCAAGGAGTGATAAAGACAGGTAGTGCCTCTTCTCACGCTGACACTCGATCTGTCTCTGTGCTTGTCGCAAACTTCGACATTTCTCTTTGGCATCTGCAGATGGTGATATCTGTAACAGGTAATGAGGCAAAGGGGCCAATTCTCATACAGACATTCGCATTATCATGTTTGTAACATCTACATCTCTTTGATATCTGAAGTACTTTCATTCTTCACTTTACTAACTCCTTCCCTACGAGGGGTCTTCCCCAAGCTTCCCAAAATGGTAAGACATTGGCCACCTGTATTCGCTCAGACACAATAACTTTGCTGTGTGAGTCTCTGCTTTTACATCGCCAAATGACATCTGCGGTATCTTCACCCTTCATCCACCCCCATCTTCTTCCTTAGGAGAGGTTTCACCTAAGCTGCTAACTAACTCACCAGAGTCGACAGAAGTGGCAAAACAGTAAATGTTCATTTCCAGGCAGATACTTCCACTACGACTGTACTAGTTTCTCTAACTCTTGTATCTGTCTTTGACATCCGCAGCGCCTTCACACCTCTGACCTCTTCCCAAACAGTCTTTTGCACTCACCTGCCATGTGCGGCGAACTTTACTGAACAAGCTCAAGCTGTACTTTACTGGTTCTGAAGATCATTCGTAGGGCCGAGGAACGCCATTTTCTCTCACTGGAGATGTGACCCACTCCCACTTAATGCTACACGTACGGTTGCAGTTGTTGGTGGGTTTTGGAAAGCAGGGCGAAAAGTGTGTGTGTGTGTTTGTATATATATATATATATATATATATATATATATATATATATATATATATATATATATATATCTGCATACCGTACTGTATGTCACTGAGGGAACCCCAACATGGCACGAACATGTGAAATCACATGAAGGGACATACGACTGCCTTCTTTTCAATATACGAACTCATTAAGCTGCAGCAAAAATGAAATATGAGAAGATATCATTGTAATAAAGGTGTTCATGTAGATTCTAACTCTTTCATCATAGGATCTCTCACTTAATCTGAAAAATATTTTTATAAGACTGTTTGACTTAATGAAAAAACAAATGACAATACTGGAGAGGTCAGGTTCTGCACATTCAGTGTCCGAGTAACAACCCTCAGTGTAATGCAACATCATCATCCTCACACCCATCGAAGTTCAGCACCCCAATTTCCGAAAACATTTTCATCATACTCTATCTGTCTATCTGTCTATTGCCAGACGCCTCAATCCCGTTTGGGGTGGCCACAAACAAATCGCCTCCACGTCGTCCTGTCCCCTGCCATTTCACTGCCCTGCTCCCAACTCACACCCCCCTCTCTCATATACCTCTCCACCCCATCCCTCCATCTCATCCTCGGCCTCCCCCTCCCTCTTCCCCCCTCCACCTCACTCACATACACTCTCTTCGTCAGTCTTTCACCCTCCATCCTCTCCACATGGCCAAACCATCTCGTGTGTTCCTCATAACACTTCCTATCACATCCACATCCACACCACAACGCTTCTTTATATCCTCATTCGTCAGCCTATCTCTCCATGTGACTCCACAGGCTCCTCTTAAATAACTTATTTCCACTGCTCTCACCCTTGACTTGTGTCCTTCCAACAACGTCCAAGCTTCACTTCCGTACGTTAGAGTTGGTTTCACAATACTGTCATGTAGTAACTTTTTCACTTTCATGCTCACTTCCCTGTTTCTTATCACTGCTTTCAAAGAACCAGTAACCTTTCTTCCCTGCTGTACCCTTTCAAGCACTTCACCCTCCAAACCTCCATCCTTACTCATCACACTACCCAAGTACTTAAACGTACTCACATTTTCCAATTCCTCACCATCCAACCTCGCTGTACATTCACTGACTTCACGTCTCTCAAAGACCATCACTTTACTCTTCCCTACATTCACCTTTAGATTCCGTTTCTTGCACACTATCCCAGACTCATCCACCAAGCCTTGCAGCTCCCCTTCGTCTTCACTCAACAACACAGTATCATCTGCAAACAAACAGTACAGGGAGTTTCCAAACACTATCCTCTCTCACCAGGGCCACTCAAACATCAACTACCCTACCTTGTACCTCTTTTATTACCCCATCCATGAACAGATTGAACAACCATGGAGACATGACACATCCCTGTTTCAACCCTACCTCCAAAGAGAAAAATTCACTTAGTTCACCATCCACACGCTCTGCAGCCTTAGCACCATCATACATACTCTTCACAGCATTCAACAACTTTCCATCTACTCCATATATTCTTAATACTTTCCACAATCCTTGTCTATCCACCCTGTCATATGCTTTCTCCAAATCCATGAAAGCCGCATACAACTTCTTTCCCTTCTCTAGAAAGTTTTCCACTAAAGATCTAAGAATGAATATCTGATCTACACAACCTCTTCCCTTCCTAAAGCCTCCCTGTTCTTCTCCAACTAATTCCTCTGTTCTTTCTCTAACTCTGTCAGTAAGTATCCTACCATACACTTTTCCTATTATACTAAGAAGACAAATGCTCCTTTGATTACCACACACTTCTTTTTCCCCTTTTCCTTTGTACAAAGGAATAATTATACCTGACTTCCAATCCTCCGGGACTCTACCTTCCTCCCAGGCCAATCTGCACATCTTCCACATCCATTCTACTACTATCTCTCCCCCATGCTTCAGCATTTCACCACACACTCCATCAATTCCTGGGGCTTTCCCCGATTTAACTTTCTTCATTGCTTCCACAACTTCTATCCTACAGATTTCTTCCTGTCTTCTCACGTCCCTCCTTCTCCCAGCCATTCCCCAGCCACTTATACTCGCATTACCTCCATCCTGTATGTTCAACAATTCCTTAAAGTGTTCTCTCCATCTGCTCACTTTTTCTCCCTTCTCCACTAGTAATCTACCATACTCACTTTCATTTAAACTTTTGATCACCAAAACGCATCCATAACTTCTGCGCCTCTTACACATACCGGACGCTTTTTCAGTTGCTGCACTCCCTCCTTACCCACTGCATAACGCCTCTGTCCTTATTGCAGTTTTAATGCATCTTATTTCAACAGTGTATTTTCTTCCTCCTACTCCACTGTAAATACTACTTCGCTCTTGCTCTGAACCTATCCTTAAACCCATACACTACGAGAAGTCTTTCCTAAACCGATGCTCAGTACCAAGAGCATTCATTTCTGACTCCTTCCTTACAAGAGGTCTCCCGTAAGGTGAATAAAATAATCTTAGCGGTATCCTCGATAGTAATAATATAGAATTGTTCACTCGGCTAACAAAGTTCAATATTACTTCCCCTGTATGTCCCTAACTTACCTGCATTAGGTCTCTCACACTGCTCGTCTGTCTCATATAACTCATTTGCACCGTCACTTTTCATCTCCTGCCTGTCCTACGCCTTCCTTTCCTAACATCCTTCGCATGTTGCATCTCATTAAGCCTGCTATACACGTTCCCCACCCTAGGCTTCTGTTCACGTACACATCTCCTTCAGCCTTAATTTTTCCTGGTCGTCGTATCTCGGCTTCTTCACCTCTCCTTATCTGTTCCTAGGTCACCTCCTGTATCTCTCTCCTTTTTTCACCTGTCTGATTCTTTCCCGTCTCTCACCTTTGCATCTCTTTAAATATATCTCTCATAGCGTTATTCTTCACCGGCACCTTCTCTATTTAGTCAGTCCCTCATCCCATAATCCTATGTTCTATTGCTGAATTGATCTAATTCAAGTCCTAATACTCCAGTGTACTATTTGCATTAGATATTTAGTCCTATTAATACTGAAAGTATTATGTGGAATTTGAAGTTTAAAGAAAATGAGGTATTACTTACTTGCTAAATAATAATATCAACATTGATTTGAATGAGTTCGCTTCTGCACTGAATGAACCAGAATTAATAAGAAACGTCGTGTAAGAAGATACACTTTTTCGGCTTCTCTAATGAGACACAAGGAAGATGCAGACAACAAGATGATATCTTGAGTAAGTAACTTTCTTCCACTTATGCTGGGTCGTTTGCATCAGGTGCAGGAAAACACATGAGCAGCAGTACAGTGGCGGTCAGTACTTGCTTGCACTGCGTGTGAATATACCCTGGCTGCGCTGTTTCATAGACTGTTTTTGAGGCTCTTCCTTAGCAGTTTCAGATATTTATAAATTTTAGCCTATGTCATGTGTGACCTGGCACTTAGCCATCCGCTTCCCCTCCCGCATGCACACTTCACCACCTTCCAGCTATAAGTGAGTAGTGATAGTGGAAAGGGGGCATTAACTTGTTTCTCACTAACTTGGAACATCATATGGAGAGATTTTTTAAAAATTGTACTGTACAACAATGCTCAGTGTAATACTAGAATGTATGTCCGCGTCAAATGCCAGACAGAAGATACGAACGCTTCATAACGATTTTCATCCATTCCCCATCGTTTGTCCTGCATAATATTCAAGGGCATGCAAAAAGACATACACACACGAGAGAGAGAGAGAGAGAGAGAGAGAGAGAGAGAGAGAGAGAGAGAGAGAGAGAGAGCGGTGGTGTTAGTTGCTCGCAGCTCCATCACAAGGATGTGTATATTTATCTTACTGTGTTGGTTATTGCAAAGTGATTTTTATGTAGGTAGTGGAGAGCCTGCCGCATTCAGAAAAGGGAGAGGAATATGAATGACCTCCCTTTTTCATTTCACTAAGAGAGGTCGTCTCTAAGATGATTAAAATCGCTTAGGGATAACAAGAGTAACATCCACTCACTCGATGTAGTGCTGCTCTCGGGTGTCTGCCCTTTCCTCTCTTCCATCCTTCTTTCCTTCCATCCTCTTCTGTCTTTCTTTCCTTCATTCTTTCCTTGTCCTTCTGCCTACGGGTGACTTTAAACTCCCTCTTCTGTCTTTCTTTCCTTCATTCTTTCCTTTTCCTTCTGCCTGTGGGTGACTCTGCACTGAGTGACAAGTCAAATGGTTTCCTGTACACCAGGAAACCATTTACTACGCTGGGTGGTAACCATATAGCCATATTTTGGCACCTGGTGGTTTAGTGGGTAATTATTGCGCTCCAGTCGGATTGAGCCGGTGAAGGTTTATATCCAAGGGGTGGTGGGGGTTGATTGCTCATGTAATGCCACGCAGGGATGAGTGAGGCTGGTCACTCTCATCTTACATGTCGAGACCAACTGCCTAACCCCGGGCTCCTAAGCTCCTCATGGGGCAATGTAGGATTGGATGATGGATGAATGGATGGACATTCAGTACCAATAGATGTCATCGTACAGAAAAGAAAAAAAATAATTTCTGTCCACCTGTCACCTTCCCCCTTTGCTCTGCCTCCATCCCCGTCGTCGTCATATTTTCAGGGTCGTGTTCACATTTCATTTTGAGTTATGAGTGGCACATTTCATTCAGATCTGCCAAGTCCCAAGTTCGCCATCAGGTCTGTACGTGTGTGTCTACAGTTTGTTGCATTACAAATTATACATATTTGCAGGCTCTGCAGTGATGATAGAAATATAGTGGAATATACAGCATATCCAAGTTCATAACAACATCAACACGGCAACACGCCTTATATTCTATGCCGACTATCTCTGGACGTCTTAAAACATAATACGAAGACCTTCTTTGACTGATGGAAGTAACATTGATCAACCCCTTCACTACGATTTTAATAGGTCTGTTTTTATTCCTGATAACACCAAACGATTTGACTGACTCCCTCAGCCAGTTGGCATTATTTTTAATGTAATCCTTCTCGCCATCAGATGGTTATATTGAGCTGAAGAGAGTTTCTTTGAGGTGAAGAAGTAAAGGAAGACTTAATGTTACCTCTCCACTTCGAAATGTTAAACCTATGATGAATAAAGTCAGCTGTAGACAGTAAAATTTAACAAGGACGAACACTTAAAGAGTGCAACACCTGCGCCCACCAGGTTGTCTAAGGGTCTTTGACCTTCGACATATTATATTCAAAGTCGAACTACTGTCCTTCATTCTTACCCAACCCTAACCACTTTCACCAGCTTTGGTTCAAATAAGATGAAAAGTGTTTGAAATTATTTTATTCAGTGACCTTGATTTTTTTCTTTTCCCTATGACCATGACCTTTGCTGAGTTTTCTGAATATAAAATGACTTCATTTTTGCATTACCTTCAACCATTCGTCTAAGTTTGGTCTAAACTGGATTAAAAACTGTTTAAGTTGATTTTACAAGGTCCTCTTTTGACTTTGCCTTATGATCTTGGTGTATTACCCAATGTTAAAAAAAAAAAAAACATTAAGATTACTCATTGGCTGACACTCAATCCTTCCAACAAGTTTGGTTAAAATCGGACAAAACTGACCATGCTAACACACACACACACACACACACACACACACACACACACACACACACACACACACACACACACACACACACACACACACACACACACACACACACACACACACACACACACACACACACACACACACACACACACACACACACACACACACGCAGGTCAAAACACAGCACCCGTTTTCTCACTGGAAGCGCGGGTATGATAAAAGAATAAGTCATCGGACATTAGGCATTGTTCAGGTACTCTTCAGGACGTGGCACCAACAGCAACAGCTATAAAATTTAAGCAGCATACGGGTTATATGAAATTTGCAGGGAATGCGTGTGTAGCTTCTCAAAAGCCTGCCCACCAAAGCATTCCACGGCCCGGCAGGCATTTATCAGGTTGAAGATTTATCAGGTCACGGCTTTCAAAGTTGCCAGTCACAAAATTGGATAGATGGCACAGCGTAAGAGAAGGCCACTCTTACACGGCAGCACGTCCTCCAGATTACATCCAAATTACGCGTTATTTTTTTATTTGTCGAAACATTGCATGAGCATTAACGTAATTTAGCAGATGTCGATTGCAAGATGAACATTGTGATTACGCCTTAGCCTTCTCTTGGTCGAAACCTCATTTTTATTTTTTCACTTCAGGTAATGCAGGACTGTTTTATACAGCTGACGGTTAGTAAAGGAGCCAGAAAGTACCAATGCTGTCACTGTGAACCTCTCTTGACCGGAACTTTTTAAATATTCTATTCCAGGGATTGCTACTCAGTTATATTAATTTGAATGAAAGATGTCTTCGAGTATAACCTGAGAGTGAAACTCAATCATTCACGATGAATCTCACTCCCAAGATGACTAATATCGTCTGCCTTTAACATGAATGGGAGAAAAGAAAAAGGCTTCATCGTACTGAAAAAGAAAATTGAGATAGCCTGTAGCTCCTTCGCTAGGTTGTGTCTCCATTATGCTGAATTTCATCGTTTGAAGGAAGCAAGAAAGTGAAAATAACAATCGTACTGAAAGGGATTAGATCATTTAATAATAATAATAATAATAAAAATAATAATAACTGAACGGTAAATGTAGATAATCCTGGGCATAACATGTACAAGGTCAGAATTTCCTGGTAGGGAATCTTGAGGTATCCATTGTAGTGGATACGGTGGGAATACTAAGACAGCATTATAGTTTCAGGGTATTAGGCTAGGTGCACGATGATCTACAGAAACTCAGAACTGTGAAGCGCGATGGTCACTTCTTTTTTAACAGGATGGGCTGAATGCGCAATTTCTTTGGCAACTGATGTGTGGGAACATCTCAAACAAAGAAGTGGTTAGTAACAATGTCCATAAATTCATCTACTATAAATAGTCGTCCTAGAGCTATAATAATCATATGGTAGCTGACAGAAGAAAGGTGTCCTCGGGCTCAGTGGGTTTTCTCTGAGGTAACTGGGATGAGGAACCCGCGAAGTAACTGTTAACCTGGCATTTGATTACAATGACATCTCTCAGGTGAGCATTGACGTGGTTTATAGATCTTTTTTTTTTTTTTTTAAATAATAAACAGGATTTTTTTAAACTTGAAGAAGATAGTCTTGTGTTAGCCTGAATAATCTAGGAACGTGTATGCAAAGTAATATAAGTGCTTAGCATAAAAGAAAGAGTATAGCCTGAGAGTTTTAAGAATCTCAGAGAAGATGGAAATAAATAACTATTACTAAAGAACTAATATCTATATCTATCTATCTATCTATCTGTCTATCTATCTATCTATGCTATCTATCTATCTATCTATCTATCTATCGAGAGAGAGAGAGAGAGAGAGATGAAGGATGTGATTGGAGAGGAAAAAGTGAAAGAGACTAGGGGAGAGAGGAGTGAAGGGGGGGAGGTGAGATTGAAATAGAGGAAAACGGAGAGAGAGATAAAAGGGGAGGAGAAGGGAAAGCGAACTGAAGGAGAATAAAAGGGATAAATAAAGGAAAGGAGAGGGAGATCACTAAGGAAGGAGAGGATAGAAAAATGAAGACGAGGCGCGGCAGAAAGAAAAAAATGAAGATATATGAAGTGGAAATAATTGGGTGTGAAGGGGAAAGAGAGGAGGAGAGAATTCGCTGAGAGGAGAGAAGAGGGCAGGGAATGGGAGAGGAAATGAGAGGAGAAGATTATGGAGGGGAGAGGAGAGGATTGGAGATGGGGAAGGAGGGAAGAAAGAAAATTAGGTGACAGGAGAAAGGAGATGGGGGAAGGGGAGGGAGGGTAGGGGAGAGAAGAGGAAGAGAGAGAAGGGAGCGGAGACAGAAATTAGAAGTGACGAGAAGGGAGAGAGATAAATATGAGCAAGAAATAAAATAAACGGAAAGTGAGTGAGGTGCATGGGAGGAGATTGGGTGGAAGAAGGAAGAGAGAGAGAAAGAAGGGAAGGGGAGGGCAGAAGAGGGGATCTGGCGCAGTAAATCATGTGTGAAAAGAGGGCAGGGATGAAGCGAAGGGCGAAGGGTGAGGGGAGAGAGAGAACGGGGAGGGGGGCTTATGAGGGAGGAGGAGAGTGAAGCATTGGTAATGGACGAGAGAAGAGGATGAGGGAGAAAGACGAAAGCATCCTCCACTGCACATCTTTAACCTTCCACAATATTCTGTTCCAGTTACTCTACCTCCAAGTCCAGACCTTTTCTTTTCCTACTAATCACTCAGTTAAAAAAGGGGAAAAAGAAGAAGCTGGATAGGGAAAAGGGGTTGGGGAAGGGGCGATAGGGAGATGGAGATGAGAAACTGAGGAATAATTAACCCCATAACATACACTTTTACCGGGCGAGTCAATTGCTCGGTCACTTTGGTATAGGCTTCTTGTTCAAACCGTGCACTGACATGAGTTGAAGTTCCACTGACTGACATTGAGTTTGTGTGGTGGGCGTTGGAAGGACTGATACTGATGTTGGGAGGTGAACGTTCGAGAGAGAGAGAGAGAGAGAGAGAGAGAGAGAGAGAGAGTGGTGAATGGAATGGAAGAGGGAAAGGGTGTAGGGGGTGGGGGAAAGGGTAAGGAGAGGGGAAGAGTGGGTAAAGAGGGAGACGAGAAAGGATGAGAAGGATGGTAAGGGCGAGGGGAAGGAAGTGAAGGCAGGGGAATAAGAGAGGAGGTACTGGGGTTAGGATGTGGGAAGAGGGAAGGTGGGGTAGGTAGAGGGAAGTAGGAGTGGACAGGGAGAGGAGGAGACGGAGGTAGGAAAGGAGAAGAGGGAAAACACGGACTGAAAGGAGATGAAAGCAAGCTAGATCTGGAGGAAGATGTGAGTAGGAATGGGGAGGGAGAAGTAGGGAAGCAGGGGTGATAAGAGAGGGGAAGCTAGGGGAAAGGGGCAGGGGGATGTGAGGTGAGGGAGAGGGGACTTTTGCTCACACCTCACCTTTCCTGTCTCCATTTTCACTTATTTATGCCCCTTTATGTGCTTGTTTATCTGTTTATAAATATACATGGGAAGGCGCACGGGTGGATATAAACGGCGACACATAAACACTAACAACACAGGGTAAATGCTGTCCATTATATTCAGTGCACCAACACCAGCTCTACACTACGTCACATGTAGCACAACATTTTCTTTATTTTAGGTCAACTCCGTGCCATGTAATATTAGGACCTAGTTACTTTGTCAGTTATTTTAATGCATGAAAAACTAAAATCAGTAAAAGCGCACACCATGATGAAAGAGTCAGATACCATTAAAAAAAGAATCACTTTAACTCTCTGTGAACTCCTTTAACAACTTAGAATTTTGTTCAAGATTCCGCTAGGCAAGGTGATTTAACTTACATGAGGGAAACACTCCAGAACCAGAGAGTTAAGATGCAAGTTAAGCTCAGGTGTTTGCAGTGTTAATGGCTTTGTTTATCTCTTGCATTTTCTTTTAAGTTTGAGTTGTTGTGATTTGTTTTCTTGCTGGCGTTGTAAGCTCGTACAAAGTGTTATAATGCATAAAAGCAACTTGTGAACACTGCACATGGCCTCAAAAATACCAACTCAGAATAGCACGTGCCATCTTATCCTCAGTAAAAGTAATTCCCTTCAGCAGCAGCAGCAGAGACATACTGTCGACAACAAACGCAATGTCGACTCTCCTACATTTCCGATGGGCTTTGGAAATTAATCACCTAAATTCGAAACAAGCAACACTGATAACAGTGTTCTGTCGTAGATTAGGTCATATTTGTCAGTCGCTGTAGATTCACCAGATTATCAATGCCCATGAAGAGGGAAGCGAGTGAGGTGACTGGACTCCTGTTGCCGACAGTACAGAACTCTCACTCAAAAAACTTGCGCCCCGCCCCGCCCTGAATCTACGTAATGACAGCCACCAGCCACATCCTGTTGTCCACTTGGCCAAGACTTGTTTAATCACATGAGGTCTGAGAGAGTAAGACTATTGCGGAAGGAAATTTGGTTGGATGCTGTCTTCCTTTGCTGGGGTTTCGTAAGCAGAGGTATTGTCCATTTCAGTATTATCCGGGAGTGTATGCGAAGTTTGGATGTTGTCTGGGATTGTATGGGCATCATAAAGAAATGCATTGTCCATTTCGATAATGAAAGACATTGAAAAGGCATCAGAACAGGATAATCTAGGCGTTTTCTGCGTTTGTACGGCATCATGCTGTATATTTTGACACCACTGGAACTTTAAAAAGGTCTAGCATTGTATGACCATCATTCGGGTATAAGAAAGGATTATGGCTCTAGATATTTTTGAGGAATTGTGGACTTCAGCAGAGGATGCCCTGGATACTGACAGTGGTTATAGAATCATCTTCGAGGAAATGGTTGTTCAGGATGTTTATATAGTTGTTTTTTCACACCACCATAATTGTTTAAGCTCGAGAAATCGACACCTTCAGATAATCCCAAATTTGTGACAGTTGTTGGAAACGATGAGTTCAGTAGGCAGATTTGTTTATACGGGTCATTCAAGGAAACTTGGTTGTTCTTTGCCTTTTGTTCTTTGCCTCCCTCCCCCCCCCTTGGCCATTAGAGTCATCAGGGCATGTGGGTGCAGAGTTGCGCACAATAACCCCTTTCTGTGTTGGGCCTCCAAGCGAATGAAACGAGATTATGTCCTTCCTACTCTCGTGAATATTACAGGTCAGTTTTGTAAAGTGTCATTAAATTTTGATGGTTCCGAGACTGTTAAAAATGTATTAACTCGATCGCAACTTCGCAAGCAAACTCGTGGCATCATTGCTTAACAGGGAATGTAAATGGCTGCATCCAGACAACAGGCAGAGTAAAAAAAAAAAAAAAAACGGTCATAATACTGTAGGAGATCACATGCCATGGCTAAAAAGGCAGATTTATGTCTACGATGAGCTCGTATATCAAGGATTATATTATACTGACAGTTTCATGGAATTTTGTGTTCATAAATTTGTAGCCGATCGGTAGTTGTTTTCATGTTGTTATAATCGCTCTCGGCAGCAGAGGCTAGCCAGTCAGTTGACTTATTTATTTAAAGGTCTGTATAGACTATATATATTTATCTACTTCTACCTGTATCCGAGCTATTTATTATATATATATATATATATATATATATATATATATATATATATATATATATATATATATATATATACACACACACACACACACACACACACACACACACACACACTAGTGCTTGCCCGCAAAAATTTGCAGGACCAGTCAATAGTCTTTCTTCTACCACAAAATATTTTCAGATACCATTATCTGTTTCCCTACCTTTAATAAGCCCACAATGACCAGTTCTGACCAAAAAGTCGAAAAAATTATTTCCACATTTTTGCGTGTCATGATTTTCGATAGTTTCGCTCCGTTGCATCGCGCGCAATTGCCAACTTTTTTGTTTGGTATTTTTTTAACACTCCCTGGACATATTCCGACCTAATGTGAGAAACGAAGAAACCCACAGACAGACACACACATACACAGCTTGACTTTATTATTTCTTCCTGTCCGTAGTCAAATGCCATAATCCCGTAAGGGGTGGCCGTTTGTCTTTGAGTTAGCTCCGCCAACATACTTGTTGACACGTAGGGAACATGTATAGGTTGGTTATATGGTTGCCTCCCAGCGTTGTAAATGATTTCTTGGCTTACAGGAAACCATTAGGCATGTCACACAATGTAAAGCCAAACGAAAAGAAAAGAAGAGTAATAAGAAATGACAGGAAACACGAAAGAAATTGGAAAAGGGGAGGACAGACACAGAAAATGAATGATAAAGGTAAAGAAAGAAGTAGGCGGCACTACATCAAGTGAGTGGATGAATTATAACTATATATAACTCTCTGTCTCTCTCTTTCTTTACGTGTATATATATATATATATATATATATATATATATATATATATATATATATATATATATATGTGTGTGTGTGTGTGTGTGTGTGTGTGTGTGTATTTCTATAATATTGTCTTGTCTGTATCTAAATCAATCTACCTGTCTCCTCTTTGTGTTTTATAATATCTGAGTCTTTATTGATCTGTACGTTTCAGTATATATATGTGTGTTTGTATACCTGAGTCTACTTGTATATATCATTTTCTATCTTACTTATACTGTATCTGCGTTTGTATAACTGAACGTATCTGTGTGACTTGTATATCTGCCTGTGTCATATAGCAACCATTGCTGCTCAACTCGTATATTTGTATGAGTCTTTCCAGATGTGTTTGTGCATAGTTTATAGCAAAAGATTCTGTACATCCAGTGCTTTTCTAGATGTGTATTTATCTGCTTATATACAATTTTTTTATTTGTATATCTGTGTTTATCTGGCCTTCATAATCTGTAGCTTGTTTTTTTTTTAACCTAGAATATGGGTCTCATATCTATTCCCTTACCACTCAGACCATTGAAACTCTGTTCACAGGATCCTTGAAAAAGTCATCATCATCATCATCATCATCTTCTTCCCACCAGCATAAAGGAGGTGGCCAGGATCCAGCAACAGGAACAACACAACAGAAAGAAACAAAGTGGGCAGCATCCCCATCCACTCGCGAAGAATGCCTTTGAACATAGTAGCAAACAGTAAATTCATGCTAGTGAACCAAATACACTCCATCAAGATTTACCCTGGCCACGGGGAGGGTGTGAGTAGGTCAGTGGGTATGATGAGAGACACCTGGCACCTCACACACATTTCCTGGATCAGCTGCCAGCGCCAACTCCTACAGCATTCGAGCTTTAAATGGTGCTTTGCTGGAGATTAATTAAAACTTGACATTCGGTGTGCACATGTCGCTTGCATGTTTTACTCGGTGTGCATCGGTCAATATATACTGTTCCTTATCATGTGAAATGAGGCGTCAATACACAGTGGGCTATAATAGCTGGATCCGACTGCTGAAAAACAAGAGAAGCTAGGTGTCTAAAAGTTTTCATTCCACTCATGGAGAGATGCAGACAATTAATACGATTTGGTTTAGATGAAAATATTGATAGAATTTTGATAAGGACTGTATATGAGGTAAGTGCGAATCATTTTTCACGCGTTTGCACTGTTTACTGGATAGATGCACAGTTTACTGGATAGGCTATGTGTGTTTTTTTTACCTACCTAGTTTGTTTGTTTATTTCTTTATATTTATTTATTGCATTCATGTGTGTGTGTGTGTGTGTGTGTGTGTGTGTGTGTGTGTGTGTGTGTGTGTGTGTGTGTGTGTGTGCGTGCGATAATTTCCTCGCTAATCTGTGTGCATTTATAGAAAACGAACGTGGGACCACATTTTACTCACTAACACCAGTATGAAACATCTGTTCTGAGGCAAATGATATCGTCTGGTGGCAGCAATACCGAAAAATAGAAGACGTCATCGTACAGTGAAGGTCCTATCAAAGCTGAATCATATCGCTTGCCGGTAGCAAGAATAAAGTAGTGGTAAGGACACTGGAATAAGTTGATATGACGCTCATTACTTGAAGACACTGCCCCCCAAAAAATGATAATAATGAAGCCTGGTATCAGTGGTGTTACAGTATGAGACTTCACCATAATGACGACCGTGTGCCAGGATACAGACAAGAGGAACGATAAAATATGCCTAAATTGTGGCCTTCATAAAAGCAAGCAGCCTTGACGGAAATACATCCCTCCCCCTTTCATTATCAGCTTAAATCCAAGGACGTATTGTACATTTTATTTTATTCCTGCCATCTCCAGCCAATTTTATTCAGATTAGAGGAGGTGTTTCGAGCAACAGGGGATAAACAGGGGATGGGGGAGGCGGTGGCTGAATCGGTAGAGAGGCGGCCTGCGGTCCTAATGGACCCAGGATCGAATCCCGGCTGGGGCAGGGAACAGTTTAAGGATTTGAATTTCCTAAAAAGCAGACTTTCCTGATCTACCAGATGACCCGCCGACATGTCGTAAAAATACCCCCGCTAATACCAGTACACCAGTCCTGTATGAGACAGCCCTAGCATGTATTCAGTATGGACGGTGGGTGTTAGCGCCGAAGTGGTGACATGTGAAGGTGTAGGAGGACTACTGGGCCTTGGGATAGGTCACTGCCCCCGAGAAATAGGCCCTGAAGCCTTTGCCCAGAGTCGGACACGTAAAAAAAAAAAAAAAAAAAAAAATATGGTACTCTGAATCACCCTTACTACTAGGGGACTCTTCCTAAGTAAAAAAGAAAAAAAAAAAAACAAGTTGTCGTAACAAGAGTAATATCAAGCAGCCGTCATCGTACTGAAGGGGTTATGCCTAAAAAGTGGCGGTGATAAAAACAAATAACCCTGATGCAAGACTTACATCCACGAATACAGCCTGATATCACTTCCCCTAAATCCTTGAATCACATGACGTAATCGCTTATTTATTCTGACTCTCCGAACGTTTTAATTCAGCTTAAGGGAGACTAGAAGGACTGGAGATATTATGTATAGCGATCATAATCCCCATGCATAAGTTAAATAAAACCATCTACAAGTGGCAAGAATTATATAAACAGGTCATCTTATTCAAGGAGATAAAACATGAACAGTGGCAGTCACCGAAAGAATGTACCTTGACGTGCGAATTATATATTCGTATACCATTCAACGCATCCTTTTGTCTCTCCCCTTAACTCTCACTAGAAGATGACGTGTTTAATGGGTGTATTCTTGTTATCTCCTGGCCAGTTTATATACACTATGACAGACCTCTAACATTAGAGAGGTTAGATCAGGCTCTCGTCTATGCAGCTTCTGAATATTGTCTAGTTTTTGCTGATGTTGTTTGTGTTTTTGTTGTTGAGCAACCAAGGTCTGTTTGGCTAGGCACACCCATCAATCGCAGGGAAGCAACCGCCCCTGGAGAGTCGTCCCGTGCAGTGAACCAATGTTCCCATGTGAAAAACAGTGCCTCGCCACAACGAGGCACGGGGAAGAGTGTGGATGTTTGGTTCCCAAATGGACGCTACATTTGCGTCTCTGTTCACTGTTAACAGGAGCACCATAGGGTCCACATCACCCCGTTATATGGTTACCACCCAGCGTTCTATTTCCTGGGTTACAGGAAACCATTAGGCTTGTCACTCACTGTACAACCACCTGAAGTGGAAAGAAGAGTAATAAATATGACAGGATTGATGAAAGAAATAGGAAGAGAGGGGACAGGGAAAAATAAATAAGAATGGTTAAGGTGAAAGAAGTAGGCAGAACTACATCAGTGAGTTTATGATGGTCGCCACGATCTGCCACATATATCGATTGGTAGTGACAAGAATTACATAGGAAATTCGTTACTATATCAGAGGGATTCTTGACAAAACCGTCAAACATAAAACAACGAGGAACCTTGAGGTATGGATTGTACATAATAATAATGATAATGATACCGGTAAACACATTCCTCTCTCTCTCTCTCTCTCTCTCTCTCTCTCTCTTTCTGTTACCACAAGCCTGGAATCCACCAGCACCACTTGTTTACATTTTCGATAAGAAGTTTAGGTATGGCGTCGTAAATATCTTTTAGTGTATCAGACACTTAAATTTATGGGGGAAGGAACGAGGGGTTTATACTGGAGACTGAGAATAATGGTCACCAAACACTGGGACGCTCAGTGCAAGTGGTACTCAAATGCCAGACCGCGGTCCAAATCTGGACCGTGATGAGGCTGGTGTGAACCCCAGTGACTTCCTTCTTTGAATAAACAGACTCTAGTTCATACCAAGAAACTAAGTATGTCAGATTTATGGATTATATATATTTTTTTTAATATCGTCTGAATAATTAGCATTTGCTATATAGTTACCTACTTGAAATAAATATAACTCTTGCAGTAATGTCTTAAGACATGGGTATTACTGTACATATTGTTTTCTTTATAAAATACATGATATAAAAAATTAAACTTCGTGGTTAAAAGACAGATGAGAAAGTCTGCTGTCTAACAGTGACCAAAAATTTTCCAGCCACTCCTGGTGATCACATTCCTTGAAGTAAAGTGAGTTTTTTCATACTAAATACCATCTCATCTCTGTGATATTTCCTTTCCGTGTGAATACTGTATGTAGCAAGCTGCAGCAAGTACCTAGTGATTGCTGTCATTATCTTGTTCAAAAGATGGGTTGACAGAAGTGTACTGAACTTCTGGACTGGTTATGGGTGGACAGTACAAAAGTGATGTGGTTGTGGTGGTGGTAGTGTTAAAGTGAATGTGGTTATGTAGTACAGGTAACAGCAGCTGGGGCTAAGCTTAGGGCTAAATGAAGTTGTACATACGACACAAACAGTTGGTTGGGACACCCACTGACTGGGGAGGACCCCTATGCATTAAGTTGCTGATTATTTCTGCTTATTTTTTGTTCATAACTCCGAGAACCGTTATCAACTTTCACAAAAGCAGGATCGCACTGTTGTGCTGGTGACGTGCATGTCAGAGAAGCAAATAAAAATGTGCGTGAGAAGATAAATACAGTTTGAGTTTTCCAGAAGAAATAATTTTTTCGACTAAAATCTCCATAGAGTTTATCATCCCCATTATTCCAATTTTTCAGAAAAAAAAGGGGGGAGGGAGACAGAAAGGTCTTAACCATAATCAGTTAATCAACAAACTTACTGATAATTTCAAAGTTCGTTTTGATGAATTATTTCTTGGAGGACAGCTACTGTTGTTCTTACTGAGTCTGTTTTAGTCACAAACATCATCAACTTTTCATAAGTTAAACAGCCATTTAATTGGGTATTTCCTTCATTAGTGCAACGAATTCTTTCATCTCCTAGTATTATGACCCAAAGGAGAGAGGGTGGTAACTGACTCTGAAACTTTATATTTATAACTTCAGCTCTTTAGCAAATGGCACTGCATATATTCAAAATGTTTGATTGAGCTTAGTAGTGTGGATGTTGTTAATCACATGGAAATATTTACTCACAAATACCGCTCCACCATCACAATGAACGTCTTAACAGTCGTCCAAGATTAGGAATCTCACCATTTAACTGTGTATTTCGTGAATTAGCAAGAGACACAGACTGTCACATCTCACATTAATATTGGTAATTTTACTTTTCTTTCACATTACTTTCATATTGTTACTTTTCCTTCACTTAAGGTATTCTGTTTCAGGATGGTAACCTAGTCTGGAAAGTGGAATAGGACATGTCGCTTATATTATTGAGAATAACGGAAAACAGCAACCTTAAAAGCAACTATAATTATGCTCATGGAGTTTATTTCCGAATTCATTGAGTCATAATGCAGTATTTTAAAATAACAATAATGCACTTTCCCGTGATCAGATAGATCATTTACATACGTTGTATGGTATTAATAATATTATACAGTGTATCCCACCACTTAATGGACTAACTTTAGAGCCTGGGTCAATTTTGTGTAAAAAATTCTGTATCGAAATGCTTCCTAGACCCAACCATTTCGGAGCTACATTTGCTGATGACCTTGTGGGCAACATGGTCTCCCTTATAATTTACTTACGAAGCTAATAGTAAGTATAGCTCTTTATCAGTTAATAATATTGGTCCCACGTTGATCGTTTTCCCCCTCAAAATTATGCCAAGAATCACATCCTAAGGTTAGTACATCAGGTCTTGAGACACCATGTATATACCGGTAAAGTTTTTTTTCTTTTTTTCTTTTTTATCTGGACCTCAACCATACAAGAACTGAGTGCAACTGGACCTTCAAAGATAGTAACTGGAGAATCCTGATCTATACAGTAGCATACAGTCCCGCGATGGATGGCCACAAGTAGATTTCCTCCACGTCATTCTCTCCTCTGCCATCAGGTTGCATCCTCTTCAACTCATACCCTCTTCTCTGACAAATCTCTCTGTCCATCCATCCATCTCATTCTTGGTCTCCCCGCTCTCTCTCCTCCTCTCCCATCTCACTCACAGACCCATTTCTAATCAATCTCTCATTCTTCATCCTCGCTACATAGCCAAACCATCGCTGAGTATTTCTCCTAACGCTTTCAATCACAATCTCATCAACACCGCAGTGCCCCTTCACTTCGTTTGCCCGACTGTCTCACCATGTAATTTCACATGCTTCTCTTAAATAACTCATTTCCATTGTTCTCATTCTTGACTTGTGTCCTTCCAACAATTTCCAAGCTTCATTTCCATACGTCAGAATAGGGATCACAATACAGTCATGCAGTGACTTGTCTACTGCCATGCTTACTTTCCTATTACCTATCACTGTTATCATTGGACCAACAACTTTTCTTCTATGCAGTATCTTTTCTTGCACTTCATCCTCTAAACTCCTATCGTTACTTATCACACTACATACATACGTGAGAGCACCCACATGCTCCATTTTCTGATCACCTAGCCTCGCTATGCATTCTGTGACTTCATTTTTCTCAAAGATCGAAACTTTACTCTCAGCTATCCATACACTCATAATTGGCTTTCGTTTCTTACACACATTCAGACTCATTCACCAAGCCTTGCAGCTCCCATTCATTTTCACGTAACAATACAGTGTCATCAGCAGTGCATAAAGCTATATATAAACTTGTTACATATAAACGAAACACTGTAAAGACACCATGTTTTTACACTGTTTTGTGCCAACTTGTGATTTTTTTTTCCATCATGTACTTTATTTCTTCTCATGATCTAATTGAACGAGTGAGCGCTTGTCTAAACGTGGGAATCAGGCTAAATTCACGACAAACGACACTGACAGTCTAAGTACTGTATCATTAACCTCTTCAACTTTAGGCAGTCCGGTATATTTACTTTTTTTCTGGTGCAAGACGATTAAATTCAGATTGAGGAAGACCCGTGGATATGTAGCCTCTGTTTAACCTCTTTAGGTAGACCAGCCTCTCCTAAACAGGGCAAAATGTCTGTTGACAGAGAAAATATTATATAGGACGTCCTCTGGCTAAATGTTTTGTGTCTGATTGTCTGAGTTGTCATTAGTCCTTTCCTCTGCACTATAAGTAGCTCTGTGTCAGTAGGCTATCACAACTAAACTGCACATCTTCCAGGACTATCATTATGAAACAATGTAAGCTTCTTAAAATCGTTTACAGTATTGGCAGCAAGGGTTGAAGAGAAAATTATCAACGTTGTGAGAGGGTTGCTGTGAGGTTGTGTTTAGTCGGAAATAAATTGAATCCAAGATCGACTCAGTTGTCTGGAGTATAGTGGCATCATCGTAGTGAATTGGCAAAAATAATGGGTATCTTGCTTGACGTCAGACTAAGAAATATCCAGCCTTAAACACAACGGAAGAAGGATATTATGATTACTTAGAATGAACATACAAAGAATGGGTGTATTTTTTCCTTCTGAACAATTAAACGGCATTGTGAAATCATGTGAAAATTTATTGTTATTTACGCTTTTGTTTATTTGTATGATCTAATGGGTGTATTCGAGATGGCAGAGTAGACTTTGCTGCATCTTTTCCTCAGCTGCTGTATTTATTTTGCATACTACACCGAGTACCCTTCATTGTCTTGTACTTTAGCGAGGTGAATTACGTCGGTACCAAAAATATATACCATAAAACAGAAAATGCTGCAAAGATCCAGTAGGTGAAATGAATTGGTACGGAAAAGGTGTTACGAAGCCTCCAGTATCACCCAGAGCAGGACCCTAAAACGGCTTCAGGCCCAGCTGTCGTCTGCCGCCCACATCCTGCAGTTTGTGTCTCGACGCCGCACGTGTTGTGTTGCCTCTTAAAATGCAAAAATGAAAAGAGCTCGTACAAGACGTGCATCGGAATTTCCTAGCCCTTCCCCTAGCATAATGTCTTTTTTAATGTTTCTTTTACCCTGCTATATCCAGACGATTTTGCTCAGCGCTGGAGAGACTGAACTGGAGGGAATAGATATATCCGTCATTAGTCCCTGCACTAATATGGCATTCACCTGATTAAAAACCTCTTTTATCAGTAGGAATAAGGTGAAATGACATCGTACTGAAAGGGTTAATATTTTCTTTGATTCGACCAAGCCAGTATTGTCAATAACACTCATCTATCGTCAGTTCTCCTTACGCCATTACGCATCACATTAATACCCTTCTGATCCAAGAACAGAGTGGAGATAATAGTGAACAATGATTAATGCAGTAGTATGCCCTGAACACCCTCAGGCCATGTCTTGATTTATTCCCAGCAGGGTAAGTGATTTTCTTTTCGTAGTTATGACTTCTGCATACCACGGCAGAAATGTGCTCTTCATCACAGGCCAAAATCTCCTTAACAAACATTGACTTACACTGATTAAACTTCGGAAACTAAAAGCGCCGAAGCAAACAAGAACCTGTTGCCTCACTTAGGGAAATTATATTTTCCTCCCCACGGTCCTCCCACCTCGCATTTAAGCCATTTAAAAATAATCCCATCTTTATTATCTTTCTAAGTTTAGGTGTGCTCATGAGGCAGTTTTATCTCTGCTTTCTACACTCATGGTACATTTTTATCCTGGTTTTCAACGCTTATCATACATTTTTATCTTTGGTATCTTCGCGTATCATACATTTTTGTCATGGGTACCTACACTCATCATGCATTTTTATCCTGGGTATCTGCGTTCATCATACATTTTTATCCATATTATCTACACTTATCAGACATTGTTATCCTGGTTATCAAGTACAGCATTATTTTCCAGTGAATTTTTATTACAGTTCTAACTGCTTATTTCTCTGTTGCTCCTGTAGGTCTGATCACTACAGTTTTGGTGCACTTCTATATCCCTGCTTGGTCCCCTCTTCCAAAGCCTGCACCTCTGTCACTGCTGCAGTCCTCCGCTGTTGCTTTTGTCACATTTTACAGATCTCAGTAGCTTTAAAACTCATTGCCCCATTAGATCTCTCTCTCTCTCTCTCTCTCTCTCTCTCTCTCTCTCTCTCTCTCTCTCTCTCTCTCTCCCCCTGACTGGTTTACCTCCCGTTCGGTTCTCTCCACATCTCGCTTATCCCTCACTCGTTCCTGTGCCTCCAGCCTTTTACGCGGCTTCTTATCGAACATTCAGTAGCCACTTTACGAGGTATGAATTATTTGTGTGCGCTAAAATCTAGTGCAGTTTTCAGTTCCCAGTTGTTACATTGTACCAGAAACGTTACCGTTCCTAGTATTAATTTTTACTATTTCCAGTTGGTGATAAGTGGTGGCGACCATCATCCACTCACTTGATGTAGTGCTGCCTACATCTTCCTTCATCTTTATCATTCCATCTCTTTGTCTACCCTCCCCTTTCCCTGTTTCTCGCTTTCCTTTCTGTCACTTTGCATTACTCTTATTTCTACTCCCGGCCGCTCTACACTGAGTGACAAGCCTAATGTTTTCCTGTAACCTCCCCTTTCACACACACAAAAGAATAACGCTGACTGGTAGCCATATAATGTAGATAACGGGGTGGCGTGGAGCCTGTTATGGTGCCCCTGGTAAGTGGTGCACTGCAAATATGGCGTCCATCCAGGAACCAAACCGCCATACTTGTGAGGCGCTGTCAGCCGCAAAGGAACATAAGTTCATTGCACGGTAAGTCCCTCCAGGGGCGGTTGCTTGCCTGTGGTTGATGGGTCTGTTCGCCAGACAGACCAGGGTTGATCAACAATTACTTCCAATTCGTACGATATGTTGTTCGAATGGCGACTCTTCTCACTTGGGTATTTTATTAGGATGATTTATTTAGTCTGCAAATAGATGACTTTATTTAGACCAGGGGAAGTTTGGCAGTTGGAGTGTCAAAAACTATCTTGATGAAATCTGTCACGGCCACTGATTCCAATACGCATTCCTTACAGGCAGAGGTCAGATATAATTCAGCTAAAAGGAAATGACAAACTACGGATTGATTGTGAGAATTTGGATAATTAACATAAATTTTTTCAGCCTATTGAACCTGTGTAGAACCGCTGTTGCCTACGAAATTAATTCTCCCTAACCCCTTTATGTTAGGGTATTTATTTTAGCTTTTCTTGCCACCTCCAGTATATTCAGCTGGCAGAGCTTGATGAACTTGGTTCAACCGTCTGCAGTTCGAAATAAAATGACACCTCTAAGGAAAGTAACATTGTCTGAACTCGTGAAAGATAAGACAGATATTACGTAATCGTAATGAAGAGGGTAATAGAGATTGTGACTATGTCATTTTGAGGGATCACTTCAGAACTGAATAAAATCACCTGACGGCAGATACATAATAAGAAAAAAAATGGCGCCATCGTTTTGAAGGGGTTATTGTAAGCTGCTTCGTCCTTTGATTATATAAATCATCTGGAGGTAAAGTATGAAATAAAGCGAAAAGTAAACGTACAGAGAGAGTTAGTGGCTCCTGTTTCTGTGTTTCTAACTATCTGAGTACACTGACTGGATGTAGGAAGAATGAAATGTACAGAAAATATCTTCATAATATTGAATGTTACTCTGTAAATATTTTCTTATTAATGGATGATATACTCTACACTACATGTCGTCACTGTTGTGCATGGGTTCATGGATACAGTTTCCGACCCTTTCACCATGAGGGACCCTTCATTAGCCGTAAACAGATTATCTGCTTATGGCTTATAAAAAGTAGATCATTTGTCATCTTAATAAAGGGGTGAAACTCTTATACATCTGCATTACTCATGCTAAAGCCAGACAGGAGACGTAATGTTGTGGACGGGTTCATTAGGGATACAGTATACTGCATTATAATTTCTTCTGTTCAAAAGTCTCTTTTGAGCTTAACTGTATCGTCTGGAGGTAGCAAGGATAGTAGACTACAGAAAAATTCATCGCACTGTAAATTGAATCATTTTGAGCGTACCTTCAGCATAGACAAACCAACAAATAACAGTCTGCCTCTCCTGATAATACACATGTTGGGAGAAAGATAAAGCCAGCTGCTACAACCATTAGACAAGTCCCGACGAGCAAACTTCGAGAAAAAAGGACTTGCTGAAAAGTTACCAGATGTTTGGGCGATGCTTGGAAGAGGATGAAGCTCTCGAGTGGAAATTTGGTGGTGGGCAGGGGAGGAACTGTAGTAAGCCGGTGTTTTCGTGTTGTGTTGGTGTGTGATGAGAAAGCTGATGTTTGTAGTTTTGTACCTATATTTCGTGCCCTGCTGCTGTTGATGGTTAATGGGAAAGTTGACGCATGTTTTTACCCGTATTTCGTACGTGGGAGGTCTGAACACACACACACACACACACACACACACACACACACACACACACACACACACACACACACACACACACACACACACACACACACACACACACACACACACACACACACACACACACACACACACACACACACACACACACACACACACACACACACACACACACACACACACACACACACACACACACACACACACACACAAACACACACACACACACACACACACACACACACACACACACACACACACACACACACACACACACACACACACACACAGGACATTTTCACAGACACACACACACACACACACACACACACACACACACACACACACACACACACACACACACACACACACACACACACACACACACACACACACACACACACACACACACACACACACACACACACACAATAAGGGTTTGGGAAGTATGTACTGTGTATCTAAATATTCTTTGTATTGCATTAAATAAGATCACACACACACACACACACACACACACACACACACACACACACACACACACACACACACACACACACACACACACACACACACACACACACACACACACACACACACACACACACACACACACACACACACACACACACACACACACACACACACACACACACACACACACACACACACACACACACACACACACTCTCTTGCAATCCCCAAACAATATTACTTAGCTCAGGACAGTTTTCAGACTTGGGGAGTTACGTACAGCCTTCACGGACCTCTTCATTAGATATAAGCCATCGTACTTAGGGGTTAGGCACAAATTCTCATGAAAGGAGGATGGATAAAGCAGAACCGAAGATAATCAGTAACATAATCAAGTTTTCCAGCATATGAAACAACTCACTCCACAATAAGGGTTTGGGAAGTATGTACTGTGTATCTAAATATTCTTTGTATTGCATTAAATAAGATCAAATGTGAAATATATCAGGCCAAGGAGGATGTGAAGACAAGTAATAAGGAAGAATATTAAACCCTCAGCAAGATGAGGTGTTGTTAATTTTATTCTTGACAGGGCTAGTAGATTTTGTTCCGGAAACGGGTGACCTCTCGTAGTTGATAGTGCAGAAGTAATCTCCACTATCCCTTTTAACACCATGTCGTTTTGTTTGGCATTCATTCGGGGTACCCTCTGACTATTTTCTCAGCTTAAGGGAGATCTCTCATAGTGGAGGGGTTAATAGTGTTTGTGCTTGTACAGGGATAAGGTGTGCTTGTTTGTACACGGCTTCATGATGGTGGTTCTCCTCGTGTTATGGCCCAGTTATAGAGGCGGATGAGGGATAACTGCAGGACTGGGAGATATAATGTGTTTTGGAGGAGTTCGGCTAGGACAGATTTACAAGTCCAGGTGGGAGGAGGAATTTCAGGTGGCGAATGAAAGCCGGTCTGAGTCATGTTTGCTGCGCTGTGCCCCCACGTTAATGGGTGGAATTTTTAACACCGACGATTTTACGAGATAAATAGTGAGGAAACTGTTTACTGCCCCTTCGCGCTCCGGGCTAAGTAACGTCACACATTAATGTAACTTATGAACTGTGAGGTAAAGTAGTTTGGTAGTTAGGCTTGCTTGGGGGGCTAAGCGGTTGACATTTATAAGCGCTTACTACCAGCAACTAACCAGGCAGGAAGGGTTAAGGAGGGGAGGGGGATGTTTTTGACACTGGTTAATAATGCCCGGGGATTAGATGGGAGGACAGAGGCGTGAACCGAGTGTCCTGAGTTAGAGTGTAAACAAGTATAAAGAAGGGGACGCCGCACCACACTTCTAAATATACTAAACTCTTTTCTACCATGGCATCCGTTCTTTTCCTGCCTCTAATTAATTTTGTTTAGCTAAGGACAGAGATTTCTAACTGGAAGTGTTAGAGGTTGGTTTCATTATCCTTTCCTAAGCTTAGCAAGATCGCCTGGTAACATCAATAATAAACCAAAAACAACGTCCTAGGGTTAAAAATTTTGTCAATAATGGTGTGGAATCAGACGGAGGGACAGATGCCGCGAAAATTGTCATATGAAAGAAACGAAACAGCTGTACAGTAAGAGGATGACGCATTACAGTTCTTTAGCTCGATGATATACCGTGTATATATATATATATATATATATATATATATATATATATATATATATATATATATAAACTTGTGTGTGTATGTGTGTGTGTGTGTGTGTGTGTGTGTGTTGTGTGTGTGTGTGTGTGTGTGTGTGTGTGTGTGTGTGTGTGTGTGTGTGTGTGTGTGTGTGTGTGTGTTTCAGCTAATAAGCGACTTTTGGAACTAGAGGGATTAGAAACACTTTCCTTAACCCATCTGCTACTAGGGTGTACTCCAAAGTTGAAAAAAATCATCTGGTAACATCAACAATAAACTATATGCAGATGCTAATAATGGTGGTGGATGATACGAAGAAAACGCGAGCAGGCTGAACCAAGTGTCTTGAGATTAAAAAGAAAGAAGTAACTGCATCCAAGTTTACGACGCACCACACATGAATATTTAACGCCTGAGGAGGTTCTTGGTGCTTTATTCATGCTTCCTCCAGACGAGTTTTCAGATTTTATTTTTTTTTTAAGGGAGAGGTTAGACACAGCCTTCCTTAAGTCGTCATGGCTGTACTCTTCCAAACTTAGTACAGACGTCTGGTGTTATTAATAGTAAAATCAAGTTGGCTGTCATGATGAAGAGGTTTGAAATGGTGGAGGTATGAGGGACAGAGGGTGTAAACCAAGTATCCTAAGGAAGAGAATAAATAACTTTAAACACACGGGCAGAGCAGCACATTCCTGTCCTTGCTAGGATGCTCGTATTGCGATAGTTTGCTGGAATGAGATAATTTTACTTAGCTTAGGATTATCTAACGGGAGATGTAGGATATAGAAACCATGAACCCCTTCACTACTACGGTAGACATCAAAAATGAATATATATATATATATATATATATATATATATATATATATATATATATATATATATATATATATATATATATATATATAAGGATATCCTCGTGCTGAAGGGGTTTGTAATGAAGAAGGATGAGACAAAGGAGGAGAGGGCATGTGAAGGGGGAGCCAAATATCTTGAAAAAGAAATGAAACATCTGTAAAAAAGAGGACGATGCACCACATCACAATATATTTGACAGTAAATTAAAGGGACTAAAAGCTGTAAATAAAGGAGGGTATGGACCCTTCTGGCAGCAAAGTATCTGCATTTCATTTGATTTCGGCGTAATAAAATTACTTTACTATGAACAAGAGAAACTAAAGTCATCAGTAATGTTAAAAACTATTAGGGTTGATGCTTGGAACCTCCGGTGGTCGGAGCTATATATTTATCTACCTATCCTTTCCTACTTGGTTTACAAGTCCCACTCAGGGCAGACATTTAACTACTTCACTCAGAGGACGTATTTTGTATTTTATTCTTTCTATTGAACAGACGATTCGGAGTGGCTTAGGAAAGACCTCTCGCACTTAAAAGATTAGTAAAAACTTTAAAAATCCCATCCATCTCCAATATTCTCCCCACCACATCCATGTAAATCGCTGGAGGTAGCATGAACAGAACAAATATTACCTTATCAGATTAAATGAGTTACGGAGGTGCAGTAGTGATTAGTATCCTTTCTTGTGTTCTCACATGTTCTCACCCTGTAGTGGTTCCCTCGATGATATATACACTCTTTTACACACAAACAACCACGCCAACAGTTTCCACAAACGCACCTCACCCTACACCCCCCAAAGCCTTCCCCACATATACACGTGCTTAAAGTAATAGGTGGGGACGAGATACATCTCGGGTGAAACAGTGATGCCCCTCGGCCGTACGGATCGGTTTATCCTTCATTACTCGTAAAGCACGGCTTAGACATATGTAGCATAATTATGTAGATGATCCATTGCGATAAGTGGAAATGTTGGGTGGGAGCCACAGGTTAGAGCTTGAATTCTTTACACTATTTTCAAGCCCTAAGCTGTATATATCTTCCACTCCACATATCCACCCGTATTTATCACAGCTGCCGGCCCATGTCAAGTGTGGGGTTGCCGGCCGATAAAATACCGTACATATGATTAAAGTTTTCACTGAGGAATAAAGAAGTTCGTACCGCATTCATGCTTAGGAAGGACGGCTTCACTTAGCCCAGAGAAACTCACCAGTCAGGTAGTTAATTAAATACACTGGATGTACCCACTCAGATAAAGGTATTCATTACCATCGGATACAGAACTCAAAAGTGTTAAGCAATGGCAGTGGAGTCGTGTACATCTTTGTGTGCAGCGTTCAATCCTCCTTTTTCAGTACCGTACTTAACATTTAACATCGTGACATCATATTCATTTTATTCTTGTCATCACCAAACGATTCAGCTCAGGAGAAATTTATAAACTGGTGGGTTAAAAAAAATAAATAAATAAACAAACCCTGACTACTAGGAAGCTCTCTGCATCAGAATAAAATCGTCCGACAGCGGTAAGAATAAAACACAAATTACGTCTTCCGGCTGGAGGAGTCGACCTAGAGCCAACCAAAGACAAGGAAATGAAGTTAGCTATAAACAGAGAGAGAGAGAGAGAGAGAGAGAGAGAGAGAGAGAGATTACTATAATAAACAAACGAACGGCGCTCACCAAATTTCTGATTAAGAATTAGTCATGAACCCTGAATACTAAAAGCTAGTCAAACACACTTATTGTATATCTCACAATGAACCAGTAGAGACAGACTTGAATACTTGACATGAAAGAAGCGAAAGAGAAAAAAAAGTTATTTTTACCTAGGGGGATGACGCACCACATCAAAGATAGAGTGAGTGTCAAGCACACCAGGTGTATGACACAGAGTAAGCCAGAAGGAGAGACACGCCTGAATTCTCTACGTACAGCAAACCAGAGGGGATAAGAAATGTTACCTCGATAGGGGGATGACGCATCGCATTTCCGATGAATGGTTAGCTAAACATTCTGATTATATAACTCCGATTAAACCAGATGGTGAGATTGAGATGAAGAGAAAGATTTATTCCTTTATCGGAATACTGTATTTAACTGGGAACAAACCAGAGAAAGACCTAAGTATAAACAGAGGAACAGCGTACCACATTTCGGTTTAAAGTGTTCGTATGGCACACTGTGTACTGTACCTCCAATTAAGCCGTATGAAGAGGTAGAACCGAACACTTGACTTGGAACAAACCAATTTCTTTAGCTCTAAAAAAGGGCAGTGACGCACCGCAGTTCAGATGCAATATTACTTAAGCGCCAGTGGCGTAGCGTAGCCTGCCTCTGCCCCATTTGAAATATGGGCTAATGTGCACACACTTTGCAACAGTGGGGATGTCCCTAGAATAGAGTTTGGCCCAATCTTGCCCCCCCCCCCCCACCCATATGCGAAGACATGACTCCGTCAGTGTCTAGCACACGGAATACACAACGGAATTCAAAAGGGCAGGTGAAAATGACTGAAAGAGTTCATTCTCTTTCAGCAATATGTAATCTCCAAGAAACGAGAAAGAAATAGACAGTTGTATTTAGAAGTAAAAAGAATGACGCACAGGATTTCCGATAAAATGTTTGTCATACACACTGAATATACCGCTGATATTAAAAAAGAGCGAAACTGAATACATGGCCTAGAGCAGAGTACAAAGAATTTAATAGTTAATTTTAAGCCGAGGAATAACGGATCGCATAACAAATAAGATAATTATCAGTCACAGTGAAAATATATAACTTATTCAACCAGTTAAGACAGAATTGTATACTGGACTTAGAGCAATCCATATGGAAAGAAAATGTTTCAAACATGGGAATGATGCTCTGTATTTCAGGTAAAGTGCATGTCAACCATTGGGAATATTCAACTGAGGGAAAAACAGTGGAAATGATATGAGTTAAAGGATTAGTCCTGCTTTCTGAGTATTTAACCAGGAGAAAGTCAGGAGGAATCCACGAAAGAGGAACAACCAAATGCCAGGCAAAAATCCGTTTGTTCTGTCATCACGTTCTGTATTTGCGCGTAATAATTCCTTTACATCCCCACTCAACGAAAATCTGTGAGAAGCAACAAGAGAGGTGAACAAACATTCCTAGTACGTTTTACGCTTTTACGTCGACCAGTGGTGCCAGAGAAGGGCGCCTTCATGTGGGGGCACCGAATTTAATTGTGTGGCTCCAGTGCCTGGTTTTACATACGTTCCTCATCTCCTTCATTCCCCGAGAAGTAGATAGTGGTGTACAAGAAGGGCAACTTTAACCTGCAATCCATTGGGTTCACATTCAGATGAGCCTGGGGCTGAGCTGATATTACTAGTACTGCCATCTCGACCACTCAAGATGAACTCCGGGGCAAAGCGTTTGGGTAGTTGGCCCCTTTTGCTTTTTATGAGATCACGCCTATCACTGTCAGTAATTTCATCCTTTGCCTGTGAGCTACGTGGAGTTTGGCAAACTGGGAGTGGTTGAAAGCCACCTCAACCCGACAGTAGAGGAATTTAAGTGTGTGTGTGTGTGTGTGTGTGTGTGTGTGTGTGTGTGTGTGTGTGTGTGTGTGTGTTTCATTACGTCGTAAAGCAGCCATGGCGAGTTAAGTGAAAGAGAGAAAGGGGGATGGTTTCCTAGCTACTTTCACCTCACTCATACACCTGCGCGCGCGCGGAAACACACACACACACACACACACACACACACACACACACACACACACACACACACACACACACACACACACACACACACACACACACGGTTCTCTCCCATTCCTTCCTCCACTCATGCTCACTTTTCTCAGTTACTATTCGTTCTTCTTTCCTTGCCCGCAATTAATCATTTTCCAGATTGATTATAGTTTTTTAGCGGTACCAGTAATAATCTATAGAAAATCGTTGCACTGCAAAGGCTAGTGAAGAATTTTTATAACTCCTTCGTTAAGCAGGGCCATTTCTTAGGTGAAGAATGTCATATGGTTGTATGGAAAACAGAAAAAGCCATCGTACTGAAATGGCTTATAAGTAAGATATCACTGTTGTAATACCCTATATTGTATACCAGGCGACTCACCCCCATTTTTACTTTGATCTTACATCAGGCGACCTCTCTTGACAATGTCAGTCTTATCACGCAACCCCTCATGACTGTATTCTAGTTTTACAGCACGTAACTTCAGTTGGCATGACGTTAATCTTACATCGCGTAATTTCCCTTGACTGTATTCTTACACAAATAGCGTCTCTTGGTTTTGACTTGGATCATTCATCAGGTGACTCCAGTTAAGTGTTCTGTTGCAGTTATGACCTCAGGCCTATATCAGGTAACTTAACTGTGTACATAATCTTACATCAGGTAGCCTCGGCTGATAGAAATTCTGCTTAGCCTGCCACGAAAAATCTCAGTAGTCTACATTAAGTTTATACCTAGCGTCTCTTAAAATTCCGTGTGGCCTATCAGGCGATTTTCTCTTCTGCTGCCACACGAGGACACAGCAATACCTGGGAGTGTTCAGGCTGGTGGTTATAAAAGATGTACCCGAGTTTGGAACAAGGATTATGTATATTGTTCCTTCCTTTCTCTGTTCCTCGCTGCCTTTCCCTCTGTCTTTCACTCCACCTCTCTGTCTCTTTCTCTCACGGTCTCCTTGCTCCCCTATCTCTTTGTTTATCTTTCTAGGTTATCTCTGTTTATCTGTCAGTTTATCTGTCGTCCCATTGCATTAACATCCTGTGTGTCAAAAGTTTTCGAGTCTGTTCTTAACAGACAAATTTTAAAGTATCTTTCCTATCACAATCTTCTTTCTGATCGTTAGTATGGTTTCCGTCAGGGACGCTCCACTGGCGATCTTCTTACCTACCATTCAGACTCCTGGTCATCCTCCTTTCGGGACTTTGGCAAAAGCTTTGCCATTGCACTTGACATCTCAAAGGCTTTCGATCAAATCTGGCATAAATCTTTAATTTCCAAACTGCCCTCTTCCAGTTTCTATCCTTCTGTCTGTGCCTTCATCTCTAGTTTCCTTTCTGGTCGTTCTATAGCTGCTGTTGTTGACGGCCATCGTTCTTCGCCTAGATATATCAACAGCGGTGTTCCTCAGGGCTCTGTCCTATCACCAACTCTCTTCCTTATATTCATCAGTGATCTTCTAAGCTGTACATCTAGTTCTATCCACTCGTACACTGATGATTCCACCCTTCACCTTTCCATTCGGTTCCCGCAACGTCCATCTCAGCAGTTACTTCAGCAAACAAGGGATGAGGCTATGAGACACATAATGTCTGACTTGGCTCGTATTTCTGACTGGAGTAAAAGTAATCTTGTTGTTTTTAATGCATCAGATACTCAGTTTTTACACGTATCAACCTGTCAGAATCTTCCACAGGAGTACCACTAATGTTTAATAATATCCAGCTCAATCCTGCATCACCTTTGAACATGCTTGGGGTTTCATTCACACGAGACTTATCTTGGAAAGATCATAATTCATCTCTTGTAAAATCTGCTTCCAAGAGATTAAGTGTGCTAAGCCGACTCCGTGCCTTCTTAACCCCTGCACAGTTGTTGACTTTATACAGGGGTTTTATTCGTCCCTGTGTAGAGTACAAGTCTCGTGTGTGGGGAGGCTCCCCACATATATCTCTTCTCAATAGGGTGGAGTCAAAGGCTATTCGTCTCATCAAGTCTCCTCCACTTACTGGCTCCCTTCAACCTCTGTCTCTTCGCCGCTCTGTTGCCTCTTTATCTCCTATCGCTACTTCAATGGTCACTGCTCCTCTGAACTGTCTACTTGCATCCATTCACCTCTACTACGGGCGCGTAGCACCCGTCCAGCAACAAACTCTCATCCCTTTTCTGTCCAGCTCTGTAATACAAGAGTTAACCTTTACTCCCAGTCCTTCATTTATGCAACAGGTCAACTCTGGAACTGTCTCTCTCTGTATTTCCTGCTTCCTATGATCTCCAGTCTTTCAAACGCAGTGTCTCCAGGCATCTCGAAATGAATAGATCTTGAATTTGGCTTTCTTTTCTTTCTTTCTCTCTCTCTCTCTCTCTCTCTCTCTCTTGGAAGGAACGTTCATGGGGGCTCAGCCTTTGGTTCCTTCTTCGCATAAAAAAAATACGGGCATTTGTCTTCTTAGTGTAATAGGAAAATGGTACGATACTTATTGACGGACTTAGGGAAATAACACAGGGATTAGTTGGAGAATGTGAGGGAGGATTTAGGAATGGTGGAAGTTGCGTAGATCAGGTATTCATCCATAGGTCTTTAATGGAAAAGCTTCTAGAGAAGGGAAAGAAGTTGTCCTTGGCCTTCACGGATTTGGAGGAAAGCATCTGATAGAGACGATTGACAAAGAATGTGGAAGATATTAATATATGGAGTAAATAGGAAGCTGCTGACAGCCGTCAAAAGTATGTACGATTGTGCTAAGGCTGCAGTGCGTGTGGATGGTGAACTGAGTGAATTTTTCTATCTGAATGTTGGATTGACACAGGAATGTGTCATGTCTCCGTGGTTGTTTAGTGTGTATAAGGATGGAGTTATAAAAGGGATACAAGGTAGGGCAGTGGAGGATGAAGCGGCCCTAATGAGAGAATGTAGTGTTTGGAAGCTTCCTGTACTATTGTTTGCAGATGATACTGTAAAGTGAAGACGAAGGCGACCTGCAAGGCTTGGTGAATGCGGTTGGGAGAGTTTGTAAGAAACGGAATCTAATGGCTAATGTAGGGAAAAGTAAAGTTATGGTCTTCGAGAGAAATGAAGTCACTGAATGTACAGGAATTTTGGATAACGAGATAATTGAAAATGTGAGTGCTTTTCAATACTTGGGTAATGTGATGAGTAAGGATGGAAATTTGGAGGATGATGTGCGTGAAAGGGTACAACAGGGAAGAAAGGTTGCTGGTTCTTTGAAATCAGTGATAAGAAATAGGGAAGTGAGCATGGAAGTGAAATAGTCACTGCATGATAGTATTGCGATACCAACTCTAACGTGTGGAAATGAAGCTTGGACCTTGTTGGAAGGACACGAGTCGAGTGAGAGCAGTGGAAATGAGTTAATTGAGAGGAGTATGTGGAGTTACATGGAGAGACAGACTGACGGATGAGGAAGTGAAGGACCGTTGTGGTGTGGATACAGATGTGATAGAAAGCGTTAGAAGTGCACTGAGGACGTTTGGCCATGTGGAGAGGGTGGAGAGCGAGAGACTATCGAGGAAAGTGTGAGTGAGGTGGAGGAGGGAAGAGGGAAGGGGAGACCATGGTTGAGATGGAGGGATGGAGTGGAGAGGTATATGAGAGAAGGGTGTGTGAACTGGGGAGAGGGTGGTGAAATGGCCGGGGACAGAGCGACATGGAGTCGATTTATTTGTGGCCACCCCTTAAGGGATCAAGGCGTCTGGCAATAGATAGATATGTAGATAGATAGATAGATGATTTACTTTCAGTAGCATACGTCATCACATACTTATTTCCAACTACGCCACGACAATATGAAACAAAAGACTTAACGAAAGATGATGCCATGAAACTTTAGGGGTTACAGTATACACTTTTAAAACCATGGAACACAGAAGAACATTTTAAGCAGTTACGAGAATTACCGAAGGACCCATACCCTGGACAAACCGATTCGATTCACTTGAAGACTCCTGGAATATTAACGATCATGCTATCTGGGATTTATGCCAGTCACGTATCTACCAGCAGTAACGATAATACGAGTCAGAATTATATATATATAGATATATATATATATATATATATATATATATATATATATATATATATATATATATATATATATATATATATATATATATATATATGGAGCCTCTGTGGTACAGTGGTAAAGTGTGCGTTTTCGTACACTGGAGAGCGAGGATTCGCGCCTCGCCAGGGTAATAAACTTTGGAAGCTTTCTCCCGGCCATCTACTTCTTTGGCGGACACCAGAGGTGCTGTGGTTGAACCAGTGTCGCATACTGTAAAGTGTGTTTGCACCCAGTCGGCTTGCGCGGGCCGATTACACTTGGTTCACAGACTACACACACATCCAATGCCACTCCAACATTACAGTTACACTAACAAGCACTTCTCACCCTACATACAATCTCTACCAGACAGCCTAAGCCACTTTGTAGAGATACATTGGCTGTATCGTCCCTGCTTCGGTCGGGATAGGCCGGTCCTGCAGTGGATACTCAAACGGCTGATTATATATATATATATATATAATATGATTCACCAGCCCCTTCCCACTGTGGGTTCTCTCGTAAGCTCATTAAAATTGTTGCCACTGGTATAAAAAGAAAAAAAAAATGAAAAATAAGTCTTTGTATTTAAGATCTTGATGTCCCTATTTCTCTTTTATAATTCTTACTTCACTCCTGTATTTTAATTTTATTATTACATTACATTATTTCGCCGACAAGACTGTTTGATTAGCATTCGGGGAGACTTCTCGTGGCAAAACGTTCTTAAGTAGCTAATTGCTTATTACCGGTTCAGTGCCAAGACTTTTTTTTTTTTTTTTTTTTTTTAAATTTATCATTTGAGAGATTCGGGCCAGAAGAAAGATTAAAAATCGTCATTGATTATTTTCTTAGAATTAGCAAAAACTATGTTTAAAATAGATAAATATCGCTTGACAGTAGCTTTGACATAATATCAAGTACTTGCTGAAAAATGTTATGATTAGATTGAGCTGTAAATACGGAAAATGATAATCACTTCTTCAAACTCCGCATAAAGATGAACGGTCATCGATATTATACTTTCCATATCTCCATGTTTGAAGCATGTGCTTGATATTATGTCAAAGCTATTTTCACACGATTTTTATCTATTTAAAACGCAATTACTTCTAATACTAAGAAAATTATCAGTGTCGATATTTTGAACTTCCTTGTAACCCAAAACTTGAAGAGGCCAGTTCACTCTTTCTGCTGTCAGTTTCATTTTCAGTCTGACCCTTGCAACAAAATGACGAGCTGTTAGTTTTATTCAAGCTACCACGAGGCGGTTATATGTAGCATGAAAACCCCGGAAGTCTTCAGTAATCCCTCCATCAGTCTCAGGGGTTTTATGTTTTATGCTGGTTAGAGAAAATCAGCTTATTGTGAAGAGGCTGAAGTGACTCCCAGGACAAAAGACCTCTTCTCCCTGGATCCGCTTGTGGTTCGTTAAGATTGTCTCGCGTTTTTAACCCCAAGTTCCGACAGAAGTTTTATTAAAAGTTTCCTGGGGATTATCTTCAGCATAATTCCTCACATTTCATTCACAACTTTGATGGAACGCATGTTTGGTGACAGTGAATCCCGAGTTTATACTAGGCCACTGTGGTTGGTCCTTACATGCTCAGTGTTCTTAATTCTACACACACACACACACACACATGCACACGCATACATATGTTGGAGAGACACATTACACTCGTGTGTACAAATGTTTTTTACGCTTCTGGCCGGGAATCGAACCCGAGACTTCTAGATGAAAATCAGACACTGTTATCACTACACCATGGCGTGATAAAAGCTAAACCACCTGATTCTATGACGAGCCAGGCAAATCCGTTATGGGAGGATATATTTCAATCACAGCACATAAGAATTATTGCTTAGCCCCACGCAACTCGCCAAGTGAAAATCCTAACGTGTTATGATTGAATTATATCTTCCCATAACAGATATACCTGGTTCGCCATAGAAATCAAGTGACAGTTCTTATCGCGCCATGGTGTAGTGGTAAGAGTGCCTGATTTTCATCTAGAAGTCTCGGGTTCGATTCCCGGCCAGGAGCGTAAAACACACACACACACACACACATATATATATATATATATATATATATATATATCATCCAATCCTACATTACCCCATGAGGAGCGTAGGAGCCCAGGGCTAGGCAGTTGGTACCGACATTTAAGATGAGAATGGCCAGCCTCACTCATCCCTGAGTGGCATTACATGAGCAATCAACCCCAACCACCCCTTGGATATAAACCTTCACCGGCTTAATCCGATTAGAGCGCAATAATTACCCACTAAACCACCAGGCGCCATAATTTGGTTATATGGTTACCACCCAGCGTAGTAAATGGTTTCCTGGTGTACAGGAAACCAATTGGTTTGTCACTCAGTGTAGAGTCACCCACTGGCTGAAAGAAGTGGAAATAATGAAGGAGAGACAGAAGAGGGAGTGTAAAGGCACCCGTAGGCAGAAGGACAAGGAAAGAATGAAGGAAAGAAAGACAGAGGAGAATGGAAGGAAAGAAGGATGGAGGGGAAAGGGCAGACATCCGAGAGCAGAACTACATCGAGTGAGTGGATGGTGAGCGCCCCCACCTACCACAATTTTATATATATATATATATATATATATATATATATATATATATATATATAAATAAAATCAGGAAGAAGCAGTAGATATATACAGACACTGATCCTTTCCATCCGATGACGTTATATTTTTTATTACTATTTTCGACACTACCACAATTAGCTTCAAAGGGGCTATAGCCTTATTTGATAACTTTCCTTGTAAATATTCTGCCTACGATGAATAACTGTGTCTGGTAATAGCCTGATGAAAAATAAAATTAATTCTGTCATCACAGTCAAGAGGTTAAGATACCTGATGAAAATAAAATCAATTTTGTCATTACAGTCAAGAGGTTAAGCTAATGTAAGCAAACATTATATCCATCCCAGTAGTAGTACCCCCGCCATGTACTGGAAATCGAGGCCAGGCTTAGGTAGTCCAAAACATTCGGCGAAGACTTTATATATATCCTCTTCACTACAGCATCTATTATCTGATGAATATAACCATTTTGTAATATCAGGAATGATATTACCAGACGACGACGTACTGAAGGGATGACAAATTTTTGAGGGTAGGTGACCAGCTTGTACTCCTGACTGCATTACCTGATGGGAAAACCTCACCTGCCTCGTGGTGTCGTTATTTAGTTACATAACTTTGCAGGCTAAGGAGAAATAATGATCAATAACAGCCAGTGGATTGATGGAAGATGAGTAATGAATAAAAACAGCAAAAATAGAAATAATAAAGTTGGGCATGTTAAATCTTTGCATTTCTTCATTCATAAAAGTAATTCCAGTGTGTAAGTGTTCGTCCTAGCCTCCAAGTCCACTATCAAGGACTGACGGGGAGGCAGTGCCATTAATGCGACGCGTATCTCACAAAGCCCTCCCTTTGTTTTCCCTTTATCCTCGGCCTGGGACGGCTATATCCTTGTCCACCCTGGGAATAAAATAATACCTTTACCCATGCACGTTTTTACAACTTTTCTGTATTTGCCACTAACAGTTTTCTGCATTGTTTCAACTAAATATAGCATTTTCATTTTGTTTCTAAGCACGACTTTTAGGATCTTGGGCATCTCTAGCACGTTGATATAATTTGTAGTTTACTTGTGTACGAGTTTATTTAGCGTAGTTAGGAAGATAGCAGTATATGATGGAATCCTGTATTGTACATGAGGGAAGATATGGGAATGATGGGAGGTCGTGAGAAAGGGACTGGAGGAATTTTTATCATGGCTTCCTTCATTACTGAGGTTGTAATAGCATGTGAAGGAGTACATGGACGAGGGAGGCGTGGAGTGACGGAGAGGGTGGTGAGAGGCTTGGAGGTGTTTTTGTTCTGGCCATTCCGCATTAACTCTGGGATTATCCGGCTGGCAACAAAAGGATGGATCACTGTAAGTCGTCCTTGACCATCGTACTCGTATTGCAAACTAGCCTGAAAAAATGAGGGACAGAATGACGGGTAAACAGAGGTGTGGTCTGTTCTTTTCACTTGCCACTCTGATGATAATTCTTTGACTTGCCACTCTGATGATAATTCTTTGACTTGAACATATCTTTTCCTTTCGTCTTCTTGTTTTCTTATTTTTATCACTGGGAGACAAAGTTATAATAATAATAATGATCTCTGAAATACCAGGAACTGAGAGAAGTAGGAAATAAGGATATGAAAAATTATATGAAAGACAAAAGGGAAAAAGCGATATCAAACAGGCAGGAGGAAGAAGAAAGGAACCAAAACTGTGGTAATAGACAGTACAAAGAAGGAAGGTGGGAAATGGAGAGAGACAGAACTTAAACTGCGACAGCGAGAATTGCAAAAGGAAGGTGGTAGAAGAAATGAGAATAGCATTGTGATAAGGGGAAATGAAAAGTTGGAATGCAAGCGAGAAGAAAAAGATATGAACTTAACAGTTGTAGAAATGATGAGAAGATGAATGAGAAGAAGGAGCAGGTAAACAGATAGAGATAACATTGTGGTAAAGAGAAGAAAGCAGGAAAGCAAGTGAGAGGAAAATCAGTGGAACTAAAAAAATGAAGAAGAGAGCTGAAACGAGGAAATGCAGATGGAAAGATTCATAGGTGTAACGAGAATTATGATACAAGACGTGAAAAGGTCAGGTGGATGAGGAATAAGAGCTGGAACTAAATCTGCATTAGAAAGTAAGAAGGAGGGAAGAGGGGGGTGAGAAAAATATGTTCAAAGTTGCGATACCAATATTGTAAAGAAAATAGCAAGTGAGAAGTATGAAAGAGGAACAGAAATGTGACAGAGATGTAAAAATGGGGAAATTGGAAAGAAAAAGGTAAGGAAGAGAAAACGGTGCTGAAAGAATGATAGATGATCAAGTTACAAGGTTGAGGGTGGAAGAAGAAAGATGGAATAAGAATGACTCACCCAAAAAACTGTAGGTCTGATAACGCACACGAAGCCTGTAAATTAGATAGGGGAATACTCGTATATGGAGGCCAAAGAATTGTGGAGGAAGAAAAATGAGATGAAATGTGGAAGAAAGTAGGGGATTTAGAAGTTAAAAAAGAAAATGTGAGTTTCATAAAGTGTAAGAGAGAAGGAAGAATGACCTTAAAAGGAAGAAATTGGAAGTATATAGGCGATGAAGGCGTGATGAAAATAGAAGACGGAATGTGGCAGAAGGGAAGCGAAAAAGAAGAAGTTGAATTAAAAAAAAAAAAATGAGGAACTGCGGGAGGGAAGAAAGAACTAAATCGGGAAGCAAATAATAAAAGAATATGGAAGCGAAGGAGGCATGATGAAAATTTGAGGAATGAATGTGGATGAAGGAAGATAGAACAGAAAATATCGATAATGAAAGTGTGAAACTGAAACATATAAGAATGGAAGAAAGAGGCTGTCTTATTGGAGAGAAACTATTCATAGAAATCAAATGAAGAGCTAAAGAAGCGGAAAATGAAATTTTACAAGAATCTGAGGTGGACAAAGGGAAAAGAAAAAGTATAAAGAAAAGAGGACGCTGAGGGTGAAAACTTAAGGAGAAAGGCTGGATAAAAAGGGGAGGCCTAATATCAAAGAAAGGATAAAAAAAAAAAAAAAATGCATATTTGAAGATGAAAAAATGCAAAGATGAGTACCAGAAGAAGGTTGTGAAACTGAATAAGATGAAAAATAAACGATAAACAATAGAAAGTGAATATAGTAGTAGTAGTAATAATAATAATAATAATAATAATAATAATAATAATAATGATAATAATAACAAGAAGAAGAAGAAGAAGGCGAAGAAGAAAGAGGGGTGAAGGAGATTACTAGAAAATGGCGGAGGAAAAAGTCTGGAGTGAGGAAAAGTGGCAGAAAACGAGAAATGAAGTGAGGTAAAGAAAGTGAAGAAAAAAAAAGTGTGTGTGTGTGTGTGTGTGTGTGTGTGTGTGTGTGTGTGTGTGTGTTTTCCAAGAAGAGTAATCAAGTATTGACTTACCTATGAAAAATGATAGAGGCCCCCTTCCTTCCCATTTTTCCGTCCCCCTCACCTCGTTACCCCCCCCCTTCCCCCCCGCTCTCTTTCACACTCTCTGTACAAAAGAAAATTAATTAAGTCGACAAGAAGGATGTGATTATGGGTTAGGAGAGCGAAACGTGAAGTAGTTAGGCTTGTGTACCCTGTGGTGTGAAGAAGAAAAGAAGGAGGAGGAGGAGGAGGAAGAGGAGGAGGAGTAGTAAATGAAAAAGGAAGAGAAGAAGAAGAAGAAGGGTAGCTGTCACCTAGTCTTGTTTACAGCATGTGGGTGGAGAGTAAATATGAAAGGTGTGTGATTGTGTGGTACTCGTGTTTATTATACCAGTAGATTTAAACACGGCCGGAAGTGTGGAGGAGGAGGAGAAGGAGAAGGAGGAGGAGGAGGAGGAGGAGAGGGGGTGATGATGATGATGATGATAATGATGATGATGATGATGATGATGGTGAAAAAGAAGCAGAAGGATGATGATGAGGAGGAGGAGGGGTAGGAAAAGGATGAGAAATAAAAAGGAGAAAGAGAACGCGTAGTTAGACTTGTGTAGAATGTGGGTGTGTGTAAACATGTTGATGTTGTTATAGAGGAGGAGGAGGAGGAGGAGGAGGAGACATAGTTTTTGTAAAGGAGGAAATGGGAAAGAATAATAAAAAACAGGAAAAGAAAAAGAAGAAAAGACGGCATACCATGGGGTCATTTTAGGGCATAGAGAAACAGCATGAGTATGATAATTTTAGTCTCACCACAAAAAAGTGGAGGGAGAGGGAAAAAGACGAAACGGCAAGTAGCAATAAATAACATAAATGAGAATCTAACCATGAAATTTCTTCAGTGGCACGCTAGCACAGTCACCTACACCCCCCCCTACACACTCACACCCTCCCACACACACGTAAGCCAGCGCACACACACTTACTGTACACACCTTGCCAACACTGGTAACAAGAAGCACTGGAATATTGTGTGAGGAAGGTGAGGTGTAACTCTTGTCCACCACCCAGGGTCATCAGAGTCCCATCAGTGCATCTGCTGTCCATGTTGTCCAGGGGTTTCGGGGAACGTGTACCTTGTTTACCAAATAACTGGGGGGAGGACGTAAAGGGATGGTGATACGTCCGGTTTGTGGATTAGTGTTTTTATTTTTTCACGGGCTGCTAATTGAATAAAAGAGAATTCATGTGGAGATGTGATATGTCAAGTTTTGAGTTTATACATTTTACCCTTTTACTACAGGGCAGCAGGTTATACAGGGCAGTGATATGTTGGGTTTGTGAATGTGTATTTTTGGTATGAACGAGCAAAGGGATCGAGAATCCCCTTGTACATGTAACAGGGTGGTTGGAGATTGGTAAACGGGTTGGAGGGGTACCGTGAGCATAGTTGGCAGCAGACTCTTGTACCAAAACTCAGTTATCTCAGGAACTATTAAAGCCACAGCCGATCCACGCACATCGTTGGAAAGCTTGTGGAAAAGGTGGCCTCCTAAAGCCTAAAAGCTCGAAACTGAGCGACAAAAAACTGTGTTATCTCGAACATTATTAAAGCTACAATGCACCCCTAAGCACATTACAGGAAAACTTAAGGAAAAGTACTCGATATTACATCAGTGACTTCGAAAAAATCGCCAACATATTTTCGGAAAGACCAAAAGCTCACTGCTAAGCACAAAAACCGCATTATCTTGGAAATTATTTTAACTACAGCTGACATAAAGACATCGAGTGAAAGCTAAAACAATAACATTATCTAGTTCCTCAGTCAAACACGTTCCACATTTTTTTTTTCTTTTTTGCTACTAATGGAATAGTTGGAAGGGCGTAAAGAGCGGTGATGTGACAGCTCTGTGGTTTAGAATTATTCCGCATCTGCAGAAAAGGTCAAACCAGGTGTGTGTGTCCTTAACCGTATCACACTCATTACTTCATTCGCTAACTCACTGAGTTACAGTACCATTTTGAAAGATGAATTCTTGCAAGTCAGACCCGTAGATTTTTACGAATGCCACACTTATGGGACGTATGCCGAAGGGTGGAACTGCTGGTATGTCTAGTGTGCGTCTGGGACGTGTCTGGAATGAGTCTGAGGTACCTGTGTTTTGTACCTGGTGTGTGGCTAGGGCGAATTTGAAATGTGTCTTAGGGGTATGTTCAAAGGAAAAGAACACCTTTTGGGATGTGTCAGAATAGTGCATACGGTTGGGGTGGTTGTGGCTATCATAGTTGTCTTTTGTCTTATTTGTTTGCTTGGCACTAACAGAGTAGGCGTTGATGGTTTGGCGTAAAGGGTCGTGATATCTCAGGTTCGTGGTTTGTTTTTTACTTCATTATTTTACATCATTTATGCTCCTACCTGATTGTGTTATATAGCTCTCGGGAGACTCCTCACCGTAAAGTGGTTAATGTTGGCTGTCTCAAATCCTCTCCAGGTCTAAATTTGTTGTTTAAGCTGCATGAAATCGTACGAGTGTAACAACAGTGAAATGAAAAATGAAATCTCCTGACTTATGAGGTTAAAAGTAAGTGACGCACATCTTAAATCGCGAAATGGAATGCGTTTTTTTTTTCTTTTTCTTGTCATGAATTGAACGCCTGTTGCTGTTAGGTATGTTCTGCCTACATCTCACATGAAAAGTGCAGTTAGAAACGATACCTGAAGATCAAACACGTTTAATATTTGTCATGTGCATCAGAAATCACCGTCAAATATTGAGAGCTTCCATTCCATTTCGCAATGTAAAGCTTAGGCATGTAGCCCTGTTATTATTATTAATATTATTATTTACCTACTGAAGACTTTCTTGTGGGCCACTATGATTATTTTATCTTTCCATATAATTATTTATAAATCTATATACGTACCTGTCTTTCCGTCTCTGTTCCTACTAATATGCAAATATCTATCAGTCTGTATGTATGTATGTGCGAGTATGTATGTATGTGTCTGTCTGTCTGTCTGGTTTTCAGTGTCATCTCCTACCTCTATACGGTACCATTTACTCACCGAACTGTTGGTTGAGTCAGTACACGTCACCTGAATCGCCTTTAGTATTTCAGAGTTCATCGATCAGACAGTACTGATGTTGGTTAATAATTTTGCGGAGATAAATTTCAAACCCTATTCTTACCTGGTTTCTGAAGCTGTCATTTCTCTGTATTGTGTCATAAATAATATTATATATCCTCACGAAATTGTGAAGTGACTTAAATAATATTATATTTCCCCACGAAATTGTGAAGTGACTATACTTCACTCATAGAACTCTGTTTTGGTTTAATAAAACAATTCTTTGTATCACAAGACAATTTTATCCATTACACTTGCACGAAAACTTTTTTTCCTTTGTTTCTTTAAGATTTTTGAGCAAGTGTTGCTGACGTCAGACGAATTTATCCAACTTGGGAGGTATCACTTGGAGCGACAGGGTAAAAACTAGAACCTCCACATATCCCTTCAAGTGGTGTGGCGTGGCGTTGATATATACTATTCTTGCCATCGCGGTATTTCCACAGCCACATTCCATTAACCTGGATGTAGCAACCTGATAATATACATAAGACCTCATAGTGCTGGAGGGGCACAGACAATGATGAAGAGGACATTTAACTGTACACAGATACCCAACTAAAATTTAACCATTGCTACAAGAAGAAACGTTCGAAAAACTATCGCATTCTGCTGCAGGATATACAAAAAACTGGAATACTCAGTCATACGCGCGCGTACATACACACACACACACACACACACACACACACACACACACACACACACACACACACACACACACACACACACACACACACACACACACACACACACGCACACGAACACACACACACACACACACACACACACACACACACACACACACACACACACACAATGAATATATGCATATTTAAGTAGAGAATTATGAAAAAACACACCAAGTTTTCACGCATACAAGCTACTGAACATTATGTACAAACATAGCACACCCCATAAGTTACACACACGCACACACACACACACACACACACACACACACACACACACACACACACACACACACACACACACACACACACACACACACACACACACACACACACACACACACACACACACGAAGAAAAAGCGAAAAACAAACAAACGCACATAAGCATAAGCAAACAAGCTCACAAACACGCACAGACGTATCCCCCACACGTACGTACCTCTCCGCCCACTCCCATATAAAACTCCCACTCACGTGATATGCACATGAATAAGAAGTGGCACGCATCGACCAAGGCCAAGCAGCAGAGCAGGGGTGGTGGGATGAGGGGAGACGCGCCCATATATCAGAGGGATCACGAAGGTATGGCACTGATCGCCTGATTTAAGAGGTTTCGAATCGCCTTTGAATTGTTTGTTTGCCTTGCTTATTACACCGTGAATATTCTCCTGTGCATCATTTAACTGTCGACCTAGTTGGCTTGTACCTTCGGAGGCTCCATGACATTATTTTTGAGCGATTTGTTTTGCCTAACACGGTGTACTGTACAGTCATCATTCTGCTTGATGGTAAATATGTACTGTACAGGTATATGTCTCCTTTCTTTAAGATTTCAGTCCAAAGACAAATATTAGCTGTATTCCTGTTGCGTTAAGGCGATTTTAACCAGCTTATTAGTAGAGATTTATTGTGCTTGAGGACTAAATACTCCCTTCACTAACCACTCCAGTACAAAGGCATACTCCCGAGCTCAATGAATTATGTGATGGTAACAAAAACAAATCATGAACAAAAAGTTACTGTACGAGAGGGATGAAAAGCTTTACTGGTTCCTCTTTCCCTGTGCTATATTCTGTATAGCCCATCATCAGTATTCTCTTGTATGTTTTTTTTTTTTAATCCTCTCAGTATAGTGGCATTTATATTTCATTGTTAGGTTCTCCAGATGTTTGTATTCGAATACAGGAAAGTTTTTTGCACTCAAAGACTTAGACATAACCTTTATTAACCTTTGAGCACCAGACGTCTCCTTATAGTTAAAAGGAAAAACAAAATCTGCAGGTAGCAAGAATAAAATAAAAAGATCGTATTAGGGTTGAAGGTGTTAATAACAACACAGAGTTTGCGCAGAAAACGTACAGGAGAATATTAATGTTTTATATAATGAAATTACTGATAAGGGAAGATAGCGTAGGACAGTAATAGCAAGAAAGTAATAACTATTTTTGTCTAGCTGTCTTTTTCATTTAAAAATAAAGTTGATCGTCCGGATTCAGGAGGTTCAGTGAGAGATGAGGGAGCCTTCTAAGCCAGTAAGAATACGGCTGAATCGTAACCAGACGATTTTCCTCCGGTCAGGTGAGGGCCCTGTAGTGAAAAGATTAACAGAGACTACATGTAACTTTTCCAGATCAAAAAATCATCTAGAGAGAGCAAGACAAAAATCAAGTCATGGTATAGAAAGATTGATCATGCCCTGTACTGAAATACACTTTTTACCCCTTGAGGCCGGTGATGTCTTTCACTTTATTCTCGCCATTCCTTCACAGTTTTATTCGGCTTAGGATAGACTCTTCGAAGTGGGGGAATTAGATATATGGCATTAATAAACGTCTCCAGTGTGAGAGGCCCTCTTAAGTTTAATAAAATCGTTAGGTACCAACAAGAATAATGTTGATCGTCCGGATTCAGGAGGTTGAGTGAGAGATCAGGGCGCCTTCTAAGCTAGCGAGAATACTTCTCAGCTCTTCCCTCCAGCCTTCACGTTCGGTCAATAAGACATATATGGCTATCCACAGAAGGAATTGGACCAAAGCAATATTCCTCTGTTTGTTTCGGTATGTCTGATAATAATTAGTAGCCGTAAATGGAGGCCGATATGATCCCGTCTAACTCTTACATCTTCAGCACGAGAGTTCCTTCCTAAGCTGAAGGAAATTTTGTGTTCGGCAGTCAGAAAAAAATGCCTTCAATTGTACCGAACAGGTTTATGGTGGTAACTTCTGACCCATCACTACAGGAGGCATCCCCTAAGCTGAAAAAAATCGTACGTCAGCAGGCAAGAGTAAAAAAAAAAAGAAAAAAAAAAAATAGTGGTCATCGCAGTGAAGGGGTAAATAAGCTACGTAATGGGAATGACTGTATTGAAAAAAAGATAATTAACACTCATTCAGTATTCCATAATACTTCCTCCAATGTGACAGCAAAATTAATAAGATTTTTGGTTGGAAATAAATCGGTAAGGATGATATCCCTGGAGCCTTCTTAACACACGGGAACACGTAAACTATAATATAGCTATCAAAACAGAATAGGCAGCATACCCAATAGTATGTCAAAATCCTTCAACCCGAAGTTCAGTCTGTAAAACACAACAGAGTAACTGCACTTTTTAGATTTAAAATATAGGCAACGCTACGCTGTTGCAACTCTCCGTCTGACCAAGCACATACCCCCACCTCACCTCCCTGTACACCTAACCAAGCGCATATCGGCCCCTCCTCCCCCCCAATCCCCCCCAATATTTTCTGTTAAAGATGGGCGTAAGGAGAACTTGAGGACGCATAACCCGGGCCCTTCAAATTCCTTGCGCAGGTGGCACTGAAATCTCTGATGTTTTTCATTATTAAATAAATAAAAAAATACTTAAGGCACAGCATATACCTATCAAGTGGTACCAGTTCACTTTAAGACACGTAACTGTGGGAAATTTCATGACTTTGTGCGTGAAATACTTTCTGAGTTCTCCCCCGGAAACGAAATTTCTACGCTGTGCTAGCCGCCCTGCCGCCCAGCTCTACGGACGGACACCTGTTGATCCCTGTGATAACAGCACCCTCCTCAGAGTGTATCAGTTGGACGGTTTAAGAAAAAAAAAAAAAAAAGCAAAGGAAGAGGTGTTAATTGGTTTTCTAAACTTACAAGAACACGGATAATGCTTGTATTTCTATACTGTAGAGTTGGACAAAACGGTAAAATATGTCAAAACCGTTCATCCTGTGTATCGGAATTTATAGCACATCAAGAGTAACCAGGGTTATTTAATGTAGAGTATATCGATGAGGAAAAGGTGTCCCCCGGCAGATAAATTTCCGAAAAGTAATGAATTTGGGCATTTTTTTTCTTGCAGGTCTTGAGCTGTAATGCTATTCTGTTTGGTTAGGTTAAGTTAGGTTAAGTAAGATTCAGGTAAGTTTGCTTGGCTGATGTTAGAGTTAGATTAGGGTTATAATTAGGGTTATGTTAGGTTGAATTAGTCTCCTAGGGCTACGTCAGAAAAAGAAAAGTAAGCGCGCGTACCGGTAACTGATATTGTTTACAGTAAGGAAATAAGTGCCTGGGAGCCTCCTAAACCTTCGGGTATACAACCAATGGCCCTCCCCTTCCCTCATATGCCCCCCCAGAGAGCCCACAATGGTTGAAGCACGTCCAGGCCAGGCACGTGATCCCCACCCCTCACATGTATCTCCCCCACCCCCCTCTCTCTCTCTCACACACACACACACACACACACACACACACACACACACACACACACACACACACACACACACACACACACACACACACACACACACACACACACACACACACACACACACACACACACACACATTTCCTACTCTGCCTCCCTACCTACCAGTGTTGTCGTGCTCTTTACTAATGCAGCAACTCCCAAAATATTCACTCCCTCACCTACCTACCTGCCGTTGGACGTGGCTACTTACCAAGGGTCATGATGCTATTCTGTATTTCATTCCTGCTTTCACGAGACAGTTTTATTAATCGCAGGACAGCCCTTTAGTAGCGTAATGGTCTCTTATCGCTGCGGTCCTTCGTATGTTGAAGATTGTCGTCTAGTGATGGCGAGGTTATGCCTGCTTCCTCAGGTTAAAGGGACTAACATGCCACGGAATTGCGGAGCAGTTATCGTTAGCTTATGATATTAATATTTTGTTAGCAGGGAGTATTTATTAAATCTTTTACGTTTCTTTCTTTTTTTTTTCACGACCGTAACATTGTCCTGAGGGTGGCTGTGTTGGCATCAGAGTTGTGTTGATAAGGTAGCTGTTGTGGGAATGTTCTTTTTTAAATTATTTTTATGCCAGATGTACCGTTTTCGTGTGAATCTGGAGCTGGTAGGTGTTGTGTCTGTAAGAAGGTTATATGTGCAGGGTATGTTTGTCATCAGTTGCTAGTGTTGTACTGGTAGAATGGGTATATTGAAATGGTACGTGTGTTGGTTGGGTGTATTTACTGTCAGTCCAGCACGGTATTTTGTTGGTAGGGTGGTTACATAGGTGGAGTGGTTGTATTAGTATAGTGGCTGTATTGGTAGGGTAGATGTGTTGGGTTAGTTTCATAATATGGTTGTTAGTAGTGTTTCGTCAGTCACCGACCCATTCACTCACCGATGTACTTGTAACTTGACCAGCTGACCTCCCAGGGCACACCGGGGTACCATTATTACCACGCCACAGAGCTGAACCACTTCTTTGTCAGTGCAAGGTATGGTTGTAGTGGTAGGGTGCATGTGTTGTCTGTATGCTTGTCTTGCCACGTCAAATGTATGGCTGTAAATTTATTTTGGTAATGTTGCATTGATAGTAGAGTGGATGGTTGTGTTGGTAAGGTCTTTGTGGCGGTTGTTTGCTTGTGCTATACTGTGTTGGTTGGGAGGCTGTTTCTGTAGGATGGGTGTCTTGCTAGGTTTGATATGCTAGGAGGAAGTGTGTCTTGTTTGTGTCTCAGTGCTTGTAGCGTGGTTGTGACGGTAAGGTGGTTGTGTCGTTTGAGCGGTTGTAGTGGTAGTATGGTCATCTTGGTAGGCTAGGTATATTGGCAGGGAGTTGTAATGTTGGTAGAGGGGTTGTGTTGGCATTACGACCGTAGTATTGGGGTTGGTTGTTTTTTTGTGTATATGTCGCCAGTGTTGGTGTGTTGGCATGGCTATAGTAAGGGTCTGAGAGGGACAACACTCACCCCTTCTCTGTCATCTGCCTTGCCCGACCCTTTGTTGACTTAGCATCGTTCATTCAGGCCAGCGCTGGTGAATTAATAAAACCGCCAAGAATTTCATCAGCGGTTCTTCACGTATGCAAAGTAACTATGGTTACATTCCCTCGACATATGAATACCATTTGTTCCGTCTGAGTAGTGGGTGGGAAGTTTTCTTTGGTCCCCCCCCCTCCATCTGTGTGTGTGTGTGTGTGTGTGTGTGTGTGTGTGTGTGTGTGTGTGTGTGTGTGTGTGCGTTTGTGTGTGTGTGTGTGTGTGTGTGTGTGTGTGTGTGTGTGTGTGTGTGTGTGCGTGTGTGTGTGTGTGTGAGTGTAGACACTTAACTTTTGAAAGCCATGATCTAGATTCCTCATATATTGGCGTTTGGTAGATACTGATGATATCTAAAGTTGAAGTGTGGACGTTATACAGAAGGTCAGTCGATAAAGGTCACTAGACTGAAAGGAAAACTAGGCAGTCGCTTGTTCCACGTCAGGCGGATATGAAAGTTCCATGATGTATTCATACATATGAAGGTGCTTTTACATGAATTTTTATGTATGCATATAAACCCCACAGCATAATGATGCCTTTCCACGAATATATCATTTTTCTTCTAGGAGGCATTTTTTTTTTTTTTTTAATTAAGACTAAAGTCTAGGGTAATTTCTTATAGTATAGACGAACATCTGTGCGAGAGGTATTCCCTATGAGGTCGCCTGGTGGTAGCAAGAATAAAGTAGAAAATTACATTATTGGAACGGCAGACTTGATAAACATTGGCTCCAAGTCCTTCTTTCGAGATACCTCCACCATCTAGAATGAAATCGTCTTCTGATAGTAAGAATAAAACACCAAAGACGTCATCGTTTTCTTGGGGTGCACAGAGCTTGTTTCTAACCCGTTTACTACAAGAGGTGCTCTCTGATGTCTGTCAGTCATCTGGCCATGGTGTAAGCAGGAATGAAAAAAAAAAATCGTAAGGGTTAACTCACTCTTCCGTTAAAAAAAAAAAAAAAAAAAAGTGTTCAGATACTAAAATACATACATAAATTTATTCTACGTACAATTATAAGAGTTGCTCAGCTACCGTACTTAAGTAACCACATTCATCCACCCAGGCAACCATATTCATTTATTCAAAATACAGTACGGCTGTCATAATAAACACATCCACCTACTCCGAGTAAACAAATGCAAATGCGATTGTAGCTTATACGGGCTGGAGTAAACTCCTTGCCCGCATGTGGAGATTAACAAACCTCGCTAACACATTCCGGCTTTTTCCAGTGTTAAATTACCAGCATTTTATAGGCAATACAGAACTGGCCAGGGGGAGGTAAAAAAAGTGGTAATGTATTCAGAGGGGAAGGAAGGAGGAGTGTTCCCTGTGAGGCGTGTTAGGAGGGAGCTGTCTGGTTCAGTGTCCCCCTCGTACACACCCCTCTCACTTTCCCCTAACTTTTCTATCCCTGTCACCTCTCCCTCACGTCTCCCTTCCATCTTTTCACTTACTACGCCGGCTTCAACGTCTCTTCTGTCTCTCTCTTCTCCTCTTTCTTTTCTTCCTCATTCTCTTATCTTTTCACTCCCAGCCATTTCCCTTCCCTCTTGTCTACCTTTGTTCTTCTCCTTCACATATCCTTTCCCTCTTTTCAGTTGCTGTGTCACTTCCTTCTCTTCTCTCTCTCCCCCTTTTTCTTTCTTCTTTCACTTCTCTTCTCCCTTCTCCTTTAACGCGTGTCCGTATTCTTGCCTCTTTTACCTCTTTTCATTTACTATCCCGCCTTCTTCTCTTCTCTCTCTCTTCCTTCAGCTTTTTCTTCTTCATTCTCCTAATTCCTTCTTCTCCCTTTCTTTACTGGCGTGTTCCATCTGTTGATTCCTTCACCCTGCTTTTCTTGCTCCATACCTCTCCCTTACGTCTTCCCACTCTCTTTTCAGTTATTACGACGCTTTCTCCTCCACGTTCCTTCCTCCTTTCCTTTATTTTCCCTTCTTCTCCTTTGTCCTCCCACCCTTCGCTTCATTTCCCTTACTCTTCTACCTCTGTCCTTCTCCCTAACGTCTCCCTCCCCTCTTTCTCTTTTTTAATTCAGTTACTACGCCGTACTCCTCTATTCTCTTTCTCTCACTTCCCCTCCTTTAGTCTTCTCCCTCCTCTACTCTTTTTTTCTTCCTTCGTCTCATCCTTTTCGTGCATCTCCTTCCTTACAATTCTCATCACTCTTTCTTCCTTTCCCATTTCCTCATCGTTTCTTTACCGCCTTTCACCTTCTTTTCCAATTCCTCTTCCTGCTTTCTTTACCTTCCCTTCTCAAGCTTCCTTTTCCCTAATTTTCTACCTCTGAACCCCTCCTTTACGCTTCTCTCCCCGCCTTTCAGTTATTACGTTGACTTTCTGCTATTCCATTCTTGTCTTTAACTCACTGAACATGTTTGTTAGTTAAAACTATCCTTATAGCAAATAGCCTTGGAAAGACCAATAGCTCTGTACCTGTTTACTATCCTTCGCACTTCTTTGTACTTCTTCCTCCTCCTCCTCCTCCTCCTCCTCCTCCTTACATGCAGTACCATCTCATACTTCATTTTCTTCCTCTGTTGCCCTCCCTCACGTCTCCCACTGCCTTTTTCAGTTACTATCTTTCTTCTCCTCCTGCTCCTGCTCTCTTCTTCTCACTTCTCCTTTTCCTTTCTCATCTTTTCCTCCTCCATTTTTCGTCTCCCACCTCTTCTCTACCTCCCCTCCTTCTCCCTTCCTGTCCCAGCTGTTGCTTCCTTATCCTTAATGACCTAATTTTGTCTCATTCATCCATCTCTCCCTCTCCTTCTCATCTCACCTTGTCTTCCTCTCCCTTCTTCTTCTTCTTCTTCTGACCATTTACTCTCTCTTTTCCTTCTTGCTTATTCTCCCTCTTCGTCGTCGTCGTCGTCGTCGTCGTCGTCGTCGTCCTCCTCCTCCTCCTCCTCCTCCTCCTCCTCCTCCTCCTCCTCCTCCTCCTCCTCCCATACATCTTCCTTCTTTCTCCAGCAGTTTTTACCCTTTTTACCCGTCTCCGCCCCGGAGGGGCTCGGGGGCGGGTATTGTTTTCACTCGGTTTGTCTGCTTGTTTGTTTGTTTGTTAGTCTGTCTGTCTGTCTGTCTGTCTGTCTGTCTGTCAGTCTGTCTGTCTTCTGTCTGTCTGTGTGTCTGTTAACAACTTTACGCGAAAACTACAGGTGCGATTTTGACTAAAATTACAGGGATGATGGGCTATGACCTTCTGATCACCTGATTGAGTTTGGGGCCAAACTGAGCAAAGGCCCAGGCTGTAGGCCTAAAAAAAAAAAAAAAAAGTAAACAAAAATCGTTTTTTCGCCACAACTCCTTTCAAATTCGTCGTATCGACATGAAACCAAAACCTAAATGTGCATCTTTCGAATCTGCATCCTATAACATGCCGTATTACATCATGGGGGTCACCCCCTCAGTTAGCGGTAGGGGGGTCAGTGTCATGTAGGTCGGGCCTAAAATTTCGAAGGGCATAAAATCGTCAGTTTTCACCCGATTTACACCAAATTTGATGTGACATCTTTGACTAGATATCCTGTTGTGTTTATACGTCACCACTAAAATGACTGCCGGGGACGGGTTTGCTGTGTCTTTGGATCGCATCTTGTTATCTGTGTGCCTCTCCTTCAAGTCTCCCTACTGTCCTTTTCAGTTACTCTCAGTTTGACTTACTCTCCTGTTGTCCTTTGTCGTTCTCTTTCCTTCTTTCACATGCAGTTTGCTTACTTTCTCGCCCTCAGCCATTTACAGCGATGAGAGAGTATTTAAATTTATTCATGGTATACCTCCGGACAATTTATTCAGCTATGGAAGAACAATGTCTAGCAGAGAGGGAACTACTGAAGACTGTACAGTATCTCAGCTCTTCGATCCGGAAAGCCACCTCTGATTTAGTAATATGGTACTATACCCTTTTCACTGTAACTTGGCTCGGATTATCGTCCTTTTGCTGCTTATTTCACGTAGCTCAGTGGCAGAATAAGAGAACAGTACGACTCTACATTCCTATAACACCTCTTCGTGACAAACAGCACATTCTAATGCAAATCTATTGTTGAAACAGCACTTTAGATGGAGAGAGGGATTTTTTTTTGGGGGGGACAAGTTTAAGTAGAAGCAGTATAGTAACAATGGTATGTAAAATGTGTCATCCGACTGAAGGGGTTAATATACTCGTCCAACTTCGTCCCTCCACTTCACGAGTCTTTTCGTTTATTTAGTAGGTCGTTTATTCTTTTAATATTCTCCTCCTCTCTCATTATCTCCTCCTTCTCCTCTCCTTCCTCTTCTTCATTTCTCTTCTCCACTCTCTTCTTCTTTTCCTTTCCCTTCTCTTCTCTTCCACTCCCCCCTCTCCTTCCTCTCCCCCTTTTCCTTCTTCTGCCTTCATCCTCCTCCTTTCCCATCCCGATCTTTGCTCCCTTCCTCTCCTACTCTCTTTATCTTGCCATCCTTCTGTCTCCTCCCTCTCTCCCCTCCTCTACCCTCTTCTTTTCCTCTTCTCTCTTCTCTTCCTCTTCCTTTTCTTCCTGTCCATTCTGCACCTTTTCTCCCTTCTCCTGCCTCTCCTTCCTTCTCTTCCTTTGCCGTACCAGATCTTTCTCACTCACCTCTGCCTCCCTCCTTCCTCTCCTTCACCCCTGCTTCCCTCCTTCCCTCTCCCTCACCCCCTACCCGCTTCTTCCCTCTCCTTCACCCCCTACCCCCTTTCCCTCTCCCTCATCCCTACCTCCCTCCTTCCCCGTCCTTGGCCTTATTGAGTTCCTTCTCTTGCTTCCTCTTTCCTCTCGTTCTCTCTCATCTCTGCCTTAGACTTACTATTTCCTTTTCAAAGATTATGTGCCTTTTCCCTTCTCTTTTCTTGCCCCCCCCCCTCTCTCTCTCTCTCTCATACACCCCTGTCCATCACCACCACCTCTCCTTCCCCTCTGCCCTCACCTCTCCTCGTCCCACACAAAGGCAAGTTGTCGGATCCACCTCTCACATGTACCTCACAACTTTTAACGTCCTTCTTCTGCTTCTTCTTTCAACCCTCTTTCAGTCAGCTCCTTCACATTCCTGGGGTTCAACCTCCCACACACCTGTTCATAAGATCTGTGGAATTTCAATCACATATGAAAATGTTGCCTTGTGAAGAGAAAGACAACGTAACTTGACAGTACGCGTGGATAAATATCTTGATGTCACTTCTCAGCTGAATTTTTAGTCAGACAGTAACAGGAGATAATGATTTGCTTAGCTTGATACCTTAAATATGTTCAGTTTGTATGTACAATAGTTTTATAGAATACCGTACTTTAAGTTAGAGTATGTTATCGGCTCATCATATCTTATGATTTGTTTATTTTTAAAATAAATTTTTGATTAATTCTAAATAAATATAAATTTTTTGTTTTCATCGGTTGGTGATCCACACATATACCTGTCGATTTCATCGGCGGCAATATTTGGTTCAAATCGGGTCAGAACAGTTTGAACTGACGTTGTTCTTTGACCCTGACATTTCACCAATTGTCCTCATAATCAGATATCTTCATCCCTTGACGACAGTAAATGTTTGCACCAAATATGGTGGAATCAAATGAAAATTGATTAATAAGGGCGAACAATTTTGACCTTGCCCTGTACCTAGACCATTGAATGATTATTCTTAATATTGAAACACTTCATCATTGGCGTACCCTAATCTCTCTCACGAAGTTCGGCTTAAATTGGATAAAAAAGGTTGACTTGGTTATGTGAACATGATATTTGGCCTATTGTACTAAAGAATCAGATCCTTGTCTGACCCCGAACCACTCTACCTTGTTTGTTTCAGATCCGATCAAAGCTACTTGAGTTACTTTATTCACACACAGACACGTGAGGGTCGACCTTTGAACATTCTTTTTGAACTTGTCCTTTTACACATTGTTCATAAAACTGAGTCCCTCCATTCCATTTGCATCCCTAGTCCTTCCACATGTTTGGTTGCAATCGAATCAACATTGATGAAGTTGACTTTGCGTATGGCCAGCCCTCCACGTAGCCGCCAAGATTGGCTAAAATCGGGTCAAAACTGTTTGAAGTTATACTGTTAACACACAGAGAGACAAATGAAGACACACACACACACACACACACACACACACACACACACACACACACACACACACACACACACACACACACACACACACACACACACACACACACACACACACACACTCGCACGCGATCAAAACATTAAGTCTGTTGTACGTCCAGTAGCTGCATCGATAATAAATATAGACTAGAACTCTGTAAGTGTCCTGCGGACAGTCGCTAGTCTCCACCTACTGTTCCGGATAGAGGTCTTAACTAACGGTTACAGAGACATGAACAGGACACCAAAGTAGTAGTCATAGGACATGGCAGGATAATTTAGTGGAAATTGGTTCGAGTTCACTTTTCAGATTCCTTGTGCAGGTCTGATTGAAATCTCCAGTGGACACGACCAACTTATCTCGTTCACTCAAAATACTGATGTGACTCCTTCTGCCATGCCTTTCCACTGCGGATAAAGATTTGGATTTGTTTTTTCTATCAGCAGTGGCCCATTCCAGGACACATAACCTGGGCCCATCAATTTCCTTTCACAGTCCCCGGTTGTCCTGGAATCGTCGCGAGACTCTGAGGCCGGAATAATAATAATACCAGCAAAAATAATAGTGTCCAGCTGTGTAGTAGCTGGAGACTAATATTAAAAAATCAAACATGTTTCTTCTTTGCAAAGACCACTTGTCTCTTAACGCAGTGCTTTCCTTTTGTCTCGATGATGTTTTATTGTTCTTTCTTCTTGTTCAGCCAGCCTGCTTTCATGAGGGAAACATTGGAACAGTTCTTCTATGACGATTAGTTTTGCAGATTATACCTTGTTCTTTTCTGTGCAGTTTATATATATATTTTTGTTCTCGGCATAGTTTGCATAAAATTCATGACAGCATTCTCTAACTGCGTGGAAGGAAAGTAAGCAAGATGTGTCAGGATGCCTCCTGAACCGACGAAAATATGGGTTTTTCTTTGTCTGCCACCCTCTAAAACATGATGTACAAAATATCTACAGGTATAAAATTTCTGGTCGGAAATACACCTCTAGAACACAGAGCTCCAAGGACCTTTGACAATCAAAAATATTCAGCTAAAACTTTCGCGCACTAAAAAAGGGGAAGACAACGAGAAAGTCCCCCAAGACACTTATATCCCTTCTCATTTAAGGCTTCTCCTCCCTGGGTACATTACCTGGCTCACTTTTATATTCCCTTACCTTGTCCCTGCTTCTTCTTGGTTTGCGTCTCCTCTTCAGTCAACCGCCTAACTTTTATACAATCTCCACGTCTGTTTGTCATAATCCGCAATATCGCCAGGTATAAAAGCTGCAATCAGAAATCCACCAGGCATTACACTTCACTTTGAATGTCTTTGACATACAGAAATACTACACCAAAACATTTGTGCCGCTGAAAAAAAATGTGGAACAACAAAGGGATCTCCAAGCACTTATCCCTCCATCTCAGTAACTATCCATTCTTCTTTGATAAACTTTCCTCTGCCCTATGCAGTATATCCACTTATCATGTTGTTCAGCCTTCTTCTTCCTTAATCTTTCTTCCCTCAATCATTCCATTTTGGTGGAATATATTGGTTTGTTATTCAAAATATAATCCAAAATAATTCTAGCATATAGCAACTTCCGTCCCCTGTCCTTCCATCTTCGTTCGCTTTCCCCTCTGCTTCAGTCATTATCCATAGCATTCCTGTTACCTCACACATTCTCCCAGTCTGTTTCTCTCAAAACATGATCCAAACTACTTGTATATCCTTCAGCCACATCATTTGTCATAACCTCATACACCCTCATCGTCAATTTTTCTCTCTCATGACACGATCCACAATACATTCTGGTGTAAAAGTTCCGAACTGAAATACATTCCTTACCATACCATATCACTCCCGGACATACAGAAATACCACAATGAAACATTAGTGTGGCCGCAAAAATACGGTAGAGCAACAATAATCCATTTCTGCCGCTGACCTGAAGCATGAAAAATACTGACGCTATCCCGGCCCGACAAGCCACGCTGACGGCAGACACCCAAGGGAAGAATTGTACTTGGGGAGAGAAAAGGGATAGTGGGGAGAGGGGGTGCATGAGCGATGGGAGGGAAACTTGATGGCTCTGTTGGTTTGGTATTGGCCTCACGTTCATGGGACGATTTGGAGTGGTGAATTCGAACCCCACTGAGTGCGTCTGAGTTTGTTGGGTGGACGCTTACACGCTAACTCATGTACCCAGCGTCTGCTACTACTTACTGCCCTCTGTAGCACCCTCTGTGTTGTATCCGTCCTTCACCTCTTTTAACTTCAATTTGACTTTTAGAGGGGGAGGGGGTGCTTAAAAGACGGACAGAGAAAGAGAGGGTGCTGTATTTGTAAGAGGAGAGAGCAGAGGGGGTGTATTGGGGAGTAGGGTGAGATGTGAGTTGAGGAAGATTGAAGGCAGCAGTATATGAGCGGAAAGATGATGAAAGTGACCATGAGGGAGGACCCTGAAGGGAATATGAGAAGAGAGTTGGGGAGGTGGCGTGAAGGGAGAGGGAAATGTATGAGGGGTGAGAGGTTTGAATGTAAGTGTGAACGGCCTTTTCTGGTGGGATGAATGGATGATACCTAAGGAGAGAATGAAAGGAAGAGAGGTGGGCTTGGTGAGTGGTTTCTGTTGGAAGGAGGAATGCCTAAGTAAGTATGAAGGGTATATGGGGGATGAAGAAAGCTTAGATTGAGCTGGGGTGGGAGTGAGGGTTGTTTGGAATGGGATGAGAAAGGATGTGGGTAGCTTTCTAGGGAGAACGATGTATACATTGAGGGAGGAATGCCTGGAGAGAGGGTGCTACGACTGATTATGGGAGGGGGGAAGAGGACCTGTCTGCAATGCGAGGGGAAGGGAGGGAAGATATGGGAGTGTAGATGTCTGGGAGAGGGGGGGAGAAGTATGAGGGATATTCAGAGCAACCTGAAGGGAATATGATCAGCTTGCGTGCATATCCGTGAACCCTGTCGTATGTAAATAATAAAAGAGTCCCGGCAGACAAAGCCAGAGTGGGTTATAGTCTCGGGGGTATACAAGTCCATCATGTACAGTCTCAGGCAATGATTGCATGCTTGGAGTTTCAGATTCACGTTCAGTCTTCCGTAGACGCCCTTTTGGTGTTTTACTCAGGGTAAATTTAAGTCATTTTATTCAGCCGTGGTAATTTCTAGCAGCCCAAGGGATTAATCGAGATAGCTCTCAGACATTTATTACCTGAACTCCCTCAGCTGAACAAAACGCCATATGATCGCTTGAGTGCATGTTGTTGTATATATATATATATATATAGAGAGAGAGAGAGAGAGAGAGAGAGAGAGAGAGAGAGAGAGAGAGAGAGAGAGAGAGAGAGTAATATCCTACCATATCAAGGTTAATTATATTTCTTTCCACTTACAACAGAATATTTTACGTAGTTGTTTATAGTTACACTTTTACCCCGCCTTGGTTGTAAAATGCTGTACAAATGAAATAGTAGATATTTTTAGCTTAATACGACGCAATATATTTGCCTTTCCGCCCGTACGTTTCTTACTCTCGTACAGCAATGAAATTGCTTCAGTTTTACTCAGTTTATACTCATTCCCACCGAAGTTTTATAAAGCTAAAAGGATAATAAATGATAAATAATTTCCCAGCTGAGAAATTATATAATAAAGCCCCCCAGTCGCGGCACAGCCAAGCTTTTTTCTTTTCCCCTTTTTTCTAGTCTTTTCGCTTCCCATTTTTGTTTTTTATTTTTTGCTTTTTTACTCCCCCGATTCATTATGCCATGTTAGTTCAGAAAAAGTCTGACAAGGTGTTTATGCTGGGGTGGGGCGCCTAAGGGTTGGGTAAGTAGATTAAACAGCCTGGGGTAAAAATATATTCAGCTTGGGCACTTCACTTCTCTATATACAAAACTATGATAATTATAATGGGAGGCATTTTTTCGGTGGACGCGTTTAGTTAAGGCTACAGTTACCCCCTTTTCAACCCTCCTCACAACGACAAGCTATAGTTTAAATTTTTCTTTTCTTTTTATTTCTTCACTTGGACGACGGGGTCTTCTGTTTTGTTCAAAGGTGTAAGGGATAACGCCAAATAAACATACGTGGCACACACACACACACACACACACACACACACACACACACACACACACACACACACACACACACACACACACACACACACACACACACACACACACACACACACACACACACACACACACACACACACACACACACACACACAAAACCTCGAATGATTTGTTAGACTCTAAATAATTCATATTTTGGAATGCGCTGATAATAAGTTAGCAAGTAGCTATCATTTTTCTATATTGATACTGCTGCATGTAATGAATTCACTCTCATCACCGTCTGTTTATCTGTTAATCTGTCTCTTTGTATTTCTCTATCCATTTATCCATCCATCTATCGATTGATTATTTCATTTTCAATCCATATACACGTTTATCTTCATCGATCTGTCTACCTGTTCATCTACCTACCACTGTATCCATCAATACATACATACATTATATATATATATATATATATATATATATATATAAAGCAGTGCATGCATCTGTCGAGTTGTAAGTTAATATAAGAGGTTCCAGCTGGATACAAACGTCAGGAATTTCATCACTCACCCCTGTTCCCTTCCCTGTCCTTCTTGTAGTAGCGAGAGGGGTTTTAAATGACAGAGATCTCGTAACAGAGCTTCAGCAACAAGCAATATCTGAAATAATGAAGAATAGCCGGGACCATTCCTTAACTCTACCTTTTGGCATAAAAAGTTTCCTAAGACAATCTGAAAACATTTTGATATTAACTTCATTTGAAATGAATCCCGAAACAGAGCCTCAACAGCTGGCAGTACTAGAAGAGGATGAAATACTTGAGTCACTCACAAACACTCATATCTGGTGTAGTTAATAATTCTGGCAAGGCATAAATAAAACAAAAGGCGCTGTGATGTTGATATGTGTTGAAAGAGATACCAAGACAGAGACATGGTTGCAGGTCATATTAGTAGAATAAAAAGTGTAGCTGGGACATTTGACAGACTTTTATGAGTACTTTCCTATTCAGTTAACAAGTTTCGTAGCTTCTAAAGATACTGCTGTATGAAAAGGCAGTGATACTGAGTAGTCCAGAAAGTGATCCTGAAATACAGATTCTGTAACAGCTTGCACTGAGAAAGAAAACCGGTGGCTGGATCCATAAACTGTCTTATTCGATGTAATGAATAATTTTTCCCAAGACATATTACATCATGGAATACTATATTGTTGACTATGATGTTGCGTATTTGTAAGAGAGACCATGGTTAGATTTTGTAACAAGTAATACTTGGAGGAGGAGAAATGTTGGAAACATTAATTGAATTTCTTTGACTTCATTAACAAGTTTTCCAAGACGTGGCCATATAGAACGGCGAAGGAAAAGGCAGTTTTTCTAGCTGTGCATCATTTTTGTGAGCAGTTTCAAAACAAGCCAGTAGGCTACGCTGGCCAACTCTAAGCAGATCAGGCTTTGTCAGCGACCTTAAGAGAATTTCGGTATGAAAAGTCACTTCTGTATGGCGGTACCGAAGGACAATATCCCTTCCAAGAATCATGGCCCTGGCCTAATCATCTTTGAATCCTTAGCATTTTGCGCGAACAGGGTCGTAATATTAGTGCTTTTTATATTTTCTACACTTGATAACCTTTGACCCCTGACCTGGCGGATATAGGTCATGCATATACGAAGCACACGTGTAGTATTCATTAACGTCTAGAAGCATGCAAAGTTTCATTCGATTTCATCCACTCACTGTGGAGCTAGGGGACTTGAATTTCATGGAATGGCCTACCTGAGGTACAACTTCTAGGTGGTGTTGCCATCGACAGGAAGTGAGTTTCGACACTAAATGTAATTTTTATTTGGAGGTACTCCAGTGTAACATTCTACCCATGAATCATGGCCCTGACTTAATAATATTTGGAGCCTTAGCATTTCACGCGAGCATACTGTAGTCGTGATTTTAGCTGTTTTCACCATTTTCATATATGATGACCTTTGACCCCTGACCTGGTCAATATAGCACATATGTGTACAATAGAAAGTTGTACTACCAGTCAGTATCTGTAAGCATGCAAAGTTTCATAGAATTCCATCGTGCTGCTGGGGAACTAGGGGGGCATTTCTGAAAACAGGCACTGGTTGCAAGGGAGATTGAGGCCAATTTTCGCAGGCGGGGAGAAGAAAATGGATGGCACACTTCCGCTAGGGAATAACTTCAATATTATACCTAAAGAAATCAGAGCTTTCTACACCCTTAAGTAATGCTTCTATAGCTGAAGACATGAATAGTGCGAAAAAGCGGTTATTTGGCTGTAGCTAGGCAACGAATAGTTGCCTAGCAACCAAAACCTTGCGGACACAACTAGGTCGTAGGCTGGTCATTGTGTCCGAGTTTGGTCAGAGTCAGTTAATTCTGAAGGATAGAAATGCCTGCCACAATTAAACGAGAAACCAGGCAAGAAAAAGCGACTAATATTGGGTATCATGAGCTGGCAATATTGTCAGAGTTAGTGGTAGGGATTTTTGACCTATGTAATTTAAACATTTTTGGTGACCGAGAACTCTAAGGAACCAGTCGTGATAAAGGGTTTTGTGACTGGCGTTCATCGTCTCTAATCCCTAAGACATGACTGACGATTTTTCAGTTATTAAATGACAAAGATACATCGATTTCTCGCCTACCCTCGAATATTCTTGACAGCAGTAGCCTAGCATCAAATTCTAGTAGCCTGCTTCCCAGAGGGTAATATGAGACTGGCTGTTAACAATACTTGCCACTTTCATTGTGTTAACTACAAGGATTAAACGCACAAGAAAAGGGTATCATGTTATCGTCATGATTACCATCCCACCCCTATTTCTTACTAATAAATGGCAAACAGACACGATAAATACAACTCTCAAACTTCCTCTTCTTGTTTCTTTCCCCTTTCCACCATTTACGGAACATAATTCTTTAAAAAGCTTCTGTAAAAATAAGTGGATAAGTTAATTAATAAATAGAAACTAAGTAACTAAATAAATGTTGGTGTTTTTCTTCTGTGCCGCCAGACAAGCACTGCGTGTTGGCCTAACTAACACTATTTATTGTCCCACGAGGCGGCCGTAAAACAACCACGGATCTTGGAAAGCCTTCTTTTTTTTTTTTTTTTTTTTTTTTCCAAGAATGAAGAATCGCGCGTGGGAAGTGGATTGCCAGTGTTATGTGTTTTTCCTTTGTGTGTGTGTATGTGTGTGTGTGTGTGTGTGTGTGAGAGAGAGAGAGAGAGAGAGAGAGAGAGAGAGAGAAGCTCGTCGAAAATATACACGTGCTGAGTGTGTGTTACTGCTTCATTATTACTGCTGATATTATTCAATATCATCTCTCTCTCTCTCTCTCTCTCTCTCTCTCTCTCTCTCTCTCTCTCTCCGAGATATATATATATATATATATATATATATATATATATATATATATATATATATATATATATATAAATATATATATATATATATATATATATATATATATATATCGGTATGTACAGTGTGTGTGTGTGTGTGTGTGTGTGTGTGTGTGTGTGTATATATATATATATATATATATATCGGTATGTACAGTGTGTGTGTGTGTGTGTGTGTGTGTGTGTGTGTGTGTGTGTGTGTGTGTGTTCTAGCAAAGGCTTATACACTGAAATGAACGGACACCACTACTCTACTGTGTAGCACGTTGTTCAAGAGTGCTTTTAGTCTCTTGAAGGGCAACTGATCCGTTGAACAGAGGAACAACACAACGTCCTATAAATCCCTTAATCAACGTGAGTACCTACATCGTCATTAGCATGTCTACTTTTGATCCGCTGTAAGTTAAGAGGCTTCTCTCCCCCCTCTCCAAACCCCATCCCCGGCATTCCCTCAGTTTTCATCACGTAGCCGAGATCTGTTTACTTGAGAGAATATTTATCGCTAAACTTCTGCAGTCCTATTATGTATTATTTATTCTGTTCTCGCTACGTCCAGGGATTTATCTTAGCTTTGGAGAAACTTAGACTAGGGATGTTGAATATTTCTTTCAGTTACCTTATCATCACACACACACACAAATCTAACTTTAATTGAATAAAACTGCCTGAACACAGAAAGACTAAACCAAGAGAATACAAGAAATGATTAAACGAGTTAGGTATATGACAATATCTGGCAGAAGCAAAGCTAAATTATAAAGAGAGCTTTGTACTGAGGATTTTTAACCCTCATCACTCAGCGACACGATGCTTCTAAACTGCCGAAAATCTCCAGGTGGTAGTAGTCATCGTACTGAAGGGATTAAAGCTCTAGACTGAATAAAAAAAGAAAAATCAGGGGATGGATTTGTTGTCAAAATCGCTAGTGGCATATGTCAAGTCTTAACTTCCACCGTGTCCGTCTGCTCAGGTGTATGATATAATTCCCAACCTCGTTGTATTATCTTCTGTTTCCGTTTTTTCATTTTTTTTTATTTCCAAAAATTGATAAAACAGATGTTACAATTGCACAGCCTCCATTTGAATTAGACCTATTATTTTATCCTTTCATGGTATTATACCTATTATTTTACCCCTACTTGGTACTACGGCTTCGGCAGTTGCTTAAGCATCTCAGCGATATCTTTAACATTCTTACGCTCTCGTCTCCTATTCATTGTGGTGTTATTTGTAAACAAAGTCAGAATCTTAAGTGACTGTAATTCTGACAACTTCTTTAGCAGATTCACTCAGCTCTCCTACTTACATCCTGCTTGACTTTGTGAAAGATACAGCGCACTCTTTACAACCGCCCCCTTCAAAAAATAATCACACACACACACACACACACACACACACACACACACACACACACACACACACACACACACACACACACACACACACACACACACACACACACACACACACACACACACACACACACACACACACACACACACACACAATAAAGCTATATAAGAATATGCACGGAACACTGGGAGACACTGTCATACCCGAAACAAATACCACACAGGTAGTTTCAGAACGACCGTCATAACCTCCACTGTAACCTGTAATTATGTCAGTCATAAAGACAGGGCCGACCACCACTACCTAGGGACTATCACTGCTAACTGCCTCAACATTATTACCCTAAATTAACCTGATAAACCAGAACTCTGCTGTTACTGTGGCCTTAGGATGTATACTGGCGCTTACTTTACCACTTATTTTGCGTATTGTCACCTTATTACTTTTTTTTTTTTTCATTATAAATCAGAGGAAAGTAGTGTTATCGCGGGCTGGGAAGGTTTTCTGGCACTTCTCACTTAGCGGTTTATCTTGCACATTATCACCGTAACTTCGTATTGGTGAACTGCGAAATGCGAAGTTGTCATTGGCGTAGGAGGCATTTTGTCACCATAAGTTCTAGTACTAAAGGTTCTAATTATCGTGGGCCAAGGATATTATGATGATACCATTTCTGCAATGCTCTTGCTGTTGCCGGGGGATTTTACGCTGTTTAGACGAGACTTTCTGAAACGGAGGGGTTACATCCTTTGTTAACTCGTTTACTACAAGCTTGTGCTCCAAAGTTGAAAATCTTCTGGAGGTAAAATGAGAAAAAGAGGCGTCATCGTACTGATATAATTAAGATGTCCTGTATGTTATTTTTTACTTTCTGATGTCGCTAAAGATTGTGTACGTAGCTTACAAGGAAATAGTAACGTGCTATAGGCAGAAATAAACTAGCTGGAAGAGTCTAGGGAGCCTCCTAAAGTGATATGAACATACTGTAAGCCCCAGGTTGATCTTTCCTGTAGTATTTAACCTTTCACGTACGATTATGTAGTATTTATTTCATTCATACTGTACTCAGATGATAAATATCCGTGTTTCATGGCTAGAATATTACAATGAATCTCCTGTAACCTTCAGTTCAGCAACACTTTTTGTTTTGTTTTTTTTATTCCTACTATGGGAGTAGGTCAGCCACATTAACATGGACCAGGTTTTCATCCTTTACAGCGTGTTTTACATAGTTCAGTAACAGAGAAGACAGTACTGTAGCTCTGCAACCATTCTGTAGGACTACTTCCTGACTAGCATCATATTCTAGTGTTAATCTTTAGTTACAAGTCAGCATTCAAGTGGAAGGATGACAATTTCAGGCCCATGTAAAATGAACAGAGTATTCTATCAGATGACTTTTATCTCATCAGCGGAGGGCCAACCCTTCTGCCTGGGAACAATTACTGCATCAGAATTACTACCATAGCTTCATTTTGATTAACAGACTATATCTCTTCTCTAGGACTTTAAATGCTGCCTAACAGCCTCCTTGGCTTCCTGGTTTAGTGCTTGAAAATGGCCATTAAATAAAGGTTATAATTATTCTTTTTAATGTTTATAGGGAATCTGTTTTATTCATGTGAGCCTCTTTATTGCAGGTTAGTGTCCTCGTAAACACACACCGACGCTCGTTTGAAGAAGAACAGAAATCTTGGCAATCTCAAGGACCAGATCGACCCCAAGGTAAGTGTTGAAGGCTGGATGCTGACTTTATTTAGTGTGAGGTGATTTACTTGAAATATTTGTCTGTGCTCAGTAGTGACTCGAAGTCTTACATACTGTCAATATCTGTCTATCATACACTCCTTTCTTGCCCCTTCAGGAGCGTTGGGCTGAGTTCTTAGTTCCGAAATTTAAAAGGACTGACCAATCACTTATCCCTGAGTGATGTTATATAAATATTAAACCCCAACAACCACTCGAATGTGAACCCTTAGGGGCCGCATCGGGTCGGGGTGCTTGAAAATCAACTAGTCTATCAGGTGTCTATTTGGCTTTGTGATTACCACCCCGTGTAGTAAATGCTTCCCTTGGCTGCAGGAAATCATTTGATTAGTCACTCAGTATACAATAACAGAAAGGTAGCACTACATAAAGTGTATGCCTGGCCCACCAACCTCCAGTCTCATTTATACCCACATACGAAAACTATTTATTTTTGGGATATAGATGAGCCCATATTCAGGTGTGAGGGCTCGGGTTCTGCCGGAACTCATGTATCCTGACAATAAGCATAATTTCACTAACGAGTTTAGTCTAATTGTTCCATTTGACCAATACAGGGCACTGTGGCATCATGACAATATTCATCACCCGTCCCCGCCCCGAAGGGGCTCGGGGACGGGTATTGTTTTCACTCGGTTTGTTTGTGTTCTGTCTGTCTGTCTGTTAACAAATTTAAGCGAAAACTACTGGTGCGATTTTGACTAAAACTACGGGGATGATGGGGTATCACCTTCTGATCACCTGAATAAATTTTGGGCCAAATTGGGCGAAAGCCTAGACTGTAGGGCCAAAAAATGTAAAAAAAAAAAAAAAAAAAAAATAATAATAATAATAATAATAATAATCGTTCTTTCTCCATAACCTCTTCATGTCATATCGACATGAAACCAAAACCTAAATGTGCATCTTTCAAATCTGTATCCAATAACATGCCTCATTACATCAGGGGGGGTCACCACCCAGTTAGCGGTAGGGGGCGTTTGTGTCAGGTGGGTCGGGCCTAAAATTTCAGGTGGGCATAAAATCGTCAATTTTCACCCGATTTACTTCAGATTTGATATGTGACATCTTTGCCTAGATAATGTTATGTATATTCTTCAGCACTAAAATGACTGCCGTGGACGGGTTTGCTGTGCCTTGGCACCGTTTCTTGTTATTTATTTTCTTATCTACACTCAGGGTAAGTGTGGATCTGTAGAGTTCATTTGAATATTTTTACTCCCAGTATTTCCCTTAACTAGACTCATGGTACTGGAAGCGCTGAGTGCATCTGGAAATATTTACCTCCATTCTCTTTAGCTATTAATTTTACTTGGAGAGACGAAAGGCGGGGACACCCACCATCCACACAGTGAATGTTTTGCTCCCTGCAGGTAACTCAGCACTGACCGACAAGCTAAATGGTCTCTTGTAGTCCAGAGAACCACTTACTACGTGGGATGGTAATTAGAAAACCAAACCAACATCTGGTGGTCTGTTGGGTTAAGGCACTTCAGCCGGGTTGTGGTTGTAAATGGTTTAAATCCTAGAGAGGTCGTTGGGATTTACTGTTCACATAGTGCCACTCATGGAAGAGGGACTAGTCACTCTTGTCTTAAATATCGGGACTAAGCAACCTCGTCCTCGAGTTCTACGCTCTTCATGGGATAATAAAGGATGTATAACAGAAATGTTTCTTCTGTTCTGATAATCAGTCAGCCCATCTCCATCGTATTTTTTTTTTCTTTTACCAAGTCTGGTCCAAGATGAGTTGAAGAAGCCGAGTACATATGCATTCGTGGTCAGTAATGCTTTAACATGCCTATTGTTCCACCTAATGAAGATAGATTTCAACCCTAATAATGGATTAGAATTTTACCAATTAGCAAGATCATATTACTGTAGTCTCTGACACGGTTTCGAAACACTGCAAAGGAAGTACCGGCCTCAGCTTTTACATTAACGATCCACGGGTCCTCTTTACTCAGAGCTACTCCACTTTGAAAGTTCGAAAATGCTTCGGTCACCGCCTGTTCTGTCCCAGGAAGCGAAACTTTGATTTTAAGTTCATTTCGAGTTTTCTCCGAGTCTCAGCACAGTTAGCTGGGTACGATCAGGGAGGAACTACAGGTCGTTAGTGTACAAAGACAAAAGTCGTCTCGCTGTTTTGTCCGATGATTAAGTGAAACACGTGAAACATTATGAGAGCTCTACCACAATTACATATTCGTGGTTGGCTAGCCTGATGTCCTCTAGCTTCGTATCTGCTGCTGATTTGATGACGGTATATACAAACCCAGGAAATTCCGAAGCCTTATCATCGATTCGTAAAAACCGCAGTGTCCGAAGGACGAAAGGTAAATCATATTCGGTCAGTCGATGATCGCTTGGACGTTACATCATACATCTTACCACAAAACATCAAACAGATCTAGTGTATACCTTGGTATGGATAGCAAGCAACATGCATCCAACTACTAGGGAGAGAATCCCCAGCAGTTGGTGCAAACATTCTTTGTAAACAGAACCGTAGAAAGATGGATTACTCGTACGTGATTTCGGCAGGAAGGCACAATAGAGAACGGTTATAATTCATGTCGCCCTCTTGTTGCCACACCACTGCAGGACCAGGAAATAATCACAACGCTGGACTGCAGCACTTTCAAGCAGCGCTTACGCCGCAAGAACCGAATTACACCTAGAATGAAGCACACGAACAGCTGTGCGTAGAATTCGGTCTTCTGGGTTATGTGCATGAACTACACCCTGTGGGATTCATTTCGCCATTCATAACAAAGGTTTCGATTATCATTTTACAGTAACCCTGTCCTCACCAGTCCTGTGTGAGACAGCCCTAGCATGTATTCAAAATGGACGGTGGGTGTTAGCGCCGAAGTGGTGACATGTAGAGGTGTATTGTATGTAGGAAGACTACTGGGCCTTGGGAACAGGCTGTTTAGCCTATGCTCAGAGTCGGACACATAAAAAAATATATATATAGTAATTTGGACAATTATATTTGATATCACTGACATACACTGACAATCATAGCTCATAATTTTTAACTTCAGCTAATTCGAAGTTAAATGAATTAAGGAGAACGATTTCAGGCAAGTTCTTCAGATAATTGAATTGCAGTATTGCTGACATAACAGTAAAAAAGAGAACACATGAGAAACCGTTCATATATATCTAGTAAAAGTAGCATTCGGAAAAACACAGTATATATGTATAGTTTGCTTAGTTATCAGAGATATGATTGGATCCACAGATTCGTCACATAGAACAAAATGCATTTCGTGTCAGTGCTACCAACCGTCCGTATGACACAAAGCAGAGCGCACCAAAACTTAGTCTTTTCCAGATGTTTTCACCATATATTTCGACACGACTTTTGTCTTTGACTGCATAGCTGTAATTAATGATTATCTGCGAACTGCCAAAGACTAGTGAAACCTTGCTAAAGTAATTGGCAGTTTCTATAGGCTTGGAATCTTGCTTCAGTAGTTGGAAACCTCAAAGATGTAAAGGAAACATGAACTGTGTTATATATATATATATATATATATATATATATATATATATATATATTTTTTCTAATAAGCTATGAAAATATTTTTCTTGTGGGAGGATAGATAAGTTTCTGTTTTATATATATATATATATATATATATATATATATATATATATATATATATATATATATATATATATATATATATATATTGTGTGTGTGTGTGTGTGTGTAGGTTTGATGAAATGGACCAGAGCATACTTCCTAAGATTTTTTGGTATGTTTGACAGTTCGCATTTTGTAACAAATCACAATGATGGTTTATTGTTCTGGTTTGCTGAGTAGTAAACCAAAATATATATGTATTGAAACAAGACAGTTATTTTTTTGTCAAATCTTCGTCATGTATCTCAGAATACTTGGCAAGAGAGAGTAACAGTTTATTTGTTGACTACTTTTAGGTTCCTAAAATATATGCAAATTATGAATCAGCACATGGCTATATATCCATCGGCTTATTATTTTACTGTTTCGTCTAAAGGTAAGCGTGGAATGCGAGTTTACGTACAAACTCTTCTGCTTGACATTTTTACCTCCAGTCTGATATAACGAAAGGCCAGACGACCTTTATATTCACTTAATTCATTATTTTACTGATTCGACTTTGGTAAGTTTAGAGTGAATTCTGCTGTCTGTGAGGTGTTCTTTTGCAGATAGGCTGAGTCTGATACAAAAGTTGTTCTAACGCTCCACTTCTAAATTTTCAGTTCTGGCTAATACTGTTAAACTGAGAGAGACCTTTGAATTGGCTGTTCCAAAGAGCTCTTAGAGAATGTGCATCACTTTCCTTCCTGACGCATCTTATCCATGTGAGAAATAGAAGCAGTGAAATATTTGGCAAACTAATGTCCCTGATTCATTTCCAGAGCCACATACTTAGTTGCGCTCATATGTATATAAAATTGTATACATGTATACTGTATATATATCTAGAGAGAGAGTATATATATATATATATATATATATATATATATATATATATATATATATATATATACATATATAATATATATATATATATATATATATATATATATATATATATATATATATATATATATATATATATATATTAGGGAGAGAGAGCGAGAGTATACATATACTGTATATATATATATAAGAGAGAGAGAGAATCAAGGTAAGTATTTGGTTTTAAGTTTATTCTCGTATGAAGTGTTCTTGAAAATATGTATATTTTTGTCCATACCCAGAACAACTCTCATTAATATCTGTCCACATAGAATGATACTAGGTCGACCTTTGATAAGTTTGGAGTGTAAGCACATTTAAGGGTGGAATGGTCATCTTGATAATATTAACCTCCACACAATGGAAGAGTTGAGAGGTAGGATGGGACTGGAGTGTATTGGTGTTGTGATGAGGAGAAGTAAATTGAGGTGGTTTGGACATGTGGAGAGGATGGGGGATGATAATTGGGTGAAGAAGGTGAGAAGTGTTAATATTGGGGGTGGGGTTATGAGGGGTAGACCGAGAAAGACATGGGACGAGGTCATTAAGTGTGACCTTAGGTTTAAGGGACTGAACAGGGAGGCTGCAATGGATCGTGCAGCGTGGAGAGCCGCCATTAGGTGACCAAGGCCGACACATGCAAGCATGTTGGAGCCTTTAAAAACGAAAACGAAAACTCTGTAGTAATCATAAACCAGGGTATCTGTTTTTTTTTTTGTTTTTTTTTAAGTGTATTATTATTATCCTTGGCTAGATCGCTAAGTGCGGGGTGCTGAGTTCATTTAACCACGAAATGTTTTTTGAGATATTTACCTCTGCTCTTCACTAGCTACAATCACTTTTGCCAGAGGTCGTCATATTTTATTTTCTTACTGTTGCTAAGCTATTTAACTCATTTTTGGAAAGACCCAACTGGTTGTGAAATAATTAATGATAGATTTGTGTAATCCCTCAAGTTCGAAAATCTATCCTGAGTAAAATCATCTCTTGGTTGTAAGAATAACATTCTCTCATCACTGGTTTCGAAGAGTCAGGTCACCTCATATCCATACTTATGCATGTTTATTTTGCTTGGCTAGGGCTTGGGCAAATGGCCTCTGAATTTTCTGGCAAAAGAGAGAGAGAGAGAGAGAGAGATAGAGAGAGAGAGAGAGAGAATTTAGGTATAAAGATTGCTAGCATCCTATGGGAAGTGCAGGATGGTCTTCATACAGCCGTACTACTACACTGACAAACCTCTGTTAATAGCCATGATTAAGGAACATACTAGAATATTATAGGAACACCGAATTTGTGTGTTTGTGTGGTTTGACCTTTGATACCGTAAATCCCTTTAAAAAATGTGAATAAAAAATGAAAAAGGTGTAGGGGGATATATCACAGGGAACTTCTGTACTAAGTTTGAAGCGATTTAGTTATGAAGTAAAGAAAAGATGCCAAGTTGAAAAAGTGTATTGAAAACAGCAAGAAGAAAGAGACTGGGTACGGTAAATACACTAGGTTTCAGCATTGTGGTGTGGAGACCGAGTTAGATGAAAATCATGATCCTATCTAAACATAATCATTGTCAGTAATTGGCCTTCATTACATTATTTAGCTTTGCGATTGTTATTTGTTTTGTACATTTTTCTTGCAACTAGATAGTCCTGGTACACTGTGTCAACTTCTCGGCCCCCCCACGAAGAAAAAAAATGGAAGATCCGAACACCTATGGGAATATTTGTCATTTATCTTGATGTAGTAGGAGGTACACTATTCAGAATAGCCCATTCGGTGAACGAGGGTGATCAGAGGGAGGACAGAAAAGTAACTGGTCCATCAACTGGTGGATATGGCGAAATAATAGATAACAGTAATCCTGCATGGTAAGTGTGCCATAAAAGAGACATATTCTCGTACATTGGCTATCTTATCGTCACCCGTGGAAGCAGCAGCAGCAGCAGCAACCCAATATGCACAAGCGTATATATATATATATCGAGGCCATGATGAACGCTACCTTTGTAGATTTATCCTGAGTGTGCACTGAAGCAGAAATGGTGTATGATATGTTTCTGTTCGTAAGAATGGTTGATTAGTAAGTTGCTAGACACGTATAGGCACGGCTGACCGCACAAGTGTGCGTATCAGAAAGTAATACAGTACTTCCAAATTTACTGTCAACATTTTGACACATTCGTTAACCTGATCGATAGATCCAGATCTATGTAAATATTTTTTTCGTTGTCACTCGATTATTATGTTTACATAATTATCACAGGCACGTTTTGGAATCAAGGTCTAGTGATGATTACGACTTAGAAATTAGTTTATTTCCTCTTCTCGTTTGAATGTTTGCTTTAGGCACTAAAAATTTATTATTGCCATATAGCTGATAAAACAGGTTTTTAATTACAGAAATGATTGGCATGCAACCTGTATCAAGATGTTCCCACCCCCCATACACACACAGTTTCTATCCCGTATGTTATTTAAACGAGAAAATCCCAAGTTTTTCTGTCTGCATTTTGACATATTCGTTTACATGATTGTTGCATCCAACTTTTTTGTGAATATATTTGTTTGTAACTCAGTTATCATGATTTTATTACATTAACTCGGCACATTCTTGATTTTCAAACGTAATGACTACTACGACGACAGTCGAAACGTTGCACAAAACAAGCAATCCACGGAGCTTGTTTACTGTTCTACAAGACCGAATATATACATAGCTTCATCCAAGGCTACACACACACACACACACACACACACACACACACACACACACACACACACACACACACACACACACACACACACACACACACACACACACACACACACACACACACACACACACACACACACACACACACACACACACACGTGTACCGTCACACTCCTTTGACAGCCAAAATCTGGTCATTAATATACTCATTATCAGGACTGCGGCGGCTTATGATTCTAGTAGTCTCGAAACGTAGGTTATTATATCGGACGTGGTAACTAATTCAGCTTAGAGTGTGGATCAAGAAGGGGGCTAGGCTTCCCCGTGTCAGTTCTTCCTAACCAGTCGAGTGAAGAGGCTCAGTTCAGTATTAAAAATCAAAATACCATCTTTAATTTTGATGATATGGCGACGGTATGATGGCTCACTGTTTGTATTGTGACATGCTAGCAGTGGTGCAGTAATTTTAGCAAGAGTGTTTTATGTTGTGCTGGTGGGTCATTTGGAAAGCACTAACAACTGTTTTAGTTAAAATTCAATAATTCAGCTACGCCCAGCACCACCCAGGCGGAGCACTCTTTGCCTTGCGATCAGCACCTCAAACATTAATCCACTCAGGTAAAGAACGGAGTGTGAACGACATGACTTGGGACGGAAGAAAAATGTGAGAGGTGAGTCACGGCTCAGAGAGGAAAAGGAAGAAAGTGGGGAGAGGTAGAGGAAGAAAGAGGCGAGAGGAAAATGAACAGAGAGGAGAGGGTAAACAAAAGAAAGAGGAGAGAGGAAATAGAAAATTTTTGAAAAATGAGAGAGAGAGAGAGAGAGAGAGAGAGAGAGAGTGTGTGTGTGTGTGTGTGTGTGTGTTTGTTTGTTTGTTTTGCCTATATATATATATATATATATATATATATATATATATATATATATATATATATATATATATATATATATATATATACGATTTTGTGCATTCAACGCATGCAGTTCGTCAACTTGCTTTACCTGCGAGAATATGCATTTACGAAGTTTGGCGTGTACATGTACCGTATGTGATGTGTTTGAGATTCAGTGGACCATGAGGGCAGGAGTTTCTTTTGCAGGTGTGTGTGTGTGTGTGTGTGTGTGTGTGTGTGTGTGTGTGTGTGTGTGTGTGTGTGTGTGTGTGTGTGCGTGCGCGCGCCCGCTCGTCAGGGGATGTGTGGGAAAGAACGTACCCAACACAGGATTATAGTAAACTCCAAACGTAAGCAGGCAGATTGTTACGTTCTTTAGTTCGAAAACATTTATATAGTCTTCCTTCCTGTAAACGATTCTCCTCAAGCTTTTCGCAAGGCATTTCGTACTGAAGGGTATAATGAAGGCATTGTCTACTTCGCCTGTATCGAAAGGTCTTTCCTAATCAGTATACAGGCCTCTGAAAGTTGCAGAATTAACAATAAATTTTTTTTTTAGTATTAATGAAGTAAAAGAAACACACACGTACGGTACTAACACACACACACACACACACACACACACACACACACACACACACACACACACACACACACACACACACACACACACACACACACACACACACACACACACACATGAAAAGATTGGACAAGTATGCCACTTCCAGTGGAGTTTATTTTGGTAGAAATGTACTGTATTTGAGAGGAATATTTTGTTGTTGTTATGGTCGATTGACTAGCATCCAGTTGAGTCCAAACTGGTAGGTATAATTGATTTTTGTTGTAGTCGGTTTTAATCTGCTACAGAGCCAGGGGGGAATCCCGTGAGCACTCTCTGCCCGTCGACGGCCCTGGGATACTATTGTATCCGTAGCAGAATCAAATATTTCTCTTGTAAGACTACTTACTGTATTTCTCCTTTCAGGTGTTTGAAGGAGTTATAGTGAGGATGATACGTTTTCTTTAAGGTCTTACGTAATTCTGTTTTGAAAAATTCGTGATTGAGGAATTTTCATGTGATCTGTTGGATTCTTGTAGTAAAGTTTTCCAAATTTGTACTTGGCTTTGCGATCCTTAGCGGTTGAGACATGTATACACCGCACACTGGAACTCTAGGTATGTTTCCCGACAAATTTGGGTATGATACAATTTCAATATTATAATTATCTCTTTTATCATAGAGTTCTGTTGAAATAACTTTGTTTTCTACTTTGATATTAACTTCCAAAAAGCTTGCTTGGCAGTGGTCGGTGTGTTCTTTAATACCGATGCTTCCGGATATATTTCTTTTATCCTTTCATTAATTTCTCCATCATTTTTTAAGGATATCATATCATCAGTGAATCGTCTAGTTTTGTTAAATTTCTTCGCTACTGAATATTGAACTTTTGACAGTCGTTCCATCCACTTGAATTCATAACTAAATAAGTATAGATTTGCCATGAATGGAGCTGGGTCTGTTCCCATGGGTATTCCTATGCACTGTTTGAAAACCGTATTTCCACAAGTAGAAAAGCAGTTTTCTACCAGGTAATTAGTCATATCTATTATCTGATCCTCTGAGAACGTCAAGTATTTGCCATCTCTTTTATTTACCCAGTATATATCCTTCGTATTCACCTACTTCGATCAAATTTTTATTCAGTCCTTTAAGAGCAACTTGCACTGTCCATTCCAACTTATTTTCTATATCCTTGTGTTCGATCTTGGTGTATAACGTTGAAAAATAATTTGTTGCTACATTTTTTTTTTTTTTTTTTGCGCACACACACACACACACACACACACACACACACACACACACACACACACACACACACACACACACACACACACACACACACACACACACACACACACACACACACACAGTTAGCCAATCCATCAGTCAATTAATCAACCAATCAAATATGAATATTATGACATAGAACCAGAAATTTATTAACCATAACGTCTCGCCGCAATAATTTCAACATTCTTCAGTACCAGACCACATACTCACATTATTCTTCACAGTTCTTCACTCACTGTTTTCAGATCGTTGACACAAACAATAGAAATATTGATCTACATATTCAGGCAGTGAAATTTTCACATGATCTTGCTCGACATTTTTCAAATAATATTTTACTTTTTTTTTTTTTTTACCGTTTCACATTATTGGGAATTTACTTCACCTTATGTCATTCATTATCACATTATTTAGACTGAAGTTAGGATTTCTTGACTGATTTACATTTTTGGATCCAGCCGGTACTGTAGGTGGGTAAATTTTTAGGCCCTTGAAATAGAGCCAAAGAATCAACTAACACTCCTGTCCACAGGTGTTCTTGTAATGTGTGGTTGCACAGGGTTTGGCGTGTGGGAGGAAGCCAAGAATTTCGGAGGCTGAAATGGGTAATACCTATTAATGAAGTTGTGGCCCATTACATTGAGCACTGTGTTGATAGTTTCGTTTGCCTCATTTATTTGTCGTCCTTGGTCTAGAGGTTGAGTTTTCTGGTTAGCATTGAAGGTTGTCTGGTATTTCTGTATAGGTGTACTATACTTATCCAGCCTGTCTCTATGCCACCACTACCACCACCACCATCATCATCATCATCAGCAGCAGCAGCAGCAACATAGTGACATTTTCTTTTCCACCTAAAGAATGTATGAGGGTGTTCCATCATCATCATCGACGGCATAGTGACCTATTTTTCCACCTAAGGAATGGGTGAGTGTTAATATCCAAAAGACGTAAAGAATAAACCAAAAAATAAGAAGGCGTGAGATGCATAATATGTCGCTCGGGAAGAGGTACTGGCACGCCTCCTGAACCCCTCGAGAATACGACCCTTGATCCGACTCGTTTAACCTTTTCATTACGGTGGTGACGTAAATTTAATGCTCACTATCTCCAGACAATTTTATTCAGTTTTTTTCGAGACTTTGGAGCTGGGGTAATCAATATGGAGTCATCGCCGTCCCCTTTGAGACAGGAGGTCTTTCTTAAGATTAATAGATCACCTGGAGTTAGCGAGAATAAACTGAAACTTGGCATCATCATACTGTAAGAGTTAGTTATGGGACACTGGAGTCTTATAACGATGATTATGATGATGATACTGTTGATGACGATTACTATGTAATATAGTCAACGTGAGTGAAGAGGAAACGTGAAATATAAGACAACCTGTAACCCACAGTATGATGACGCCTGTAATATTTTATTCTCTCCATCACCAGATGGCTGTACTCGGCTCAGGGAAAAGTTCTCACAGTGAAGAGGTAAATGAGGAATAAATATCTAATCATCTAATTCGAAAAGTGCAAAGTAGTAGTACGGGTAAAGAGATTTATTGGCCCATAGCAGGGTTGTCTATTAAGGAAACAACTGCTTCTAATAAAGATTAAATCACTGTGTGTGAGAAAAGAATATAACTGAAGAAGGCTCTCTCTCGCCCACCATACCCTCCGGTAAACTGGTGGGGAAGAGAGAGGAAACACCATGATTGTTGGAAGAACAACCACGGGAATTTTAATGGGAAAGATAAAACATGAAATACTTTGCACTATGCAATCTGTAGTCAACAGTTCTGAATATAAAGAATCATATTTATCCGTAGAATGTTTTCATATTCTAGTACTCGTCTGACTGTCGGTAGATTACTTGTCTGCGTGAATATAAATACACTCAGTTATTTATTGTCTGTTATCTAGATATATTTACCAAGTCGAGTTTAGAAGTATCTATAGTTCTTGCACCAACGACTGTTCCTGGTACTTTATTCCATTGTTCCACTTGGCCTATACCAATATTTTTCCTTACATTACAGTTACATTTCTTACCTTTGACCTTCATTCTATAATTTTTCGTCGCGGTGTCATTTGTATCTCGAACTACTTTTCTTAACTGTTGTCGGATTTGTTAAGTATTATAAACACTTGAATTATATCGCCTTTAAGAGGACGCTTTTTTAGCGAAAACTTATTTAGTTCCTTTAGTCGTTCTTCGTAGAGCAGATTTCGCAGCAGTGATACAAGTAAAGTGCGCTTTGTGAACGTGTGACGAGCGAGCGAGCGCCATTTTATCTCAAAATCCCTCTGATATAAAATTATAGGCGGAATTTCTGATGTTTAATTGCTAGAGTTGATGCCAAAAATCACAGTGTTGCGACGGACAATCTTTTAAAATTTGATTTGTAACTGAGGCGTTCACCGATGAGCGCCGAGCACTCCTTTGGAAAACTCGAGATTCCAAGAGGTTCCTACGCCTTTATGAGCGAGGTTTTAGTTGATAAAAAAAAAAAAAAAAGAATGACTGTATCACATGCAGAAAGAATTTCAGCTTAGCTTCTCATACCAGTAAAGTTACTAGCTTATGCATAGCGTGGTGGTTGGGTCGGGCTGGGCCACTTATTTCCAAATTTCAGTGAGAGTAAACATCGTTTGCTCGCTTCGCACGCTCACTCGTAATCATTGTAGTGGCACTTCACTGCAATCTCTCCAGTTTATCTTCGTCTTTTATAAAGCTCTGAAGAAAGTAGTTTAACCAGTGATTTGTAAAGCTTAGAGATTATGACGGGTGTCTTTTAAATAAGTTCCATGCAATTAAGCGGAGTAAAAGTTTGCCTTAAGTCTGCCTTTGTACTCGCTGCTGTGCACTGCATAGAGTTTATCAAAAGGTTGCTAATAATTACTCCTAGAACTTTTTTACACTCTAATTCCATTAGTGGAGTAGCCAACACTGGGTATTGATATTTACTGTTTTTGTCATCAGAGTTCATTACTTTACATTTCTGAACATTTAACTTTTAATCTGTTATTTTCACTAACTTTGTAGTTTATCTTAGTTGTTTTGGATAGATTCACAGTCTAGTATTTTAATTGCTTGTTTTTTTTGTTTTTTTCGAGTTGTTAGCAGTTAAAAAAATTGGCACAAGACGTTAACCTTGGGGGTGTCCGCTAGTTACTCCAAACCAGTCTCATGTTGCACTCTTAATCATTACTCGTTGTTTGCTGCGTATTAGACAGTCATCGATCCATATTCAAGAGACCAAGAGCTTATGATTCCCATTTTAATATCTTACCCCCTAAGTTAAGAAAAATTGTTTGGCAGCAGCAAGAAATAAGAGAACGAGGCGTCATTGCACTGATGGAGTAAATGAGCACAATGGAAGCACTGTATTCACCATCTGAACGCTTATTACGTAAATCGGGCCTAATATGTATATACGAGCTTTGATGACGTGAAGGTAGGAGTAATCTTCCACCTCTCTCTCTCTCTCTCTCTCTCTCTCTCTCTCTCTCTGAAAGTAAATTTTTGAATCTGGTATCCAAATGTTACCAAAAACATTAAAACAGAACATCCATCATGCTGCGATAAGCGAGAGTACAATATCATCTATTTACGCTATTTCCCAGAAGTTAAAAGAAATAGTAGGTCACGAGAGCATGCTGTAGGAGAAGAAAGATATATACAGGACAAAAGGACGAAACAGCAACAACAGCAACAAAACCAACGATTTATGTATTCCCTCGTCTCCCTTCCCTCCTCCATCACACTTCATCTTCATAAACATGTATAGGCTGTAGGTCAATTCTTTATCCTTCCCTTCCACTTCCCTACCACCAAAACAACGACTACATAAGGTAGCCTTGATATTTTTTCCATTTTATTTTTTCCTGCTTCACATCATCGCATGGACAGAAGAAGGAAAAAAGGATGTAATGTCTGCTTTCCCTCGTTGATCTCCCATACACTCCATCATCATCAACATGTATATAGATCAATTCCTTTTCTTTCCCTTCTACTCCCCTACAGGAGAGAAAAAGTGAAACAGATGTCAGGTTCTCTCTCCCCATTTACCCTCAGTCACACTCCATCATAAAACATGTACAGGTTATAGGTCAATTCCTTATCCTTCCCTTCCACTTCCTTGCCACCAGTAGCGCCGTTACATAAGCTAACCTAAATATTTTTCTTTCACATCTTTCTTTACCTCACATGAACACATAAACAGAAAAAGAGGAATGGGATGTTATTTTTCCTTTCTTCCTTTGGCTTCCAATTACATTCCGTCATCAAAAACATATACCGTACAGCATCTTTTATTCTACCCATCTTCTTCCTCACTATCATCAGCATCACTACACACGGCAGAGTTGGTCTTTGTTTTTGTTTACCTCAATTTTATCTTGCCTCACATCATCATATAGTGAGAAAATGGGAAAAAAAATTTATATTTTTTCCCTTGCCTGTCCTACATCACACTCCCTCATTTGGAACATATAGGTCCATTCCTTTTCCTTCCTTTTTGCTTCCATACTAGAGAGGAATAGGGAAATATGTCATACCCGGTATGCTTTCTCCCCTTCTGTCGTCCATCACACTTCATCACCACTGACATGTATATAGCCATGTTCCTGTTCCTTCCCTCCTCTTCCCTATCATCATTCCCTATACCACAAAATCCTGCTTCCGACCTTATTTCTTATTTTACCACAATTTTTCCTTCCTCCATTAACACCGAAAAAATAATAATAATATGTCGGCCTCTCTGCGATCCAACACCCTCCATCATCATAGACGTATAGGTCAGTAATGCTTCGTTCCCTCCCACATCCAGACCACCATCATCACCCTGGGACCGTATTCAGAGACGGTAGTCCTTTTGTCCCTCCTGCTTCGTCTCTTACCATTATCATGCATACGGGTAAATTTTTTTCCTTCCCTTCCAATTCCGTATCATAATGGCCCCTATTACAAATGCTGATCTTAATTTGAATATTTACCATAATATTCTCCGGCTTCGCTTTTTCACATGAAAATACTTATTTTTATATTACGTCAGCTTCCCACTTTCGATCTCTATCGCACTCCTTCGTCATGAGCATATTGGTTTGTCCATCCTACTTTCCTACTTAATCCTTACCACCATCGCCTCTTCGGCACCACCAACACATATGTTATTCGGTTTGATATAATTATTATCATTTTTGCCACAGTATTTCCCTTTTAAACATATAAGATAAAGCTCTCCCTTCCTTTTCCTTTTTCCAGGATCATCATCCCTATCGCAGATATTGGTCTTTGTTTTTCGTTACTGTAATGATCTGCCGCATCTCTATACTTAAACTGACAGAAGGAAAATGATGCTGTTGTTGCGTTCCTTCTCTGTTTTCAGTCACATTCAGTCGCCATAACGTATAGGTCAATATTCTTCTTCCAACTCTTCTACAAGTGTGCCACCACAAACATCACATTTGGTAGCATTGATCTTATTATATTTCTTAATATCGCCACAATTTGTCTTGTCATTTTTTTAATGTACGGAGAGAAAAAAAAAAGGAGCAATTTTACTTTTTCCCTATGTCCTCCGTGACACCCTACTGTCATAAACATGCAGGTTTATCTCTTTGTCCTCCTCTTAAATTTTTAGGTTACTATAATATTCCTATCTCACCTCCTTACACGTAGAGGGAGAAAGTAAAAAAAAAAAAAGTTTTCTTAATTATCTCTTCCATCACAGTTCATCATTATAAATGTATTGGTCAGTTCCTCTTCATCTTCTTTTCTCAACCACCATCGCCATTACATACACTGATCCTGATCCTTGTTTTTCAACACAATTTCCCTCGACAAACTTCACATGGAGAGGAAGAAGTGAGAGGAGGTCCGTTTCTCCCTTTTCTTCTGTCCTACAAGTACATCGCACTTCATCAACACAAATGCCAGAGTTAATGTTCCTCTTCCTTTTTTCATACTTCCCCATCACCATCGACCCTTCGGCACGACCATTGCATAGGCTTTGTACTATACTCCTGTTTTGTCACAGATTTCCCTCGCCTCGTTTTTTCACCGTACTTATCTCGTCATGACGTTGGAGTCTTTCCCAGGCCGAAAAAAAAAAAAAAAATTGTCGGGCGTTAATTGAAATAAAATATAAAAGTACGTAATTGTAATGAAGGGGTCAGTGGAGATGGTACCTAATCTAATCAGAAAGAAGGGATCCCCCCCCCCAAACTGAAATTAATCTTATGGTGATAGTAAAACAAATGTGATGTCGTACTGAATGGATCCCCAGTTCAACATTTTCTTCCCACTGTACCAAGTACATAACACCACAGGGTCCATATCCTTTTCTTCCCACGTACGTCTTACAGAACATTCCTCTTCAACTACACATACCCGTCAACACCACACCTCATAACATAAAGTCACTACATTCCCTCCCCTCTCCCTTGTCAAATTTCTTCCATCATCCCAGCCACATTCACAATTCTTTCTCCTTCCTTGCCCTCACCACACCCTAACCACAAAATCCCACCATCCCTCAGTACAGTAGACCTTTCTCTCCTCTTGCACTTCATTCATACCCATCACATTCATTATTCATCCTGTATCCTTTACCAAACTACACCCCTCCCACAACACGTCACCAGTCCTACACTCTACAGTCCTCCATCTGTCACATTTTATTCCACACCCATACCATGTCAGTCTCTCCCCTCCTTTATGATACCATTACCACTGCATTCGCCTTTCGTCGTCCTTCTTTTCCATCACTATACCTCTTATCATACCGCATTCCAACACTGATATCACTCCTCTACCTCAGTGGTTAACTCTTACTACGTCCACCTTACTTAGACGAGATAGGCTACAATAGAGATACACACACACACACACACACACACACACACACACACACACACACACACACACACACACACACACACACACACACACACACACACACACACACACACACACACACAGATTCACCTAATAACCCTCCAGTAGTCTTCCAGTAGCATTTCCCTCATCATACCTCATATCCTCACCAAATATTCATTTTTTTTTTTTTTTACAGTGACCATCCATCACCACTTTTGCATTACCCCACTCCACCACAGCGTGTCGTGTCATCACAACCATTAGCCTCACCACTGCTCCCTCACCCCACCACCCTTTCCTTCCCCACACAACATTAACTCCTCTTACACTAATTTTTCATTCCAGTTACAGTCATCGTCCATCACCTTCTGTCTTTCCCATTCCTTTCCTTACCTACCGTGCTTATCATTACACTAGTTACTTACACCTTTCCTCTGACCCATTACCCTCAGCACACCCCATTACCATTTGCTCATCAGTCAAAATCCTTCTTCTTGCAAATTACAACTTCTGCCAAAGTAACATCAATCATTCATTCTCCACTACACTTTGCTTTGTGTTGTAACTGTTTTTGTTTAAGTAACTGGATATTATGGCAATCCAGTATGTTATTAATGCAAACAGTGTCGATAATGAAGTAAGCGTGCCACAAGAAACCTATAAGATGTGAAGCGCAAATTAAATCGCTAAGGAAGAGATGCAAGGGAGTTTCTTTACCGCTTCTTTACGGCAGGTTTCTACTAAGTTTAATGAAATCGCTTGACGGAAGAAAAAGTAAAGTGTAAAAAAGCCTCACCATACTTAAATATTTAATGACTAGTTTAATCAGGAAGGTCTTTCTTAAGCTGCATTATCTAGTCGAAGGGGGCCAACAATGGAAAACACAATCGGATGAAAATGGTTTAGCTCAAGGTACTATGATCATTTGTCTTACCCACCACATAAGTCGATCCCTTCTCTGCCAGTCACACCTTACACACACACACACACACACACACACACACACACACACACACACACACACACACACACACACACACACACACACACACACACACACACACACACACACACACACACACACACACACACACACACACACACACACACACACACACACACACACACACACACACACACACACACACACACACACCAGTCCAGTTCAGTAATTACCCAAATGAAGATTGATACCGACCAACAAATGTGTGGATGCTTGTGAGCACCATTACTCTGTGTGTGTGTGTGTGTGTGTGTGTGTGTGTTTGTGTGTGTGTGTGCTTGGTTTATGTTTCTGCGTGCCACCGAATTTACATAATGGAATTCAGAGACATTTTGAGAACAGGCACAGGTGATTACTGAGCGTGAGTTGACGTGGATGTGAACGTTCAGTAGCAACAAAAAGAGTGGGTGGATGTTTGGTGTTGGATGTAGATCGTGACGTGCTGTTTTTCTATGGCTTCCTTTTGGCTATTAGAGATGAGAGGTGTGGATGAGGTAAGGCGGGAGAGGATGGATATAGTTTTGTGTGTGTGTGTGTGTGTGTGTGTGTGTGTGTGTGTGTGTGTGTGTGTGTGTGTGTGTGTGTGTGTTTTCACGAGCACAGGTAAAAGTGAGTGTATGTTTATGTCATTTGATGAATCAGAACCGAGGTTTATATTTTCCTCGGTTATCCTTTGTGTTAGATGAGGGTGAGGAAATAAGTCGAAGAACAAGAATGGTTAAGTGTATATACCGGTGAGTTTGTTATAGTTTCATTTGTTTTACGAGTGTCTACCACGTTATTTAAATGTACTTATGTACCCATGACAGGGTGAACAGATTAGATGCTGTGTAAGTGGGATGCTGTATGTGGACTATGGTTCGAAACACTACCCGATGAAGAAATTTAAGGGCGTTGATGCCCCTGACGGTGCGTGGGCGGGGTGCTGCTGGGTCTCAGTCTTACAGCCATAGTAGCATTATCCTTTGGATGCAGAAGATTTCTCTGAGCTGAATTAAGTTGTATGCCACTAATTGCAGTAGTCTGCAATATTAAATTTTTTGACACATTATTCCAGTAATCTACAATGTTAAAATTTCAGGCTAGACTACGAGTATGTGGCTGTAAATGATAATATTTAATTATGTGACAAGACGTTTTTCCAGTAATCTACAGCATTAAATTTTCCTGGCAAGCAATCATTACCGTAACCTGCAGCATTAAATTCTCTGATTAAGATGTTACTCAAGACAAATTTTAGCCTGTTTCTCTCGTCGGTTTCTCTGACCAAAATGAAATCGACTGGCGTCCGAACGATTAAAGAGCAAAGTTCGTTTTTCGCAGACCAAGAACTTAGTCAGATGATAACATGAAAGGCACATAAATAATAAAAATGTTGAAAATGAGAGAAATGAGAATTTTCTAACAGGGATAATATGTTCGAAGATAATTGTTACACCTGGCCTTGGAATGGAATGATGGAATGTTAACGAAGGAGAACAAGACAGTCTGAGGGTCATTCTGTCATACGTGTTCTGAAAGATTCCTTGTGCTGTGGAGATCCAGTACTCAGATGGTCAGACAGTAGTAGGGATAGATTCTCTCTCTCTCTCTCTCTCTCTCTCTCTCTCTTTCGGGGGTGCGTGTGAAAAATAAAAGAATTCGGGGAAGGGTGAGGTATAATGAGACTGAGGGGTGAGTGGCGTCGTGATTAAAGGGAAGGGGAGAATGAGAGAGGACGAGATGGAGAGCATGGAAGGTTTGCGAATTATTGAGAGAGAGAGAGAGAGAGAGAGAGAGAGAGAGAGAGAGAGAGAGAGAGAGAGAGAGAGAGGGTGTTGACGCCAGGACTTAAGGCAAGGGGAGGCGGGAGTTAAGTCAAAATTATTACTCCATTCCCAAGGTCCATGACTTAGCCTCCTTTCTGCCCACACCCCACTTGATAAACCTTGCTACCTCAGAGATTTCCAGCGGGTCCAGATGTTTGCATGGATCCGGGTATTTCTAGCCGTCCAGATATTTCCAGGGTTTATTTCCAAGGGTCCAGATATTTCCAGGGTTTATTTCCAAGGGTCCAGATATTTCCAGGGTTTATTTCCAAGGGTCCAGATATTTCCAGGGTTTATTTCCAGGGGTTATTTCCAAGGATCCAGATGTTCCCAGGGGTTATTTCTAATGGTCCAGATATTTTCAGGGGTTATTTCTAAGCGTCCAGATATTTCCAGGTGTCATTTTCAAGAGTCCGGATATTTCCAAGGGCTATTTCCAAGGGTCCAGATGTTCCCAGGGGTTATTTCTAAGGGTCCAGGTATTTTCAAGGGCTATTTCCAAAGGTCCAAATATTTCCAGGCGTCATTTCTAAGTGTCCAGATAGTTCCAGGGCTTACTTCCAAGGGTCCAGATATTTTCATTCTCATCCGGACCTCCTTTCCCACCCTAGGGCCGGGTGAGGAATAGCAAAATCCAGACAGCCCAGATTTACCCTCTCCAATGGGCCACGCTTCCATTCACTTATCATTCAAGCCCCCGAAATCCTGGCTCTATCTGATACGCCAAAAGCATTCACCACGTTCTGTAGCTTCTCATAAACGTATCCGAGAGTCAGTGGGGACGCTGTCACGTTAAAAAGGGGTGCCAAATTCCTGATCATGCGCGTCCCCTCACAATACTCATCCAGTCAGCTCGATCTCTTGTCAGTCTCCTACCCTCACCGATTTTCAAACCTCTTCCTCTCTTACTCATCCACCATATCCCTACACCTTCTCCTAGGCCTACCTCGCCTCCTCCCTCTTTCAAGGTCGCTCAGATATACCTTTTTCATCACTCTATTGTTATCCATACCTTCTCAGTGCACTCTCTTCGATTCTGGTGTCCACTGACTTCCTCACTCCTTATCTTTCACGAATCACATTATTTCGTATCCTGTCCACTCGGTCCAGATATACCAGGGCTTATTTCCAAGGGTCTGGATATAACTAAGGGGTTATCAGTCTCAAACATATCTTATAATATAGATATTTCTCGGGGGCTGGGTCTTAGGGTGCAGGTAGCTCAGGGGGTTCAAACATTTCCATGGGTTCAGAGACAGGAGTTCATAATGATCTGGATGAGTGTAAGGATCAGTATATTTCCGTGGGATCAGATATTTTCAAAGGTTCATATTTTTTTCAGGGGTTCACGAACTTCCAGGGTTTGACATTTCCAGAGGACAAGATATTTTATATTCCAAATATATTTTTGTGTCCGAATATTTCCAGGGGTCCTAATATTTTCAAGGGACCAAAATATTTCTAGGGGTCCAGGTATTTCCATGGTTTCACATATTTCCGGGGATGTTCACATTCCAAAGGTCCGGATATTTCCAGAGATCCAGGTATTTCCTGAGGTTCAGATATTTCCGGAGGTCCAGTTATTTCCAGAGGTTCAGATATTTCCAAGGTCCAGTTAGTTATAGAGGTCCAGGTACTTCCGGAGGTTCAGGTATTTTGAGGGGTCCGGATACCGTAAGGGGTTCAGCCATTTCAAGAGGTCCAGATACTTCCAGGAGGTTCAGATATTTCTAGGAGGTCCAGATATTTCCAGGAGGTTCAGATACTTCCAGGAGGTCCAGATATTTCCAGGAGGTTCAGATACTTCCAGGAGGTCCAGATATTTCCAGGAGGTTCATATACTTACAGGAGGTCCAGATATTTCCAGGAGGTTCATCTATTATAGGTTATGTGACACAGATATGTCAAGGGGGTTGATATACTTCTGGAAGTTTAGGTACTTGCAAGGATCCAGATTTTTATTGAGAGAGAGAGAGAGAGAGAGAGAGAGAGAGAGAGAGAGAGAGAGAGAGAGAGACAGACAGACAGACAGAGAGACAGACAGACAGACAGACAGACAGAGACAGAGACAGACAGACAGACAGAGATTGTGTGTGTGTGTGTGTGTGTGTGTGTGTGTGTGTGTGTGTGTGTGTGTGTGTGTGTGTGTGTGTGTGTGTGTGTGTTTGCTTTATTGAACGTGTGTAAATATTATCTGTAACCGACTACATATCCTAACTGATGCAGTATGGTCTTCCTGTTAGGACGAGTTGAGCATGGTGAAATGTGCCTTCAGTAGGTGTACAGTACAAGATCAGTTACTTGATTACACGGACATATCTTTCTATTTTATTCCTGATACCCATGTCGAATTTACTAAGCTTAATGTTGACTTTTATTACTGTGAGAGTTCCATTTAACATTAATTAACTCTTCCCAGTTAAAGACCTTTCTCAGACTGGTATAATTTTATGATCACGTCCCCACTGAAATGACAAAGACGATATCGTAGTAAAGTCGTTGGCAATAATTTCGCATATAACGCAAGTACAGATAATGTCAAGATTATAATAATGTTATAATGATCATACCCGGTATATATAATGGAAGTTGGCATTGTCTCTGCAGTACTGTGGCAAGTGATTAACTGAATAATAGATGACTGATTGCTTCGCTTTCATGGGTCAGTTTTTACTATAGTGTACAAACATATGAGTCATGAAAAAATGTGTGTGTGTGTGTGTGTGTGTGTGTGTGTGTGTGTGTGTGTGTGTGTGTGTGTGTGTGTGTGTGTGTGTCCGTGCATGCTTGTTTAGACTGGCAGTGCATGAGATCATGAATAAGGCAGGAGTGTGTAAATGAAAGTGCGAAGGCATTTCAATACCTCACAGCTGTACGTGACGTGAGTAGGAAAGCAAGCACAAGACGATTGGACGAGAGAGAGAGAGAGAGAGAGAGAGAGAGAGAGAGAGAGAGAGAGAGAGAGAGAGAGAGAGAGAGATTATTTATTCTGAAAAGTTCTGAAAAACAGTGTCAAATGAGGGACAAACTAAGATTAAAGAGAAGCAGACCAAATATTTCTCCTGGGTAAAATCATGATAAACAAGAGCTCTCACAGAGCACATGCTTCCGTCCATGCAGCACCATCCTTCCTTGTGACCTTGAACATTGATCATATTCGCAGTAAATTTAATGTTTTCTTCTTTTGATGGTCCGTAATGTTACCCTGAGTTTGGCGTAGCTCCATTCAATTTTTCTTTTCTCTTAATAATGTTACTCTGACGTAGATTGATAACCAGGGGCTTTCCTAGTGTATTTGGCACCCGGGGCGGCCCTATCCACTGGCACCCTCCTACCTCCCAGAGACGAATAATACACAAAGGAAAATTCAGTAAAATTTTTTATAACTAATTAAGCTTATCAGTTACTTTTGTACATTATGATAATGTACTGAGTATTTTGCAAATTATGCTTGCAAGTAAATAGCAATAATCTGAATATAATCACAGACGTGAAAATAAGAAGGAAAATATTTAAAGAATTCCTCAGCATTCAGCTTTCCATCTCACCCATAAGAGAAGAAGAAGAAGAAGAAGAAGAAAAAAAGAAAAAGAAAAAGGAGAAGAAGAAGGAGGAGGAGGAGGAGGAGGAGGAGGAGGAGGAGGAGGAGGACTAAAATTGAAATAGAAGAATAAAGAAAAGAAGAAGAAGAAAATGATGATGATGATGATGACACATTTAGTTACCAGCTTACTCTCAAACTTTCTGTCTTCGGTCCTTAACCTCTGCAAAGTTGTCAATTACATCTAAAAAAATAATTTTCTTAATATACTCATACTCAACTGAGAGCGAAGACAGGTTCAACATCCTGGCCTGGCTAATGTTTGAGAGTAGGTAGTTTTTGATTCACTTCATTTTAGAACAGCTCCTTTCACATGAAGCAACAGACACACATATAGTTGAAAAGAACCTTCAGCAAAATGACAAACTAGGCAGAGCTTCCAAAAAATCCCATTTCACAATAAACTCTAAAAGCTACAAGGTTGTCCACTTCTTGGCTTCATCGAAGTTGATTTTGGCAGCTTTCACGCTTCTCCGAAGTTGTCCACATTCGTCCTTGATATCTTCATCACAGAACTTATCAAAGATGTTGCTCAATTTTGGAATAAACCTCTAAAGTTCTTCTTCACTTGCAACAGCCGAGGAGTTTGGCTGAATAACTGCGCATATAGAGAGAATATTCTCCATTGTCTTTACATGTTTACCTAATTCAAGATGAAATCTATCTATGCCTTCAGACCTAGCCCAGCATCTTTTGCCATCTCTCCTGACATTCATTTTGTTTACCTTACCCTCCCTCTTCTCTTCATGGAACTGCCCATTTCCTCACACTTTGTAGCTGCATACTGGATGGCCATCTCCACAATATCATTCCGTCGAACATAAAGATACAGCTTTTAATCCTGAAGTTGTGCAGTGCACTTTTCAAGGCTGATTCTTAATGTCTGTAAATACTTCTGTGTGAGATCAACTTCTTCCAGGACTTCACATCAAGAAGAAAGGTAACTGAAAAAAAGAAAAACCGCATACAGTTGACAGTAAAATACGAGCTAATCTACTTGTATCTACATTTTCCTTCGGATCACAGAGTGATTCAAGAACGGAGATCAACTTTTCAAAATTCACTGTCAGTGGCTTCACAGCATCGTGATAAGCACCTCACCTAGCTTGGGAAAGGTTTTTCATTGTTTGATCCTTATTCTCTGCAACACCTCCCATTAATGAGCTGAGACTGAAAAGAAGGAATAAATTCTTTCCAAGGCTCCAAATAAAGTCCCTTCAACCTCTGTCTCTTCGCCGCACTGTTGCATCTTTATCTCTTTTCTATCGCTACTTTAATGGTCACTGCTCCTCTGAACTCTCTGCTTGCATTCCTCCACCTCTACGACGGGCGCGTAGCACCCGTCTGGCAGCAAACTCTCATCCTTTTTCTGTCCAACTCTCTAATGCAAGAGTTAACCGTTACTCCCAGTCTTTCATTTATGCAACAGGTCAGCTCTGGAACTGTCTCCCTCTGTCTGTATTTCCTGCTGCCTATGATCTCCAGTCTTTCAAACGCAGTGTGTCCAGGCATCTCAAAATGATCGGATCTTGAATTTGGCTCTATATTGTATTTTGTTTTTCTCTTGGAGGGAACTGTTACTGCGGGCTCATGGCCTTTGGTTCCTTCTTCCTCGCATAAAAAAAAAAAAAAAAAAAAAAAAAAAAAAATGAGTGCACCCTACAAAGATATAGGGAATGATTTGCCCAAGGAACAAATAAAGCTTTTGGATTTATTTCTTTGATCTTTGAATGACAAAGTATAGACTCACTTTCGGTCTAGTTTGTTTTAGAAATACTAAAAACCTTGAAACAGTGAAATGAAAAGTTACCATTCAGCTAAATGGCATCCTCCTATGGCTTTCACCTGGGGCGGACAGCCTCCCCGCCCCCCCTCAGTACGCCACTGCTGACAACCCATACTCAATAAAAACTCTGTCGAAGATTCATCCCATTAGCCAGATGTTGTAATACTACTACTACTACTACAAATAATAATAATAATAATAATAATACTTATTATTATTATTATTATTATTATTGATTTTATTTCTTCGAGTTTTGGAGAGTTTTCGAACTAGATTATAATATCTATCTATCTATTTATATATCTATCTGTGTCTATCTATCTATCTATCTATCTGTCCATCTATAGATAGATAGATATATAAAACCTTTTCATAAAGGAGGTCTCACCAAAGACGAATACAATTTAATGGTAGCAGCAAGTATAAAATGTAAATGGCGCACTTCGGTTAAAGCTTGGTGCGTGGCACGGTGGTTTACGGTAGAATTTATTTTTTATTGAGGTGTATGTGTTGCTACTGCTGAAGGATTGATGTTTGTGTAAGACATGCGAAGTATGAAGTCGTGCTTTTTTTTCCCCCTTCCACTGATACGCAGGAATGCATTTCGGTAATTTACTCAAACTACAGTAACTCGATAATACTGAAATGCAAGAACCCCGTGGCACTCAGAGAATTAACCTCTTTATTAACAAGTACTTAATATTTCATTCTTGCTACCGTCACCACTCGTAATGAAAGGGCTCATGAAGGTTCAAACTGCCCAATTTGAAATTTCTTTGAAACCAAGTATTTGTTTATTTTATTTATTATTTTTTGGTGGTAACAAGAATGAAATGGGTAACAAGCACAGCAAAACTGCCAAGCCCAACTCTATTACAGGAGACTGTGTGAAACCTAGGGGCTCACAGCAAGCACAAGGAGGCAAATATCAGAGTTAGCCCCGAAAAGATTTCCGTAACAGTACCATAGTTACTCCTAAAACCGTTTTCTGCAATGCTTCTGGACACACTCGGCTGCAAGAACTCATCCGCCTCCTCTTCTATCGTCGTCATCAGCCGTTAGAATCGTAGGGAAAAGCTTAAAACTGTCTTTAACTACCATTTTATTGTATTCCAGCTAACGTCAGACGATTACATTAAGACGGCTGGTAAGAGTCTAGGAGTGTTAATACTGTCATCATTAACTCTGATCAGAGCGATTCCAGTACAATAATCCAGGGTATGCTACATGGTTATGTTCAGCTAATTTTGAGTCGTAGGTGCTTCAAAGTATACTGTTCCTATCATATTCAGACTGACAGCAGAAACTTACTCTCTGCAAACATATTTACAACAGTTAAGGAACTTAATGACAACGGATTGGAACTTAAACTGACAGTCCGAGTAGTTTTTTCTAAGCAGAATGAGAGTCTGCTTTAGGGAAGCCAGTGGTGCAGTGGTCTGGTTATTCAGGTCGCAACTACAGTAGAAGAATTCGGGTTCGATTCCAGAGCCACTGACTAAAGGTTCTTTACCCTTGGTTCCTGTTCATGTTGGAGTACGTTAGGGGACCATGTTGTAATCTGAGTTGCGAGGATCGTCTTCTGGGAAGATGTAAAAAAATTGTTGATCTGCCTTAATGACCCTCGTGCAGTCGATAGACATAATTCACACACTCCTTCGTTGTGCCGCAATCGCAGTCACCATTTTTTAATGCAAGGAAGAAGTCCCCAAAAGTTAAAACAGCGCAAGATTGTAAAAAAAAAAAAAAAAAAAAAAAAAAAAATCAAGATCCGATCATTTCGAGATGCTTGGACACATTGCGTTTAAAAGACTGAAGGTTATAGACAAAAGGAAACACGTGCAGAAGACAGCTAAAGTGTTGACCAATTGCATACACGAAGGACTGGGAGTATTGCTTTATTCTTACAACAGAGAGTTGGACAAGAAAAGGTGGTACCAGACTGGTGTTTCCCGCCCGTTGCAGTCGAGGAAGGATGCAAGTAGACAGTTTAGAAAAGCATGGACCACGGAAGTAGCAATAGAAAAGAGATAAATATACAAAAAATGTAGCAAAGAGACAAAGGTTGAGAGGAGCCAGTAAGAGGAGGGGAGTTAATGAGACAAAAAAAAACTTTGACTTCAACTATTTGAGAAGAGCTGTATGTGAGGAATCCCCCCTCACTTAAGAATTGCACTCGACACAAGGACGAATAAAATCCCTGTATAAAGTCAACAGCTGTGTAGGCGTAAAGAAGGCACAGAGTCGGCATAGCTATGTCTTGGAAGCAGATTTTGCAAGTTAGGTAATATGATCTTCCCATGGTAAATCCCAAGAGAATGAAACCCCAAGTATGTTCAGAGACGATGGGGGATTGAACTTGATAATTTTAGGTATTAAACGATACTCCACTGAAGATTTTGGCGGGTAGAAAGATGTAAGAACGGAGTTTCTGATGCACTGAAAACAAGATTGCTTTTACCCAAAGCAGAGATATAAGCCAAGTCAGAAATAAAGTGTGTCATAGCCTCATTCCGTGTTGTTGAAGTAATTGCTGTGAAGGGTGCTGCGAGATGCTATGCAAATTGGAGGAGTGGAATCATCAGCGTATCAGTGAATAGGGATAGATGTACTGCTTAAAAGGTCACTGGCAATAGGACAGAACCCTGAGGAACACCATTATTGATAGCTCTAGGAGAAGATCGATGTCCGTCTACAACAACAGCCATAAAACGACCAGAATAGAAGCTAGAAATGAAACACAGATAGTAGGATAGAAATCGTAGTAGGGCAATTTGGGAATTAAAGATTTATGCCAGACTCCACCGAGAACCTTTGAGACCTTAAGTGTAGTTAACAAATATCGTCGTCATATAAAGTTTACAAGTGAGTTTACTTACATATCTTAGTTTACGTGGAAAGGAGGGTATACACTGCTGTGCTTGCGAATCCAGAGTAAGATGATGAAATATATGAAGGGATAAAGGAAAAAGAAAAAGAGGAAGGGAGTGAACTTCAGAATGTAGGGGAAAAAAAAAAAAAAGGCTAAGTGAGGAGGTGAAGAGGAGGAAGATGCCAGGACAAAACTCCCTCAAAGATGACGAAAAATATCAACAAATAATCACACAGTGTCATGGAAAAAATATGAGAAAAGGACTGAAATGTGGAGGAACATATTAGGGCATTCGCAACACCAGACAACAAAGGAGATGAAGTTAACTAAAAACATAATGTAGAAGACAATAGAAAAAAAGGAGAGGGAAAAAGGGAAAGAGGGGGAAGAAAAGAATAATCACAATTCCGACGACGAAGAGTATAGGAGACAGTAAGAATACACACTAAAAGAAAAGGAGGAAGGACAAAGAAGAAAGGAGAGGAACGCATAAAGTCAGTCACACCACCAACGACGAAAAATATAAAAGACTATAAGAAGAACCATAAAGAAGATGAACTGCGTGATAAAATGGAAGAAAAATGCAGGAAGAAGTTAGAAATAAAGACTTAGGAGAAGAAGGATAGGCATGAGGAAACAGGGAGACGAAGAACATAAAAGAAAATAATAAGACAATGCGGATAGTTCTTTGTAAATCCTCCCAGGAAAGAACAAAATCCATCTTAGATGCAAGGATGAGGCGACACCCCGTGATGGACAGGGACAGAGGCCAGAGAAGTAAATGTGAGCAAGAAAGTTGGTTGTTGTAGTCCCTTAAACCCTTGGACGACGAGAGATTACTTCTAAGCAGATCATAATCGTTTGGGGTTAAACGTGGTATAATTTTAAAGATTTCCTTTGTTTATGGGGTTTAATGGAGATTGTTTTAATCCTTGAACGAAGAGAGGTGATTTGTATAAGAACAAAAAATCATCAGGATGCACTAACAATAAACAGTTAAGATTTTTGTCGTTGTCGGAGAGAATGGAGAATGAGAGACAGACTAGGAGAGTGCATGTGAGTGAGGTGGAGGAGGGAAAGAGAAGGGAAAGCCGGATAATGGGATAGATCGATGGGTGAAGAGGTATATGAGTGAGGGAGGTATGAGGTGGAGAAAGGGCAACCTTTCGGCGGAGGACAGAATAACATGGAAGCGATTCGTTTGCGGCTATCCCTTTTGAGATTAAGGCTTCTGGCTATAGGCAGACATACAGATAGATGAATAGATAAATAGTGGATTCGTGGCGACTGTTTTTAGTGTAAACTGATGGACAGTGCATTTAGCCCTTCTTTGAAAATGGCCACATTTAAGCTGAGTAAAACCGTCTGCAGGCAAACGCAATGCAAATGTTGAGATTTCCGTGGCCAACGAGAATTGGCAGCGACTATTTGACCGATAGAAGAGGAGACACCAATCCCACGCTGAATAAAATCATCGATGGGTAGCTACTGAATTGTGGGATATCTCTTCACCGGAGGATCAGGGAAGACTGTTGGACGACGAGAGATCATTATTCTCGTCGGTTTCGGAGACTTCATAGTACATCATCCTGAGTAGTGTGTCTGCACAAGATTCGTAAATATTATTTGATGTCTTATTTCTCGAGTCTGCTGTTTGTTTATATTTGAAAAATATTGAATTATATACAGAAAATCAAGTTGTGTAAAGCAGAATATATCTCTAGAGAAAGGGTGTCAGAAATACACCTTAACTCACGAAAACTTCATTCGCTGGTCAGATAATGGTAACCTGTATTTTTTGCCCTCCACCTGACAAAACTCATGACGGTATTGTTATCACTGGGATCAGTAGGTGTCCATCCGTAGAGTTAAGCCCTGTCCACACGAGCTGGCAATGCCCGCGGGCACAAGCGAGCAGTTTGCCCGTTGACGGGCTCACCGCTTGTGCACAAGCCGTGAGCCCGTCAACAGGCAAACTGCTCGCTTGTGCCCGCGGTCATTGCCCGCTCGTGTCGACAGGGCTTTGGGCGGAAGGGCAGCTAGCCGGGCTTAGAGATTTCGTTTCCGGGCCAGAACTCAGAAAGCATTCACTGTAGAGTCATGAAATTTCACATAGTTATGTGTCTTATATTGAATTGGTGCCATCTGACAGATAGAATGCTGTGCCTTAGGTATTTTTCTTTTGAAAATAAAGTTAATAAAAATAATTTTTCCAAAGATTTCAATGCGACCTGTGCATGAATCTGAAGGGCCCCGGTTATGTGTCCTCAAGGCGTTCCTCTTAAGCCCACCCTTATAAGAGATTGGGGAGGGGGTGAGGGCCGTTATGTGCTTGGTTAGGTGTGCAGGGACGTGAGGGGGGGAGTATGTGCTTGGTCAGGTGAAGTGTTGCAACAGCGTAGCGTTGCCTGTGTTTGTGTATGCATGTATATATTTATTTACGTGCACTGAGTTGCTTGACGTCTGTTCCTACATTTCATTCGGGGTAAGATTCGAAAAAAAAAAGTATAGGCTTATGTATGCATATACGTCCGAGTTTGTATGAATGGATGTACGTACGAGTACGTACGTATGGATTTATGTATGTTTAAAACCAATTACCGCAGTTTATTTGGGGTGAGATCCTATAACTTAAAATATGCATGCATGTCTGTCTGTCTATATGTATGTACTGGTAGGCGCCTAATCCTCGAAATCATTCAGGGCGAGGTAAAGTTGCTTCAAGTTTTGCTGCTTGTGTCTTTCTGCACCATCTGTCTGTTGTCAAGCACCCAATTCCCGAATACTGATCCAGGGTGCCTGTGTCAGAAATGCCTCCAAGCCTTTTTAAACACAGCCACTCGTCACGCAGTTCTTTTCGTCTGCCTTGATATCTGTGAATGTGTCCATCTGTCTGTTTTTCGTCTCATCTACTAATCTGGAGACATACTGGTGGATCAGATCTGGTTACTTTCCTCCCCTCAGCGGAGAACTGTGTCGCTCTTGTGGAACTTGTACAGATCGATGTTGATACAAATGCTAACAGTTTATCTCTCATTCTACTCTATCCTAATCAAGCCTACTTTTCAAATTTGTTCAGGGTTCCTGCTATTAAAACCTGCTTGAAAACCTCTCTATCACAGGTCGTTATTGGTTTTTCCCGCCTCTTAATGCCTTTAATGTGATAAAGGACCGTATTTTAATTTTGCTGTTTCAACACAGGTTTATTCAACTATGGGAGGCTTTCCACTACAAGAGGCCCTTCTTAATAGCTGAATAAAATTACCTCGGTAAAAAAAAAAAAAAATGACACACAGAAATCGTCATCTTAGGGAATAGGTTAAAGTTGTCTCTTCCATGTCCAACTTCACTTAATCCTTCCGTCATCTATATTTAACATGCATATATTTGAGTAACAAGTTTATACTCACAGTTCAAGAGAGCTTATCTCACCTTCAAGTTTTCCTTTTACTGATTTTGGATGCTGATAGCTACGTTGCTTATTAAGTCCGGATGATGATGATAATGATGATCATTATGACTATAGGAGTGGTGGCATATTTTCCTTGCAAACACATTATTGACAACACTTACTGCACAGCTTCGATTGAGGTTTTATACAAAATTCACCAATCATCACCCAGTGCAAGTTAAAGAGATCTCTACCAAGGAGGAGCTCCCATTAGCTGATAGAAACATCGTGCTGGGAAGGTTAAAAGAGACGTAATGCATTAAGAGAGATCTGTCGTATGCCGACGAAAATCGTCGGGCTGCAGGAAGAATAATCTGGGTAATACATAGCACCAGAGAAAGTACTACCAGACCACCGCTACGCTGTGAATAACCATGATATTAATCCGTGATCAGTGATCGACCTGCACCAAAATCGAATCACTGTTTTCCATCCCTTCACGTAATATGTAGGCTACCAGATCAAATCCAGATCGAATCAGGCATTCATAAAATATTTTTTGCACCCTGAACTTTGACCTTGAATCTTGACCATGATCTTTGACCTATCTGCATCGAAACCGAGTCATATCTTCCCAGACCCACACACTATACATTTGCCAGTTTTGACCCAAATCAGACAGGGCAGTCATGGGATATGTTGTTAATGTACATACATTGAAACGGACTATATCACAAATGCTTCGTCATCGCTGACAATGAATTGTTTTACTGAAAATGCTAATAAGCATTACTTCAAACTCTTACTGCTAGAGGTCCCCCTGTGGAATAGAACAATTCATCTGAGGTGCAGTGGAGGACCATACCTTCACCTCGGAGATAACCTTGCCCATATTGGCGAAGTACGAATGGAAAAAGGGTGTCTTTAGTGAGATTAATGTTTTGTGAGGGTCGAAGTGTTGTATTGACTGCATTTGTATGTATTATAGGATGTATAATCGTAGGTTTGAACCGACATGATGTGAACATATGCAAACGTAAGAGTATCCATGATACGAAGACGCTCTTGGTGTCCGCTGATCTGAGGTAAAATTTCTGATGGTTAATAGCTAAAACTAAAATTAATAAGACGCGGTCGAAGATTGTACTGAAGGAATGACTGGCATTCTATTAAAACGGCAGAAAGGCATTGTATTAACTTATTAACCCATTTCAGGCTGATAACGTCATTTCTCTTTAGCGTTCCTATCTCCAGATTTCATTCAGCTTAGGAAACATTTCGTATTAAGGTAGATTAATGAAGGGTATATTCTATCCTCACGAGTGTGTTCAAATGTGAGTAAAACCGTCTGGAGATACTGTAGAAGAGTACAACAATGAAATACGTCATCTGGCTGCGTGTTAATTACTCGAAAACAAACATTCTCTTTTCCCCCCGATTCCACCCTAATGTACGTGTACCATCTTAGTGAAGGGGCTTTTTATTTAACACAAAAATTCACCTCACTCATCTCTACCCCATCGCCTCATCAAAGAGAAGGGTCAAATACATAAACATAACTTTCCCTCAACCCACCTCTTTACGTCATCGTAGTGAAAGGTATGAATTACATATAAGTATTAATATATCCCTCCCCCCCAACACCAACCTCCCACCTACTGTACATCCAGCTGCTGAGGAACGCAAAATTAATCTTCTTTCTCCTGGCCAAGTCGCACGGGAGTGTGTGTGGGCTGTGCTGCAGTGCCAACTTTTAAGGTAATTACGGCGCCACCCAGGCCCCCACAAACTTGTCTTCCACACTCTTTTTCGCCTCATATTTATTTTGCAGCAAATGGTTCTGACTGCCCCGCGGGAAAGTATAGATAAAAGTAGCGCTCGGCAGTTGTTGTTGGAGTTCTAGCATGGTGTTCTCTTGGGGGTAGGAGGATTCTTTCTGATACCTCTTAGCGATTAACTTTACATTTACGCTTTGATATTCTCATGGGCTTAGGAGAGCTTTTTGAGCTTCTTCCCTGTTCAGTAAGTTTGCCTCATAGACCATAGTGTTGTCGTGGGATTAAGAGATTTTGTAACACTTTTACTTAATGTTTTATATTTAAAAGAACACACTTTTTTCCATAGGCTTGGCGTTTTCTACTACCACTTCCTTGGCAGTCAATTATCCTTACTAAACCTTGTGCTGTCATTTATATCCTTTTTTTTATGTGGAGCCTTTCCAAAGGACGAAAATACGAATCGTAAGGTCTTATCGTTGTGGGTTTAGGAGTATTTCCACCTCTCCGTACAGTCATAGGAGCCATAAAATAGTTATTATTTTCACTGTCACGGGACTGGTGGAGGCTGATCATAACCCTTAGACAGCGAGAGGCTACTCAAAGGCAGGATGACATCGTCTGTCAGGAGCAAGGATAAAATACTTTTCTTCCTGTTAAACGGGTATTATAATTGTTCATTCGTTAATACATTTCTGCATTTATGTATATTCGTTCATTCTAGTTTGTAAATATATTGCTGGAGTTTGTTATTTTATCTCGTTCACCACGAAGCGCCGCTCCTAATCTCAGTAAAATTACCTCGAAGTAGCAAAACAAAATAAAATTAAACGTCATAGTACTCAAGGCCTATGAACTTTCAGTTTTACAGTATGCTGATATAATATTTTTAGTCTCCTATATCAACAGTCCCAGTATTTTAAGAGGTCCTTATTATTCCAGGTATCTACTTGCTTCTTGGGTTTGTTTCAAGAGATCAGATAATTCCAGGATTCTAGAAATTCCAGAGATTGTTTTCAAAGTTCAGATAACTCAAAGGATCCAGCTATCTTCATTCTAGCTCAGGAGTGAGTGTGAATGATCCCTCCAGGTACTGTGTGCTGAATATTCAGCGATGGGACGAAATGATGATCCCCAAAAATTGTGTGTCTATAAACAACAGGCGAAAAGTAGAGATCGCCCAGTAATTTACATCATCATCATCATTCACACCTAAATATTCATGTTTGAAAGTGTGAGTGGGAATGAAAATGATCGTTCCAGAGCAGCCATATTTAGAAGTCATGGGGGAATATAAGTACTTTTGCCAAAATCTTGTTAAAATTCATGGGCGAAAGTGAATGCTGTCTGCCAAATCCCGTTTCAGTATCGACGGTGAAGGTGAACTATATCTCCAAAATTCCCATGTTTTATATATTAGAGTAAAACAGAATGATTGAACGAAAATTTCTATAAAAAAAAAAAAAAAGCAGCGTTAGCAAATGGTCGCTTCCAAAATCCCGTACTTAAAAAATGAGGGGCGAAAATGAATGATAGATATCCTTCTCCTCGAATTCTATAACGTCCCTTTTTATGCACCTCAGTATAATCCTAACAGACCTCACCATCTCCACCTCCGTCTCGCCTCTTCCGTCCGTCCCGCGAGGAGGTTTCTTGGTGATAGTTAACGCATTCCATAACACTGGGCACAAGTGAGTCATCGTGGGTGCCCTGCAGACGATATATTGCCTCCATAATTCAGGTCAGAGAGTGATGTTCCAAAGGCGACACCACCAAAATTTCTCTTCATAACTCTTCTTTCCTCCACCACCCCTCTCCATCTCCACCCCTCCCCCCCGCACCAACACAAAGTGCCCCCTCTCCCGATCCTTTCCTCGTTCTTACCTCAGCACCGCTCCCTCCCCCTCCCCACCCCTGCCCCTGCCCCACCTTAACTCTCCCCTCCCCTCCCTGTTAAGGTAAAGCCATGCACATCGCAGACCCCGTGGGCGTCACGGAGATTCGGCCATAATTCAAAGCTCACAGATTCCTTGAACTCGAATTTATTGGCATTTGACAGTGTGCAACTGTGTTTTTGAGAGATTATACTTGGGTTCATTTAATTATTTTTTGCATACTTCAGTCTGACCTGAAAACAGTGCTAATTGTGGGATTTTTATTTAGCACTCATCAATAATCCCCAAAGCAGCGGCAAACGACTAATGTACTGTAGTATACACAATGAAAGTGGCTAATATCAAACAATTATAATCGCCATAGAAAGACCTTCGTCGTTCAAAGGGCAAACCTCCACAAGGAATTAACATCCGGTTCGCCCTCAGAACACATATACAAAATACAACTGTAGATGCAGACCTTTCGCTCAATGCCCTTTGGTTAATGACCTGCCTTATGGTGTGGTGTGGTGTAGCTTCCCTAGAGGCTGCGGAAGTGAATCTTCTCGTGTCCGAAAAACGTTGGCGAGAGTCAGGACAAGGGCGCTTCCAGACATGCTGCAACATCTAAAACACACACACACACACACACACACACACACACACACACACACACACACACACACACACACACACACACACACACACACACACACACACACACACACACACACACACACACACACACACACACACACACACACACACACACACACACACACACACACACACACACACACACACACACACACACACACACACACACACACACACACACACACACACACACACACACACATCAACTGTAACAGGAGCAGTACCATACAATGACATTAGAAACTATCATTAGTGTACTTAGAGTGTAATGGGCCACACATTCAGTCTCCTTCCCTCCTCCCTCCCTCACTATTATTATTTTATTATTATTAATAAACCATGTACAGCTGCGATAAGCAGCCACTTTACACCATTTCCAAACCGTGCTCAAATCTAAACAGATGTTGCTGAGCTAATGAACAGTAGTAATCCCTTTAGTTAAATGGCATTCAGTAATATTATTTATCTTCTCCTGTTACATTTATCTAAGTTAGGCAAACATCCATTAGTTCGGAAACCCAGACTTTTAAAGCAAATATTGACCATAACTGACCTCCTTCTTCTCAACTCCACCCACACAGAAGACTGATACCGACATTTTATCAGCAACAAAATATGAGCCTACGTTTGCGCATCTTTCTCTACCAAGGGAAAAGTGGGGATGGAGGCTGGGTGGGTGGTAGAGGTGTGAGATGGGTTGTTTCCCTCCAGTAAACATTAAAGTTCTTCCTTCTTTTTTAGTCCTTTCCATTCCCAGCGTACCTCTTCTATCTCATGCTTCCCACTCGACGTTCATTTCTTCTGTCCCCATCCGTCGTTCCCCTCTTTCCTCAGTATTTGCTCCCACCTTGTTCAGTGTTCCTTAACCTCCCTTCCTTTTGTTTTCACGTTTTTAAAGCTTTATTAAATATTTCTCTTCCTTATTGGTTCTCCCCTCATTTCTTGTACTCCACCTTTTCTTGTATCCCTCTTCTTTCCTACTGCCGTACTCTTCTCTTTCCTGGTGTCCCACTTCTTTACCGGCACCCCAGTCTTTCCTAGTGTCCGCATTCTTTCCTACTGTTTCCCATTCCCTTGTATTCCCATTCTTTCCCGGTGTCCCTGTTCCGTCCTCGCGACCTTTTTCATTTCCAGTTTCCCTTTTCTTTCTAGTGCCTCTACTTTCCTTGTGTCTCCATTCTTCCTATTGGTCCTTCTGTCTTCATGTCACTCGTCTTTCCTAGTTCCCCCTTCTTACATAATGTCTTTCCGTTTTTTCCTAGTGTTCTCATTTTTTCCATCGTTTCTTATTTTTCCTCTCGTGTTCTCATTGCATCCTAATTTTTCAGTTTCTTCTTAATGCCCACATTCTTTCCTATTCCTTCTTGGTGTCCCCATTCTGTCGTCTGGTCCTCCTTCGTTACCAGCTACCCTTTTCCTTTTTAGTGCCTTCCCCTTTCTTCCTTATACCCATCTCTTTTTTCCCTCCCCCCGTTTCATGCTCGTTATTTTTGCCCAAGTCCCCCTTCATCCCCTGTTAGCCATCATGGTCCCCGCTTGTGTTTCCCTTAAAAGTGTTGATCCCCCTCCTGAGTGCCTCCTTCTTCCTTTGTGTTTCCCATTCTGCCCTCGTATCCCCCTGATTACCTGGTATTTCCCATCCGTCTCTGTGACCCCTGATTTCCTCGTCTCTCCTTTCTTCCCCTGTGTTCCCTCTCCTGTGTTTCCCTTGCGACTGTTCCTCTGTCTTTCTTGTGGCTTCCTTCTTTCTTTGTGCTGCCCTTCTTTTCTAATCCCTCCTTTTTTTTTCTCGTTTTCTTTTTCTTCACCAGTGTTTCTCTTTTGTTTTCGTCCCCAGTGGTCCTCTCCTTAACTTGTGTTCCAATTTTTCCTGGTGTTCCCCTTTCCTGTTCCCCTTCCGAGTGTTGGTCTCCCTCCCCACGCAGTGTTCACGGTCGAGTGGGCTGTACCGTACTCCTTGTTTACTGCTCTGGTGGTGTGCTGAGAATTGTGAGCCCCAGGGGACTTGTCACACTCGAGGTATTGTATGTTCTTTATGTCCCTGAGCCAGAAGGGAGCATTGGGGTATACAGCAATTCGCCCACCACTAGTTTGTTAAGCCCCTTGACTACTATGAGGGTAATATTTTTCGCGCTGGTCTTCACAGGTTGGTTTTGTACAGCTGAGGAAGGCCGTCTAGGAGTGAAGGGGTCAATGAATGCGTTTAAGAGGTTCGAATTTTTAGGCAGCGGGAGAGAGAGACAGAGGAAGAAGTTAACTACTTCCGTTCATGAAGGTCTTAATAAACCTTGACAGTAATTTTATTCTACGTAAATGCATCATTTGAAGTACAGTGATCATGGATATAGAAAAGTTGTCTTTGAAACATTCATGATCTTGATCATTTACGATAAATACAGTCTTTCAGAAAAAGTCACCAATGGTAGGAGTGCATATGTTCCTTTATGCCCATGTAAGGTTGAAAAGTTTCTAATACATAACCATTATCACGTTTTTAAAAATAAACTAATCAAAGACTAAACAGTCGAGTCGAACACAGAACTTACATTAAGAAGGCAAACTCTTAGCTTCAGTCCGAGTAGTACAGCTGTGAAAGAATAGCTAAATATGGATATATAATTTTCACGAATAAGTGGACAAAATACAGAAAAAAATGCGGAGAACACTATTAATCTCGTTTCTACCGGTCACAGAAACAATGAAACTCCCCCGTGTAAACACAACTGCGTGCTACTCACTGCCCAGTTTACGACCGGTGTTCACGCAGGGTGCTGGCCTATGTGTTGGTTGAGTAAACTGGCGCTTTGGCAAACTGAATTGAGACTCGTTGTCATGTGCTAATTATAAAACACTCACTCCAGTCTTGCTCTTTATCTGTTCCCCCCCCCCCATTATAATTGTAATGTAACCCTATTTCAGTCTGTGTAACCGCACTCATCTAAGCCTCTACACTATTTCTTGCTTAAAAGAAAAAAAATATTTTTTTTCTCTCCTTCCACCCTTCGCTACTCTTTTTGCCCTCTGTTTCAGTCTGTGGTGCTGTTCGCACACAAGCCTAAATACCATTTCATACCTATGAAACCCTTTCTCCAATCTTATTCTTCATCTTATCCCTCTCGTGTGTTTGATCTTTGGACGTGTATTTGTCCGTGTTCCATTACTCATGACCTAAGCCTTAATACCATTTCGCTGTTTATAAAACACTCCTTGTAACATTATTCTTCCTGTGATCTCCCTCTTTGGTCCCACCTTTTGTCCTAAGAACCTATTACATCCCTTACAATGGTGCTCCTCCGTGCGAAGACACTGTCAGGCATTTAGAGCTCCTATGTTGCCGGAAATTCTCACGTGTATGCAAAAGGTCAGAGGTGAGTGTGTCGTAAAGTACTGCACCTGACATCCCTTTTAACTTCCAGTCTCTGTTAAATATTTTATTCTGACAAACGCCAGGCGATTTTATTCAGCAAAGGGAAGCCGGATGCACAGATTGGTTTAGAAGTTATCCTGTATTATCCTTCGAAGGATAATTCATCTCTTATGTTTTTTTTTTTTTTTTTAAATAATGCCAGGCTGTCTAAACAGCTGTGGTGAACTCTCAGCGTTCAGAGTTAACCAGAATACGAGGATATCTACTCTCACATTCCTTGCACGCTGTATACATATTTACTGTGGCTGTAACGTAAACTGCATGTCTGATATGAATTACTAACAAAGATATACCGTATACATTATTAGAAGTGGACTGACTCAGTGTTAGATTTATACTCCTTTAGTTTATGGTCTCTCGTCTTTTTGAAATAGTTGTAGCCTGTATTATGAAACGTTTTCCTACATTCATTATACTACATACTGTTGTCGAGAAAATGATACATGGTATTTTAAGGCTGAATTATACTGTATATGTAAAATAATATAAATGTACACAGGTAGGGTACACGAAAGATGTTTAGGGACTGTTAGCTGCACTTGAATGAAACACAGTTGGCTTTGGTTAATGTGTTGTATGTACAATACAGGCTTATCTTATCTGCATATTGCCTGTTTTACCTAATTGTAAATCACCTGCTTCCCTGCAATCAGTTTTTTTTTTTTTTTTTTTTTTTTTCTAAATGTGTATCATTAATTTGCATGACAGCTATCTGTATATCATTTATTTGCATGTCACCTTTTTTATCTGTTTATGTCATCGATTTGCATGTCATTTGTTTGCCTCATTTCCATGTAACTTATGTTCACTAATTTCCTTTTCGCCCATTTTATCTGTTTGCATGTCCCATGTTTACGTGTCACATTTTTGCATATCACCGTTTTGATCTATTTGCGCTCTATGTATTTGCATGTCACATATTTGCATGTCACTGCTTTGATATACAGTACTTGAATAACATCTAAATCTGTATCACACGTTCGCATGTCACCTATTTGTACGTCACCTACTTTCCGGTCAGCTATATTCATGTGTCTAGTAACCAGCAACAGTTCCCTGGTTTTAGTTTAGTCTGGAATGATTCGAAATATCTGTGTACGCAATGGTTCTGTATAATGTGGAGCAAATGTTAGTTTACTATTCCAGTGGCTCTGTTTTTCACCACGGGCAAGGCTGTCACTTTCTCCTTTTATACTCCATGTCAGGGAATCGTGGAAGAGCCAAGAAACATACTGAGCTTCTCTCATCTTTACAGTATTAGCCAGCATATGGAAGTGGGGGGAAGAAGAGGTGAAGTATTGGACAATTGTACATTTGAGTGGAATAGGAAGAGAGAGAGAGAGAGAGAGAGAGAGAGAGAGAGAGACGGTGTGGACGGGTATGGTGTATAGTTAGAAGAGAGATTAATGCTGAGTAGAGAATGAAGAGCTTGGACGTTTTCTTGTGAAGCCCTCTACTTAAAGAACTCGCAAGAAAATTAGGAGGTAAAAAGTTAGAGAGATAAAGCACATTATTGAAGCTCTAAGTAATTTTTTTGCTCTATTTTGTGCCTGTCATTTGTTCAGTAACCCTTTGGATGCCAAGGATCTCCCCTTATCTGAACTGAATCATGTAGTATTTGCAAGAACAAAATATGAATAACGTCACAGTATTTTATGAGATTAATGGAGACTGCTTTTAATCCATTATTTATGAGTGGTCTTACTTATACTGAATTAGAATATGCAGTAGTTGTAACATAAAATGTTTTGTATTGTGGTAGTTAATATTTATGTCAGCTCAGATGTTCGACTGGTGTACAGGCGAGATATATAATCTGTCATGAATTCGTGTTTAAAAATTCCTGTTTATGAATCATGCCTACCCTATTGATAAAAGTCGAAAATAGTTAAGTGATGGAAACAAATACCACAAAGGGAGTAAAAGACCAGATGGACAGCAAAAGTATTTCACTCCTTTCACTTTGGTCTACAGCGCGGAAAAATCGAACCGAGGAATTGGAGTCGTTTTTCACGGGCTAGTTTATAGTGCATACCGGCATGGGGAAGTGATTTATTGCAGGTGAATCACGGACAGTAATCTGTGCAACTGCTAGATTTGGCCGCGGGGAAAAAGCTGGAGGTAAAGCTGTTCTCTTAATCAGTTTATGTCAGGATGTCCGCAACTCTTTGACTCTGCCAGGCCTTCCCCTCCTGCCTCACCTCCTCTTTTCCCCTTTCTCTAGTTTCTCACCGTTCCTCTTTTTCTTTTATCCCCCACATTTTCTTCCCCTTGTCTCCTCCCCACCTCTTTCTAGTGCTGTACCTTTCCTTTTTCAGTTTCCTCGCTTCATCTTGCCCCCTCTTTCAAATACTCTTCAGCTCCTTCCCGTTCTCCACACTCCTTCTTCCTTTATCAGCTCCTTTTTCTGTGTCTCACGGACGTTATCTTTGCTGCTGTTCCTTCTGCAGTATTTTGTCCAAAGAAAAATGTAGGGACAGAAAGACTATCAGGTTATGTCACACTACATATATATATATATATATATATATATATATATATATATATATATATATACCGGTATATAAAATTTTCACTCTCCCCTTCTGCGCTCGTAGCCCTTCCCTTCCGCCTTTTTTTTCTTTTTCCTTTTCCTGAGTTTCCCTCCCCTTTCTTCCCTTTCCTTCCTCTTTCTCCATACGCCTGTCAGTCCTTCCTTCTTTCTTTATCTCTTGTTTTAGCACTTCCCGAGCGTCTCTCCTCTTCCATCATTTTCTCCCCGTCCTTTTTACACGTATCACTCCTCCCCTTTCTCGGCTTCTCACTTTCCCATCCTTTTCTCCCTCACCTTCTCTCCCCTCTTGCCGTTCACCAACCCTTTTGCCTTTACTTTTATCATCTTTCAACTGTTCTTCCTCTTCCTTACATTTCCTTCTTCTCCAATAACTGCTTACTTTTCTTTCCGTTTGGCACCGTCCCATTCCCTCTCTCACTTTCTCCCCCCCCCCCTCTCTCTCTCTCTCTCTCTCTCTCTCTTTCCACCACCCTCTCCCAGAGCATCCCTTGGAGTGTTATTCTGCAGCCGCATTGGAGGGTTGGTAGGCGGGGCAGCTCCCTCACTGTCAACACCAACTCCACCGTCACAATTTCAACACCAATTTCATCGCCACAGTTTTACATTTTACGTCACCATCGGAAAACACTGCCCACGTATTCCAAACACAGCGAAAATATTCCAAAAAACTGGGAGAGTATTTCAAGCACAGGGTGAATAAACACGGCGAGAGTGTTCCGAAAACTGACTGGCCGTGTTTTTACTGATGCTTTGGTGTTTTGATGGAACCCTTGCTTTTTTTCTGAATGGCAATTTTTGCTGCACACACACACACAAACACACACCGGTAAATATTCTATGAATAGACTTAACGTACGAAACACAAGCAGAAAATCTTACTTGGCGAGAGTATGTAAAAAAAAATGACTTTTTACGTTTAGATGTGCCTTACTGTTTTGCTAGTTCCCATACTTTTCTGGACAGCATATTATATTGGAAGCAGAAAACAATATTTGCTGTTATTTGGGATGTTCTATCAGATCTTACGTTATATCCCTTGCTTCATTCTGAGTTATATTTCATTCCACCGGCAGAAAACATAACTTTGTATCCAGAAGACGCATCCTAAATATTTCCCCAAATGGACTTGCTGTATTTTACGGATGTTTCAACTGAGTATTTTAGTAGCTGTTCCCTTGCCTTTTTCTGAATCGCCTTTTACTTCACCAGCAGAAAACAAAGCCTGAATACTTCAAGGACTGGCTTGCTATGTTTTAACATTCTTGTGGCAATGTTTTACCAATTTCTAGCCTTTTCTGAAATCGGAGTTTCAGTAATTTCGTCTCCGTCAGTTAGAGTGAACGCAAGACTTGTAGTGGACTGCTCTGTCGGAACCTGCGTTAAATCTGTTGGAAGAAGACTTAGATTTTCTGCGTATCTAGTGCACGAGTGTCATTAAGGCAGCAGAAGATATTGCTCAGCGTGGAAGTGACTTACTGAAATGGAGAGGTTAGACATTAGACTCATTAACCTTTCACCACGAGGGGGGGGAGGGGGAGAGCTCCTGGAAGCTGAATATAATTATTTTAAAGGTAGCAAGAATAACTTTTTTAAGACGTCATCGTCGAATGGGTTAACCCTTTGGATACCAAGTACGAACTTCATGTTTTAATTTAGTTGTCACCATATGATATTGTTCAACTCTTAGAAACTCACTGTGCTGAGAATAGTCGATTAATGGTGTACTTAAGAATTAATAACTCAATATATTGTTCAATTTAACGAGAAGAAGATATGTTATAGCTTTGAGATGCACACAGATACCAAAATGCTAAATCCTCCAATCACTGCAGAGAGTTCATTTATTATGTACATAGCTTTTAGAAATCTAACAAATAAGTTAAATCAGCCTTCATTTTATCCTAGGTGCTTGTACTTTGAGAGCTGGAATTGCCCACGGCTGAACATAATTGTAGTTTATTTGCCTAATTGTGTCCATATTAGCAAAGAAATTAATATAGTTAGTGTGACTATTTTATAATTAAGACCTCACGCCCCTCTGTCCTTCATCAATAATTACTAGTACCAAGTAAAATTTTATACATAACAATCACCGTGGGAATAAAAGCAATCTCTATGCATACCATAAATTCGTCTGTTGCCAAGAGAAATAATGTTATAGCATTTTGAAGACCGTAATAAATTAGTAATATTTCCCATTAATTAATGACTGCAGTACTGTTATACTATTAAATAATTAACTCTGCCATCACGGAGACACAATTGCTTTGATGTTTTCCATGATGTAATTTAGTAATGAGTGAAAGTAGTAAAGCGTGGGTCGTGAGAGTCACAATGAGTGATAATGTGTGCTGGAACGCTAGTATGGAGTAATGGGAGACAAAGTGATTGATATTACCGGGGCCAGCATAAGAAAAGACATAGGCTCCTGCAAGCGATCGTTATGACTGGGCAAACGTGAGTTTATGAGAGTGATGGGAGGGAATGTGAATGACCATAAAGAGGTTGACATGAGAAAGTAAATGTTGCTACTGGAGAGACTACGAGTGGAAGCAAAATGGGTAACTTGGGTAAATGGATGTGACAAAGATAGAGTGAATGATTCTAGTAACAATACGATGTACAAGTAGCCGCTGTGTTAAGATTATTGGGCATACATGCTTAAGAGGGAGTGAAAATGTATAATAATGACTGGGTCAGCATGAGATACCGGTGGAGAGGCTATGTGCAACAGCGATTGGGCACAGTCATTGGGTGTGATGGGAGGGAAGGTGAATTATCATGAAGGAGCGAATGTGAGTGAAAATGTGCTGATAAAGGGATAAGCTGTGAATAGTGATTGGATGTTTTGTGTTTGGGGGCGTGATGAAAGGAAAAGATACTAAAAGAACATGAAAAATTATATGAATCTGTAAATGTAGCCACTACGAGTGACAGTGACTGAGTGAACGTGAGAATATAGAAATACTGAAAGAGGGTGTGAAAGACAATAGTGGACAATAATTATAGGTGTGTTTGTAAATGGAGGGGATATGAGTGACACTGAGTGGGTGAAGGTGAAGAATAATGAATAGTAGAACAGCCAGTAACTGCGCATCATCCAGTCCCATGATTATTGTCTCGGAGAGATATGAGGGCCCGAGGTTAAGCTAGGTTAGTCGAGGATATTTAGTCCCTTCAATACGATGACGCCTTATTCTGTTCTTGTTATAAGCAGACAGTTATTCTTATCTCAGGTGGGATCCCTAGTAGTGAAGATGAGAGAAACAGTTTCCATTATATCTCGTTCTGTACAACAACGCAATAAAAAAGCTAAAAGAAGATGCCTGTGTTTTCCCCTCGTCTAAAAACCACCATTCTCTTCGTAGGGATTTGAATGGACGCGCGCACAGCGCTGTGAAGCCTATGCCCAGAGTCGGACACATAAAAAAAAAAAAAAAAAAAAAATATGACTGGTAACTTAGACCACTAGACTAAATGGCATTTTGAGAATAACTAAGAATTTTGAAGAAATAATGAGAGTGCAACGGGGGTGACACTGGTTGGGAGATTGTTAAGGAAGCCAAGGGTAAAGCGTAAGAACCAATGGCCGGGTAATATGAAGGAAGACGTGAGGAGCAGAGGGAGCGACGGTGAATGACAGTGAATGTGGTGATCGTGAGTGGAGACGGGAGGCCAGTGCAGTGACAGTGAGCGACAGTGAGTGACAGTGACGGCATAATTTCTTCCTGAATCTTCTGTGTGTGTGTGTGTGTGTGTGTGTGTGTGTGTGTGTGCGCTTTTTTGACGGTCACACACACACACACACACACACACACACACACACACACACACACACACACACACACACACACACACACACACACACACACACACACACACACACACACACACACACACACGCCACCTTCTCCCACCCTTACCCCCTGCGTGGCGCTAACGATGTCCATTTCCTATGCTGGCGGGAGTTCAGAAGTGTAGGTGCTCATCACAGTTTTATTTGCCCAATCATCGTGTAAAATTACCGCCTTATCAGTGGCGCCTTGACTGACGTATGTATTAGGCTTGGCACATCTCCTGCGGCAACACAACCTGCACACACACACACACACACACACACACACACACACACACACACACACACACACACACACACACACACACACACACACACACACACACAGAGAGAGAGAGAGAGAGAGAGAGAGAGAGAGAGAGAGAGAGAGAGAGAGAGAGAGAGAGAGAGAGAACTAGGATGGCAGAGAAAGTCGTAAAAGGTAAAAGTGCGCAATAGCAGAGATTTTACGCTAATTAGATGACAGCCATGAGATGCATTGCCCAGCCAGGTCGAGGTGAAATGCAGGAACGGGCGACCCGGGTCGAGAGACAACCTTGGCATTACCATGAGGAACATGCTATAAATTTGAGTCTCTGGACCGTATTCTGATTGTCTTGGGTGAGTTCGTTGCACCTCTTCCTCTGTGATTTATTTTGCCTGGTCATTTGATTATCCTTTTGTATTCTGGCTGATCGAATTGAGCAGAGGGTGTTGCGATGGTTTGGGCATATGGAGAGAATGGATAATGAGCGATTGCTGAAAAAGATAACTAGATCTGATGTGAGAGGTGTATGGCTGAGAGGGAGACCACGAATAGGATGGATGGACAGTGTGAAGAGAGCACTGGATGCGAGAGGGATGTCTGTTGAGCAAGGAAGAGTGGCTGTGCGTGACAGAAATAAATGGAGAGAAAATGTGAATGAGTAAATGATGACGCAGCCCTGAGGGGATATTTTCCCGCATTTGGTTTGATCAGCTAAATCAGGTCAGGTGCGGGTAAGGGGATGGGTTTATTATGATGTGGCAGGGGTAAACCAGCTCTGCTGTCGGGTCCTGCTGCGGATGTCACTGATTGCACTGCGCAGTTGACCCTTGTGCGTTGTGGTGCGGTGAGGATCTGTCCATTCTTTCCTTTGGGGCTAAGATGCGAGTGAATGTGTTTGAATGGATGAGTAAATTGGGAGTGTGTCGTCCTGTCTCGGCTACCTCCCTTCCTTGGGGGAAGCAGCCTAGGTATATAGATAGATAGATTCTAGCGATACAAGCTGCGTCACAACTAAAATGGAAATAACATAGACAAGAATATTAAGATGTGATATGCATAGTAAATCGCCAAAAAAAGAAATGATAGAAAGTCTCCGATGCCTGCGAGAATGCAGCTTTTTGTGCCTGTTTATTATGGACCTCTGTAAAGAAATATGACAGGCATCAAGGCCTCCAAATGCATTAAGAATATTCTGAATGCCTGTGGTCTTGATGGATGTCGTGTATGAACATTGGTGCGTTGATTGCGATATATGACTCCCTATGCTATGGTCGCTCTTTGTTGTAATTTGGCTAACGTCAGACGATTTATTATTGCCCACACAGACAGGTGCTATAAATTATCTTAAATGTACTTTTAAAATCTGGTAGGAGGGAACCAAGAATTTTTTTCCCCCCAGCTGCTTCATGATTATGTTCGAAAACCGTAGTGCTGTCTGATCCAGCATAATGCTGACATGCAGTTCTTCACACAGGGTTGAGGTAGTTTGTGTTTGTCTGTCTGTTTGCTTGTTTGTGTGTATGTGTGTATAAAGAATGTGTGTCCATGTGTGTGCATGTGTAGGTTTGTACAACTAATGTGCATGTGAATTTGTAGGTTTATGCACCTGATATGTGTGTGTGTGTGTGTGTGTGTGTGTGTGTGTGTGTATATGTGTGTGTGTGTGTGTATGTGTGTGTGTGTGTTGCTTTTACCTTAACTCTGGCGTGTAAGGCTCCAAGTTGCTAGGCGGGGCACTCTCACTGCTCGCTTTGCCATGATCATAAACAACTCTCAGCTCAACGGGATTACGAATATGTCTATGTAGGCGCCTTGCTGCGAATGTTGTTTATAATTGCTTTCATCATCTTAGGGTAGTAGCAGAGACATTATTTTTAATTATATATTCTACCGTTGTATTTATTATAACTCACTTCGTTTTGGATGCTTCCTTAAAACTGGTTGTATACGAAACTCGCTTCGATCTGGATGCTTTCTTTAATACTCGTATTACTGCCTTCATCTTCATAACCTTAAGAACCCGAGGACGTCTTGTATATTTTATTCATGGAACTTACATTCTTTTTCCAGTTTAGGGGTGACGTCTAGCAGTGAATAGATTATTAATGACTGTTTCTTTCCTGTTCAAGATGCCTCTCCAAGCTGAATAATGTCGTGTGGAGGTAGAAAAAATAAATTGAGTAAAAACATCATCGTTCTGAAGTGGTTAGCTCCTTCACTTCAGTGACTTTTTTTTCATGCGTTGGAGAGCCCTCAGTCGGTGAAACGGGTAATGAAGGCGATACTATACGTTTCTACTTCAAAAATCTCTATTCTCCCGAATTATATAGTTTAGAGATGACAGTGGCAAAATATGTAAAGCTTTCTTGGGGCTAAATGAAGTAAGGGCTCTCTGTGAATATTGGCTATAATTGCTGTCGTCTAAAGGTACAGCTATAGAGGCTTTGCATTGGATGATGTATTATGGCACTTCAAAGGAAAGCAACTTATTTCTCATGCCAATGCTTAATCCATTCATTATGATGGCAGCGTTTATATTTTATTCATGCAGAGGCCATGGGATTTTATTTGTTTATCCAAGGAAAGAATTTTGCTATACGAGACCTCCCTTCAAAATCGTCTGATGTTGCCAAGAATAAGATTCCTAAATCGTCATCGTATTGAAGAGGTTAATGAAGGCAGTTCTAATCATTTCTCTATGTGTTATATTTTTGGAATTCCGGACGAAGAGGTTTGACATACTGTGCTGTATAACAGGGATGGGCAGACTTTTGGACTCAGTGATCCACTTTCGATACAGAAAATCTTTTACGATCTGTCATACCACATAATCATCATAATTATGTATTAATATTAGTTCTAGGCAAAAAAAAAAAAAAAAAAAGTGAAGTAGCATGATGCCAGACATATGAAAGTAAAGTTGTTTTATGCATTAAAAACTGATATTCTCAAATATTATAATTTTACCTTAACTAAAGGTGTCTTTCGCTAACGTTATTGCGAAGTTGTTGCATGACACTCCATATCTGGTGATAACTTCCTGAAAGAAGGTTCATAATTACCGAGGCACAAATGAAGGCAGTATTTTAATTGATCATCGATCAGACAGCTTCGGTATCTTGACTTAATTCTCTTCATCTGGAGAAAGACTTCCTCGCAGAGGAAAGTTGACCCAAATAATTCTGTCAACCGAAGAGCTATCAATCTCAGTCCTGGGTACTGTTCTTCATGGAGTAGGTTCCAGATTTTCATTTATTTTTTTTTTTTTTTTCAGAAGCTCTTGCTGTCAGAGGAATATCAGATTGGACCTTTAATATTATTTTCTTCCTCCAAAACTGATGTGTTCATACTGAATATAGAGGAGATACCTGCTGAAATTCCCTCGGTGTCAGCTTCAGCAAATGGAAAAAACATAAAAATTAAGACTGGCTCAAGGTGCTTAATAAGCTAATATCGCTTCTCTAGTTCTCCCTCGAGAGTTCTTATTTCAGTACAGAATGTATCATATGTGCAGCTACTTTCATCACAGTTTTCTACAGCTTTTTCTAAATGGGGGAAATTCGTCAAATTTCTCTTTCTCAGCTGCACTTGTAAACAGCAGTTTTGATTTGAAAGCATTCAAGAACAACTAGTTGGGTAACAGCTTTATCTTTCTCCTGAAGCTCGGGGCTGAATGCACTGCAGTGAGCTGTTAAATGTCAAAAAAAAAAAAAAAAAAAAAAAGTTTTATTAACCATGATGCATCATTCTGCTTAGACGTTCTTTCTCCAAGTGATTCCAAGAAAAGAATTATTTCAGGCAACAGCGACTGGAATCTTACGAAGAACGGCCCCCAAGTAAGCCACCTGACATCATGATACAACAGTAGGTCTTCATGCCCAGCCTCATTTTCTTCCAGTTGACTTTGGAAAGTCGTCAATGTTATATCCTTGCTCGAACTGAGTTAACTACCTTGGTAGCAATGTTCATAATATCGACCATGTTTAAAACTTTAGCACACAGTGTATCCTGATGTATAGCCAACACAATGGATTGCTGAAAAATCAGGAAAATTTTCATCTTTTCGGCAGGGTGCAATTGTTCTTACCGACCATGACTGGGGCCCAGTTGGTTGTGATGTAGTCATAAGAAAAACTATCGTCACCCTTCAGAGCTATGCACTCTGACACAACGACGAAGTGTTGTGGAATGACGGGACAGGAAAGTTTGTACCTAAAACCCATCAGTGTCGGTTATGTGAGACAGATATTAGAATTTGTGCTAGAGGTAATAAAAACTAATTAGATCGTTTGGTCTCTGTGCGTAGAGACAATACGCTTTATTATCCGGCACCAATTGACTGGGCAAGTGCTTGTGTGGTCCCGTTGTTTAAAGGCAAGGGTGATAAGTATGAATGTACTAGCTTTAGGGGTATAAGTCTGTTGAGTGTTGTAGGTAAGGTGTATGGTAGAGTGTTAATTATGAGAGTTAGAGAGGGTACAGAGGGAGTAATTAGTGATGAGCAGTGTGGCTTTAGGAGAGGGAGGGGATGCGTTGATCAGGTGTTTGCTGTGAGACAAGTGTGTGAAAAGTATTTAGCGAAAGGCAAGGATGTGTTTTGGGCATTTATGGATTTAGAGAAAGCGTATGATAGAATTGATAGGGAGGCTTTGTGGACTGTTTTAAGATTGTATGGACTTGATGGTAGGTTACTAAAAGGGGTGAAAAGTTTTTATGTAAATAGTAGAGCGTGTGTAAGAGCGGGAAATGCTGTGAGTGATTGGTTTCCCGTGAGAGTGGGGCTGCGACAGGGATGTGTGATGTCGCCTTGGTTGTTTAATATTTACATGGATGGTGTTGTAAGGGAGGTGAATGCAAGAGTTTTAGGTGGTCTGAGTCTGGTAAATGTTGATGGAGGAGAGTGGAATCTGAAGCAGCTGCTGTTTGCAGATGATACTGCACTGGTGACTGATTCAGAGGAGAGATTGAGAGAGTTGGTAGAGGAGTTTGGAAGGGTGTGTGAAAGGAGGATTTTGAAAGTAAATGAGAATAAGAGTAAAGTGATGAAGTGTACGAGGTTGATAGATGGTAGGGGGATGAATATAGTTTTGAATGGTGAGTTGCTTGAGGAGGTAGATTGTTTTAAATATCTAGGGTCACATGTTGCTGTGGATGGAAGAATAGATGCAGAAGTGAAGTTTAGAATAAATGAAGTAGGAAAGGTGCTGGGAGGAATGAAAAAAGTGTTTAAATGTCGTTCGCTTAGAATGGATGTAAAGAGAAGGCTTTATGAGGGTGTTGTGGTACCGACTGCATTATATGGGTCTGAAACATGGAATATGGGTGTAGCAGAGAGGAAAAGTTTGAATGTAATGGAGATGAGATGTCTGAGGAGTATGTGTGGAGTGACGCGTATGGATCGGGTGCGAAATGATGAAGTGCGAAGGAGAACTGGAGTTGTTCGGGAGATGGCTGGTAGAGTTGAGCAGAGGGTGTTGCAATGGTTTGGGCATATGGAGAGAATGGATAATGAGCGATTGGTGAAAAAGATAACTAGATCTGATGTGAGAGGTGTAAGGCCGAGAGGAAGACCACGAATAGGATGGATGGACAGTGTGAAGAGAGCGCTGGATGCGAGAGGGATGTCTGTTGAGCAAGGAAGAGTGGCTGCGCGTGACAGAAATAAATGGAGAGAAATTGTGAATGAATAAGTGATGACGCAGCCCTGAGGGGATATTCTCCCGCATTTGGTCTGATCAGCTAGTCAGGTCAGGTGCGGGTAAGGGGATGGGTCTGTTATGATGTGGCAGGGGTAAACCAGTTCTGCTGTCGGGCCCTGCTGCGGATGTCACTGATTGCATTGCCCAGTTGACCCTTGTGCGGTGTGGTGCGGTGAGGATCTGTCCGTTCTCCCCTTTGGGGCTAAGATGCGAATGAATGTGTTTGAATGGATGAGTAAATGGAGAGTGAGTCGTCCTGTCTCGGCTACCTCCCTTTCCTTGGGGGAAGCAGCCTAGGTATATAGATAGATAGATTACCGAATGGTCTGAAGTCGGCAACACACATGCAGACGGGCAATGAGTATGTGCACCCATGCCAGACGTATGATTGTACTTCAGCCGATACAAGCCAAGTTAAATTTCAGCGTAATAATATATATTGCTATCTACATATAATAAATGCTGAGTAGAAGGAAAATAATAAATGTTGTCTCAATGCTTTAATATTTAGTTTACCCATCCCCTGCGTCCAAAACAGCCTCTAGACGTCTGAAGCATCCATCTGAAGCATTTAACCACCCATCTAAAGCAAACAATTGAACTCGTGCACCCCTGCTAGACTATCATAAAAAAAAAAAAAAAAAAAAAAAAACAGTCGATGCCTATAGATTTAATACGCTCCAAAATAATGTATTTGTTGTATTTTGTAGATAATAAGTGTCGAATAGTAGGAAAATAATAAACCTGCCGAGTTTCGTTATTAATCCTTGGGGGGGGCGCTCAGGGTAACGCAAACACGTCCTATATATTTCCCCGCCATATGGCTCATTCTTGCTCATTATTCCAATTCTTGTAATGGGATTGTGATATGGCAACACTAGATAGGGGAGGGGCGAACAGCAAAGACCCGCCCACATAGCCCAGCTAACGTTCGTTTAGCATCGAACATTCCTGGGGTAACGATACTTTCTCTTATGACTTTACACAAGTCTCCAAAAGGGGAGGGGTGTTTCTCGGCAAAACTAACAAAATGTTGGTATATGTCCTCGCCTCTAGTTGTTCCTTTCACAGGGATCACAGTTAAAAACTGCTTATAACTCATATCAGGGAATACCATTCTTATGAACACCATTAGTTGAGAAGTATTCACCATATCAAGTTGATTCATCGAACTGCAAAGAAAAATGACTATGTTCGTTTTGTTTGTTTTGCAAAAAATTTACTAATTTCCTCTACCCACTATGCCACAGATTGGCGAGACATAGGCATGTCCTTAATTGCTTGCATTATTTCACTTTTAATCTTTAACTTATCGAATGAATCATTTCCAGCATCAGTGAAAGCTTGCTTCACCATTTCTCCATCTTGAAACGGATTCTTATGCTTTGCTAAAATATTTGCAGCACGAAAGGATGCTTCAGTTGCAACTTGGGACTGCAAAATAAGTTTAGCAAACAAGTGCAGTTGTGCCTTTAACTGAGCTGTCAGGTCTTTCACTTTAATCATACTTATTCCAGAGTTAGGTAGAAAGTCAAGATCATATTTCTTATGTAGGCTTGAAAAATGTTTCTCTAAATTCCCTTGCTTTGGTAGAGCAACACTAGCTCGGCATATGAGATATCTGTAATCGCCTTGAAACACTGTAAAAAACTAATCATGTCCCCAGTCTTCGTGAAAGTGGTACGTTTCTGGCCATTTAGATGCACTCATATTTACTATAATCACAACACTGGTAATGTAAACACCACTTCATGGTCACAGTCGCGTAACCTGCTTGTACATACTGATGATCACACTCTCAGTTTTGGTGGAAGAGACCTGTGTGAGACGTGTACAAGTTAGCAAGCACACTGTTGCCATGTAGGCGCGCTAATGCCAATCAGTATTGAGGGGGTGACTGTGATCGACCAAACAGCTGGTCGTGACCGACTGTTAGATCGCGATCAACTGCTCGGCCACCACTGCTGTATAATCTCTATCTGTATCCACAGACAATTTTCTGTTAGGTCGGTGACTGAAGTAAACTAACTGGACATCATACTGAACTTTTAGGCACTTTAAATAGCCAATGCAGACACATGGAAACTCATGAAGCATAATCACTGTGGTCCAGTTTCAACAAACCCGTTGGTACTCAATCTTAGGGACAGTACTTAACCCACCCATTATTTTTTCTTTTACCCTTGCAACCTCCAGACGAATGTAATAACCTTTTTATAGATCTCTTTCAGTGAAAGTATTAAAACTAGTCTTCATTAACCCATCAGCTATCTCTCTTTTTAGCTGTTGGCTGACACCGCTTCCTGCAAAGTGTTCTTGACAAAGGATCACCAGTCATTTCTGCCCCTGTTGAGTAATGAACTCTGTTCTCGTGACACATCAGTCACCTTTATAATCTCCACCACCCATATAATTCTGTGGCGGTGTTTTTACTTATAAGAGGATTTATTTCAGGTCAGCAAGAACCTCTAATAGTAAAGGGTACTAAATACTCTTTCGAGCTTTTAGTGTTGCGCCCTGTGCTGTACCCTGTGATTTAAGTACACATAGATGTTATTTCTGTTTTTGTTAGCGATACATCTATCAGTTGTCTTTACTTAATGAGTTACTGTTTCTGGAACCTGCCCATCCCTATTGTCCATCCATCCAGCATCCAGTCATTCTTCAGCCCATCAGGAACGTAAGAGTCTGGGGCAAGAATACTCAGCCACTATATTTAAGGTGGGGTGACCAGCCCCACCCTTCCATGGGTGGCATTATGTGAGCATTGCACTCCAACAGTATATAAGATAATACAGGCTTAATCCGGTTGAAACGTCTTCACCCACTAAACCACCGAGCAACATTTGGTTGTATGGTTATCACCCAACGTAACAAAAGGTTTTCTTGTTTAGGGGAAACGATTTTAGCGTGTCACTCAACGTAGAGTCACCCGAAGAGCTGCTGCTGCTGCAGATGATGACGATGATGGCTTTCATCTTTCAGCTTTCTTGGTTACCTTTATGTCCAATAGTACTAGTAGGTACTTTTATTCCACAAGGATTGAGCATACTTATCTGATCACATATTTAGGTGTATCATAACAACGTGATCTATCATGAGAGTTTTTATGGTGATGCTTCTATGGATGCGTCTTTCTTGTAATACTTCCATTCCTATAAAAGTTACAGTTATCATCGATAGATTTACTTGGATCATACCAACAAAATAATTTTCCATGACAGTTTTTATCCCAGTGCACATTACGTTTCATTGGCGCCGGCGTTGTGATGAAATTAGCAATCATGATGAAATTTGCATAGACGTGTTTATGTTTTCGGTTTGATGGTTGTACGCGACACCCCGCTTTGTGTTCCCCACCACTTTGATGTTGCTCTTGTTAGCACCAGTTGGGAATAATCCGCTTTTTGTGGCTTGTTCTGTTGCCATTTGTTACCCCTCTGTCGGTCTGTCTATAGCCGGACACCCTAAACCCAGACTGGGTGGCCACAAGCTAACTGCCCCCATGCCATTCTGTCGCCCGGGTGCCCCATTTTCAACTAACACCCCATCACTCAACTACATTTCCACCCCATCTCTGTCTCATCTACAATTTCCCCCTTCCCTCCTCCAAGTCACTTGCACACACACATAATCTGCTCTCATTCTCCGTCCTCTCCATAGGGGCGGACCATCTCTAGGTACTTCTCCTAATGATTTCCAGTATATCCACATCAACACCACAATGTTCTTCACATCTTGTTTCTTATGCCTCTTCACATCATTTCACATGCCCCTCCGAAATAACTCATTTCCACTCCTTTCACTCTTGCCTTGTGATTTTCCGTAAGAGTCCAAGCTTCACTTTCACAAGTTAGAGTGGAGATCCATTAATGTCATGTAGCTACTTATATTTCCATGCTAATTCTCTACGCCTTCTTACTTTTGTCACAGAACCTATAACCTGTCATCCTCGCTCTTCCCTTTTATGCTCTTGTCCTCTAGATTTCTATCTTTGGTCATCACATTACCTAAACATTTGATCGCACTTACATTCACCAGTTTCCGACCAGTCAGCCTCAACATGCGCTCCTTGACTTCATTCCTCTTACTTCGTTTTGTGTTCACGCGTGTGTATACGAGTATATCTGTTCTTTATCTCCCTGATCATTTATAACATGTCTTATGTGTTTGGTTTAGTATTAAGTTATGGACTAGTACGTGTCTTTATCTGCTAATCTGTTCACTGACAGTGTTGCTTTTTTTCTTCAGTTCGTACATTTAGCTATCCATCACAAAGTATCTATCATTCAGTATTTTATTTCTCTTCACCCACATACTAGGATCTGTCCAACTATTTTTCTGTCGATCCATCTGATAGCCAGTCATTTAGGCACTGATCTCGAAATTTGATCCAAGTTGACCAAGACAGGTCGTTCTCATTCATGTTCTCATTCTCTTTGCTCTCAGTTTTCCTTTTTCGTCTTCCAACCTACCTTCCTCATGCACTCCTCTTCCTACCTCTGTCCTCAGCTTCCACTCATTTCCTTTTCAACATCCCCTTTCCCTGTACAGTCAGGGACGAAAGATATTTATTGTTTCACTGTGTCTGCTTCACACGTCCGTCACTTTCCTCCCTGACACATCATATCAAACATCGTCATCAGTGTGCAGAAATGCAAGACAGTTGTTTCCAGCTTAGAATTATTAGTAGAGGTAAGTGATAAGGAGGAATGGTGAAAATGAGGCAAAATTTTGTCCCTGACTGAACCTCTTCACTGTCGTCTTTCTACCTCGTTCAGGGTCTTCCATTCCGTGTTTTTTTGGTTTTCCATCATCATTCTTTTTTCTAGTTCCTCCTCTCCTTCTCATTCTCGTATCTTTTCTTCCCATATTTTCTCCTCCACATTTCATCTCTCTACCCGTTCTCGGTCTACAGTAGCTCTCTCCGTTCGCCTGTATTAACTCAGTTCACTACGATAACGTCTTGTTATATTTCGCCGCAGCCAGTCTGTATCATTCAACCTAGGAAGAACCTCTAGTACTGAAAGAATTAATGAAGGCTGTATCCAATCTTTCCGGTTTAAAAGGGCGCCCTAGACTAAATAGGATTGTGTGTAGATTACGTGAATTTCTTTTCGATTCGTTTCGTTTATAAAGGCTCGAACGTGCTTGCATACATCGGCCATAGCTAATGGCGGCTCTTTATGCCACTCGATCTCTGCCAGCCACCCTGTTCAGTCCATTTTCTCTGAGGTCACACTCTCTGGCCTCGTCCCAGGTCGTTTTCGGGGTTCATCTCTCTCTCTAATCACTCCTCTGCGTCATTTTCCTCCTCGTTTCCCGGCTTTCTCTCCATCATATACTCCTCTCTCCCTAGTTCTCGGTTTTCCTGTTCTCATTCTCCGTCTTCCTCGTCTCATTCTGCAGTCAGCTTCCTTCCTTCGTATTCCTCCAGTTACCCCGTTCTCGACCTTCCTCATCTCATTTTTTTCATTTTTTTTTCCTCTTAATTTCCTTCCATCCTTTAGTTTATCAGTCTTTGTCTTCTCATGGTCTTATCACCTCTTCCTCATGTATATACTCCTTCCGTATCATCCTCCAGTCTCGAAGTCTCTCTACTCATTCTATCAACTTCTCTCTTAGATGTGGTCCTCCCAAAACCTCATTCTTGGTCTTCTCTATCCTCATTATCAGTACGTTGATTCGATTATTACCTCATTCTCGCTCTTCCTTTCCTCATTCGCCAGACTATCTCATACTCTCTCTTCCTCTCCAGATTTTTCCCCACCAGCTTCGCAACTCACAAATTTCGCCTTTACCACAAAATATTTTCTCTGGACTCCCCTGCTGAAATTACGGCATTGCAGAGGTTTGTACGCCGGTGTTTCGGCTAATTGCAGCGATGAAACACTAAGCCTATCAGAAACTATGGAAGTGAATTTAATCTCTCTGTGTGTGTGTGTGTGTGTGTGTGTATATATATATATATATATATATATATATATATATTACCTTTCTGTTAATCTGTCTATCTATCTACCTATCTGTTAGTCTGTAACTAACCATCCATGTAATTGCCTGTAAATATCTATATCTATCTATCGATCTATCATTGCAGGGGTTTTATACAGTGGTTCAGTCTGTTGCCGCCATGAAAAGCTAAGCCAATCAAAAGCCACTACATTCAAGCTAAACCATTCCACCCAGGCCCATTGCACTCGCTCGCATTCTGCCCCGTGTGCTATCTATCTATACATCTATCAATCTGTCTGTCTACCTATCCGTCAGTCCTTTTGACTTTTTATCTTCCTTTGTCTGTCTATCCAACTGTCTGTTTATCTGTCCATCAGTCTGTTTGTGTGTCAGTTTATTTTTGTCTTGTTTATCTGTCTGAGTCTGTCTGTTTATCTGTGTCTGCCTCTCTGTCTGATCTCTATATCTATATGTCTATCTTGGGTAGTGTGATGAGTAAGGATGGAACTTTGGGGGATGAAGTACGTGAAAGGGTACAGCAGGGAAGAAAGGTTGTTGGTACACTGAAAGCAGTGATGAGAAATAGGGAGGTGAGTATAGAAGTTAAGAAGTCACTGCATGATGGTATTGTGATCCCTAAACTGACGTATGGAAGCGAGGCGTGGACCTTGCAAGAGGGGAACAAGTCAAGAGTGAGAGCAGTGGAAATGAGTTACTTGAGAGGAGCATGTGGAGTGACGTGGAGGGACAGGTTGACGAATGAAGAAGTGAAGGAACGTTGTGGGGTAGATGTGGATGTGGTTGAAAAGATTAGGAGAAATACACTGAGGTGGTTTGGACATGTGGAGAGAATGGATAATGAAAGACTGACTAAGAGGGTGTATGTAGGTGAGGTGGAGGGAGGGAGAGGGAGGGGTAGACCGAGGATGAGGTGGAGGGATGGAGTTGAGAGGTATATGAGGGAGGGGGGGGTGAGTTGGGGGGAGGGGAGTCAAATGGTGGGTGACAGAGTGACTTGGAGGCGTTTTGTCTGCGGCCACCCTTTGCGGGATTAGGGCGTCGGGCTATAGATAGATAGATAGATAGACTATCTGTCTCCAATCGGTCCAGCTCTGTTTTTCTGTCTATGTGTATCTGTCAATCCATGTGTCTGTCAGTACATCTGTCTGTCCCTCTGGCTGTCTATCCTTGTCTGTCACTTCGCCTCTTTTAATTATCGCCCGCCTTACGAGGCGGAGCGATAATGTTTTTACATGCCTCTGTGTGTGTGTGTGTGTGTGTGTGTGTGTGTGTGTGTGTGTGTGTGTGTGTGTGTGTGTGTGTGCGTGCGTGTGTGTGTGTGTGTGTGTGTGTGTGTGCGTGCGTGCGTGTGTGTGTGTGTGCGTGCGTGTGTGTGCGTCCGTGTGTGTGTGTGTGTGTGTGTGTGTGTGTGTTCCCATTATATCTCATGAACGGCTTGAGTTAATCAGCATTATGCCATCAGGGTATCAAAATATGGCCAAAATCTTGGCCGAGTTCGAAAATAGGGACTCGGGGACAAGGCCAAGGTCACCAAAATGGTTGCCAAAGGTCAACTAGTTTTTATCGCCCCCCTTTAGTACCATTATATCTCATGAACAGCATGAGCTATCAACATGAAACCTTCAAGATATCAAGACATGGCCAAAGTCTTGGCCGAGTTTGAAAATGTGCACTCGGGATCAAGGTCAAGGTCAGCAAAATGACTGGCAAAGGTCAAGTAGTTTTTATCACCCGCCGTTAGCACCATTATTTCTCATGAACAGCTTGAGCTATCGACATGAAACCTTCAGGGTATCAAGATATTGCCAAAATCTTGGAGTTGGCCTACACCATATTCTGGCGGGCGATTAGCATTCGGCTCCCGAATGCTTTTTTTCATTATTACTTTTTTTTGCATAAGATAAACGGATGAAGAAAAAATCCACACACTGGATTACAGGTGTCCTGCAGTCATTTAAAAAAAAAATGTAACAGTTGGACCTCAGCTTCTGTAGGTTAACATTTTACGGGAAACTAATGTAGGGAAGCGAGTTACAAAGAGAGGCAGTTCAGGGAATACCACTCCCAGGCTTCTCCTCCTTACTCATTCCTGTTGTAGATGATCCTTTGCGACAAGTGGAAATGTTGGGTGGGAGAGAGACGCTGGTTAGATCTTGAATTCTTTGTTTTCTCTAACGTTCCTTGCTACACAGAACTCATTTTCAGTTTTTTTCTCTCTCTCTCTCTTCGTGTAGTTCGAAGCGTTGGAGAAAACACAAAAGTCAAGCTCAAACCTGTGCCCCTTTCCCACCCAACATTTCATTCCTCTTCTTCCTTTCTCGAACTATCAAAGAATTTTTCTGTTTACCTAGAGCTCTGTCTGAAAGCTGGAATTTCTATCTGCCCGTCAGGCTATACAGTATATCTAACCATCTGTCTCTTGTCGAATTACCTATGTCTGTCTGTCTACCTGTCAATCTAACTATCATTCTTTATCTATCTGTCTGAGTGTCTGTTGTGTCTGATTGTCTGTCTGTCTGTGTATTATTGTCTGCCTGTCTATATCTGTCTGTCCATCATTCTGTCCTTGTACTCCTTTATCTATTTATAAAGTGGTTTACTCTATATGGAGCTACAGCTTGTTACTACGACGAGAGGCCTAGCCCATCAAAGGCACTGGTTTCTCGCTTCTCAGTGCGATTATTTTTGTTTTCTTATTTACTTATTGTTTTTGGTGTTATGTGCAGTATTTTTCAGTTCCTCGTTTTCGTTCATACTTCAGGTGATACGTGAGCATTCCCACCATCACCACTTCTTTAGAGCACACCAGGATTTACAGCAATTTGTGTCATAAAGACTTTGTAGTTACTTGTAGAGAAGTATAGTTTAGACTTGTGGTCGAGCGGCTTTATATCTTGTAGTAGTTTCCCCACCAGATGTCATGTAGTGACGGGAGAGGTAAAGAATAGTATGGGACTATTTTTATTTGTCTTGGAAATATTAAACAGGTATAAGAGTATAAGTCCCGGGTAGCTACCTCCCTGTCTCGCTATTTCTCTCTCTTTCTGTTCTAAGGCTAATCTCCGTCTCGACCTCTCTCTAGGGTCGCTTGTCTCCTTCTACACTCTCTTTCCTAAAATCTGGTGTAGCAGGGGTGTGTCACGTGTGTTCCTCGTGGGTCTTTGTTCACGAGAGGACTGCTGACAGCTAACTGCATCATCTCCTTACTGGCCGCTGTAGTCAGCTTTCCTCAGTGTAAGCATGTTTAGCATTGCTCGATTCTCGCAGACACAACACCTTCTCATCATCTGACTCCCTGCTTCTATCTGTCTCTCTATCTATCTATTTATCTATCTATCTATATAATATGTAGTCTTTACCACACTGCTCGGTCGCGCGAAAATGGCGTACCATCGACATTTAATAGTCATAACATTAATACATACTACATACACATTATAATGAACTTATAAGCTAAGTAAGTGAAATATATAATATTGTAAAAGTAACATAATTGTATGAATATTGTATACATATATTATTCATAGTAAATAGTGATTATTCAGTAATATTACGCATATAATTGTGCAATGGTAATACTGCTAGGTTATACATTACATAGAGTTATCACTTTAGTAATGTCTAATATTTCACCTAACTTGTATGATGATACTGGTAATACAGAATTGTGCTATAATTGTATGACTTATATTGTGTTAATGCATAATTGTGTTGTCCTTAAAATTGTAGTTACATTTTGTTAATGCAACTGTTAATTGGCAAAGTGTAACAGAATGCAATCGTTTGTCGTTACATAATTGTTACATATCATTTGTAGGTACATAATTGTAATAATTGTAACATAATGCAATCGTTTGTCGTTACATAATTGTTACATATCGATTGTAGTTACATAATTGTAGTTAAAGTTACATAAAAGTTACATCTTGTTAATGCAACTGTTACATAATTGGCAAAGTGTAACATAATGCAATCGTTTGTCGTTACATAATTGTTACATATCGTTTGTAGGTACATAATTGTAATATGGAGTAACATAATTGTAATAACTGCAGTCCTAACATATGCTGCGGTCGATGATAGTGATGATGTGCCATGCCACTTGTTTGTGGAGACACAATTTGCCTTTTTGTTTGTAGTTTATGTGGTATTTTGGCATATATAGTAACACTTACACTTATTTTCATTTGTTTGTTATGTGATCTTACTCTATTTCTCTTTTTTTTTCTGTTTTACTTTCTTTCTTTTTTGTATGTATTGATTTTCTATAGTTTGTTTTTCTTTGCTTGTGTACACTTTTTCCATGATGTTCATGGTTACATAATTGCTGACTAATTTCCTTGAGATACTTTGTTAAAGTTTAGTTTATATTGCACAGATACTATAAAATGATATTATATAGTCCCATATTTTGTTCTTTTATATAAAAAATATATACATATACACTATATACAGTATTAACTATACACACTGATTTGTTGTTCACCTGTACCTATCGTGGGTAATATGTGTGTCAGCACTGTGTGGAAATCATTGTCTTCACGATTGTGTTGAAGATGTTCACTCTTGCTAACGGCATTTGTGTTGGCCATTTTTTTTTTTTCTAGTTTACCTTGTAACTTAATTTGTCTGTTTCCACTAGGTAGCTTTAATTAATAAATGTTTAATACAGTTCTTTTAATTGCTCACTGAGTAACTGTGATGGTATATCTTCTTTATTACTTTGTAGATGTAATAATGTATAGTTGTATGTATGAAACACGTATTTTATGTAGGTATAAATGGTAACACTCGTTGGTAGTAAATAAATGTTATAATAAATGAATGAATATATACAGTGTAGAATATTTATTGTTGGTGCAAGTATTTAATGATTGAATTATGAAGATAATTGAAGTAGGTATGTGTATTTAAGTTGTAACTATACAGCACGTTTTATATGTTTGTGCAGAAGCTTATTGTCTATCACTGTGTATTGTATAAATGAAGTAACTATGTAACTCACTAATTTTTACCGTGGTGAGAATGGTGTGAGTGGTGGTGCAGGTGGTGTGTTGACTGACGTGGCGTCTGTTCAGCAAGCACGCATGATGACCTCAACTTCCCACACTGGTAGCTGTGGTGAGTGAATGAGTAGCGATGAGTAACTTGAGTGAAGACGAGTGAGTAAGATGAGTTGTGAATATGGACTTGGTGTTTGCTTCGTCGTCCTGACCTCTTCACACCTGCGTAAGCGTTGGGGGTTGGGTGGATGTAGCAGAGAGAGGAGGGTGAGGTCTGGTGGTTATGAGTTGTGAGTCGTCTCTCACTCTTCGTTTGTTTGTTTGTTTGTTTGTTTGTTTTCTTTCTTTCTTGATGTATTCTTGGTCCTTTTTTCTTGTGATTTACTCGTTGTGGGATGAAGACTGCCGCTACTTGTAGGTGCGTGTAGAAGATTATACAGACGACGTAGAGTTGTTAATTGTAGTTGATTGTAGATGGCTGTAGTTGATTGTAGATGGCTGTAGACTTTGTAGACTATTTGCACTGTAGACTGTATTTTGTAGGATTCAATGTAGAACTGAAGCTAATCTTGTAGTCTCGGTTGCTTTTGTAGAAATTTGCTTTTAATTCGGAGACGATGTCCGCAGATTTGCTGGTTTGTCGTTAAGCTACTTGCAAGGCGTCGAGTGATCTCTTGACCTCTGCATCAGCGTAATGATCTGGGAGACGGAGGGGGCAGCTACCTCCCTGTCTCGCTATCTCTCTCTCTTTCTGTTCTAAGGCTAATCTCCGTCTCGACCTCTCTCTAGGGTCGCTTGTCTCCTTCTACACTCTCTTTCCTAAAATCTGGTGTAGCAGGGGTGTGTCACGTGTGTTCCTCGTGGGTCTTTGTTCACGAGAGGACTGCTGACAGCTAACTGCATCATCTCCTTACTGGCCGCTGTCGTCAGCTTTCCTCAGTGTAAGCATGTTTAGCATTGCTCGATTCTCGCAGACACAACACCTTCTCATCATCTGACTCCCTGCTTCTATCTGTCTCTCTATCTATCTATTTATCTATCTATCTATATAATATGTAGTCTTTACCACATTTGCAGTCCTCCATCGCTGAAGATATTCCGGTAAGCGCCATTTTAGTTCAAGCACGGGCTATTGAGACAGTAAAACCGGATTCAGTTACCGTCCTCAAAAATGTCTTTATTGCTCTTCCAGTTGGTCGGAACGCTGGTGTGTCTCGCTGCGTCGGCTCTCAGCACTGGCGTGGTCCGGCTTGAAGTGTCAGTGGCTCGGAACATTGGTCTTTGATGTTCAGGGCTGTATTTTTTGTATAGTTAAGATTAGGACACTTGCGAAAATCCTGCACATAATTATCGCCTGTCTCTTGTTTTACGTGTTCCGAATGAAAGTGGATGTGTGTCAGCAATACAATATCAAATGTTGTTTCGTGCCTATTTATAATTTAGTTTGCAGGGGAAAAAATCAATACCATAAAGTTAATGTGTATTATAGATTTAGATAAATTATCTGTTACCAGACGCCTTAATCCCGTAAGGGGTGGCCACAAACAAATCACCTCCATGTCGCCCTGTCCTCCGCCATTTCACTGCTCTGCTCCTAGCTTACACTTCCCTCGCTCATATACCTCTCTACTCCATCCTTCCATCTCATCCTTGGCCTCCCCCTCCCTCTACCCCTCTCCACCTCACTCACATACACTCTCCTTGTTAGTCTCTCGCTCTCCATCCTCTCCACATGGTAAAACCACATCACTGTATTTATCCTAACGCATTTTATCATATCCACATCCACAGTATAACTCTCCTTCACTTCCTTATTTTCTCATTTGTCAGTATGTCTCTCCATGTCACACCCCATGCTTCTCTCAAACTACTCATTTCCACAGCTCTCACTTTTGACTTGTGTCCTTTTAACAAGGTCCATGCTTCACATCCATACGTTAGAGTTGATGTCACAATACTGTTATGCAATGACTTTTTCCATGCACACTTCCCTGTTTCTTATCACAGCTTTCAAAGAACCAGCAACTTTTTTTCCTTATTGCACCCTTTCAAGCACATCATCCTCCAAACTTCCATCGTTACTCATCACACTACCCAAGTCCTTAAATGCACACACATTTTACATTTCCGCATCGTCCAACCTCACTGTACATTCAGTGACTTAATTTCTCTCGCAGATCATAACTTTACTCTTCCCCACATTCACCCTTAGATTTCGTTTCTTACACACTCTCCCAGACTCATTCACTAAGCCTTGCAGCTCGCCTTCGTCTTCACGTAACAACACAGTATCATCTGCAAACAGTAGTACGGGGAATTTCCAAGCACTACCTCCTCTCATTAGGGCTGCTCCAACATGCACTGCCCTACCATGTATCTCTTTCCCTTGCATAATGACTGAACAATCATAGAGACATGACAATTCAGGTACTATGTAGTAAAAAAAAAAATGTAGTTACAAATCAAATCATATAATGAACAAAAACGTAAAGGCACTTGTAAAAGGTACAGTATTTCACCTGACTGAAACTTTCATATATTAAGTTCAGAGCTGTCGATTTGCATATGACTTAATACTAAAGACATGGCGAGCCACCCACAAAGTACTCGTACCATCTTACTGGCTCAGTGAACATGATATATTAAGGAAATAAAAGTGTGAGAATGATTTTATTTACCATGTATGGAAACGTCGAATGGACATCTTCGTCTCCTTATACTCTGGTAATGCACAGTTAAGTCGGTAGTTCTCTTACACGTCTTGGTCTATGACAGGGGTTAACAGTCCTTTCCAGATCCGAATGAATGATGCCGATTAATTTAACATGATCTCATTTGTCACTGATACACTTTCCTCGGGTGTAAAATACTGGCTACAGATGCACAATACCTGTGTCATCAGTGTTGTTAAAGTTGTGTGCTAGAGATGTTTCTCGAATCTAAGCTGTAAAGACGTTGTATTTCGTTCCGGTATATATGACTTAATGGCATAATTTTTGCTACTCCACCATTAAATCCCTTCTTCTTCTTTTTTTCTGGATCATACTTACCTGATTCATTCGTGAGAAATAGGATGATGATGATAATTAAACGTCATACATCTGATCTGTATATTAGGCTAATACCTAGCACACACGGAAGAATCAGACAGACTGAGACAAGAGTGAAATACATGAGAATATATCCTTCCTGTCATAAAATTAACCAATTCAGTATAATGCTGCTCTTTTTCTCACAGTTTCGTTACCGGCAAACGATTTTATTAAGCATAAAACTAAGATAAAGACAATTATTTAAATTTCGTTTTTGCAAGTAATGGTAAGAATTTTTCTCCATTAACAACTTCAGATGATGACGCTATATATATTTCTTCATATTCTTGTACTCAAATAATGTTGTTGTTCATCATAGATTAACCTTTTGCCATGTAAGGGTTAAAACAATCTGTCCTTATAAACTCCAGTGACATGATGAACTTTTCATTTCATTCTTGCCATCGCCTGATCATTTTATTCAGCGCAGAGGACATATATCGTGGCAATTGGGTCAGAGTTCTACCAGGCTAACGCTGGTACACCACATCCGCACACTGTGTGGACGGTTGTGTTGGAAGCAACCTCCAATCCACAAATGAGTCGCCTTTCATGAGCACTAAAAATTAATTTGTGAATGATGTTACTGAAAAAAATTTAATATATGTCTGAACTGAGTTTGCGGCCTATGCCATCTGCAGAAGATTATTTTTATGCCGATACAATATTGAAAATATCAATTAAGGATAAAAGTATTTTAATGAATACCTCTGATTGCCAACTCTGAGGCCTGTAGCGCACTTCAAAAAACATTAATTAGAAACACATTAATCACATTCAAGCATTGCTTTTATACATATCAGCCCACACTGCGCAAATGATATACATATCATTTCCATATGACATGACAGATAGCTCGGATATATCATACAACTCGTAACTCTGAATTATTCACCTGCCTGATAATTAGGAATGATATCAAAGGCATCAATAAAATCATACAGGTATAGAACATAAAATTGTATGAAGTGTAACCTATACATTTTTGCACATCAGAAGTTATGTAAATGACATTATGTACTGTGGGTAGTTATGACTTTGCAAATAGTGCTATGATCCATTAACGAACTAGAGGGGCACTCAGTGGAGCACATCTCTTCGACAAGGGCAACGTAATTTCCAAACCACTCTTCATAATGGGTTAGGTTTTTCTCATCATTGATTAGGGTTTTACAAAATATGTTTTCCGGATCCAGAATCTGTAATACAATCCGGATCGGTCCCAAAAGTTAATCGATTGTACCCTGAGACATGGGCTATCTACCCACCAAATTTGGTCAAAATCTCTCTTTTAGTTTTTGAGTTAGTTTGCCAACAATCCATCAAACTAAAAAATAGGGGTGAAAACATACCTTCCTTGTCGGAGAGAACAAGCAGATATACAGGGATGAAAACATACTCTCCTTGTCGGAGAGAACAAACAAACATACAGGAATAAAAACATGCCCTCTTTGTCGGAGAGAATTATGACGTATATAAGACTCCACATTACTCTGAGTGCTCTTACAGTGCGTCCCCTGTAGTGAAGTTCTGTCCAAGTATTAGAGAGGTTTGTCCAGTGTCAAGTAAGGTAATGAGAGATGATGTTTGTGCGTTATGTGGTGACTGCGTCCGTGGTTGTGTGGCAGACCAGGAATAAGGCAGTCTGTATATCGTAGAACCAGACCCAGCGATACTCCTGACTGGTCTGAGATAGAACCTACAGTAAATTCTTGTCTTTCCTATTTCAGGCCAAGGACGCCAATTATATTTCATTCTTGGCTCATCTTAGCGAACAAAGAGGGATAATATAGCCTTCACTTATATAGCCCTGCGTTGCTAGGACACTCTTTTCAACTGGATAAAATCGCTTGGTGGTAGCAGGAGTAAAATGGAAGATAGTTGATCGGAGTGAAGGGGTTATAAGTTAAGAGTTAAGAGCCAAAGAGAACATCTAATAGAAGGACACACATCCCCAGTGTTTACGGAGGTTTTTCTTCAATTTTTTTCTTTTCTTTCCGTAACAGATTACACTGATCATAACGTGAATTGCACATCAAATACCTTAGTTTCGTAGCAGCGAGGCACTTTAATGAAATCCCTATCCTCACTAGTTCCAGAGTGGAGTAAGTTTGTGAATGTAACATCTATATTTGGAAAGGCTCAATAATAATATAAAGTAAAACACATGAACAGTAACCAGAATTTAAAGTACGAAACACAACACGGAAAAAAAAAATACTGAAAACCCTTCGTAGTTTATCAGGATTGTTCATTGTAAACAGACGTGCAGGGGCATCCGGCACTTGCAAAAATATCGCTCCTGGCCAAAAATTATTCTCTGAACATCCGTAAAACTGACAACATGGCGTCCTGTATAAGATAAGAATTTAGGAGCAACTAAAATGAAAGTAGATGTGTACAAACTATGGAGAGCTGACCCGAGAGAGAAAAGCGTCATCCTGTTGGTTTGAAACTTTGCCTAATTATGTTTTAAGCATCTGATTTCCGTTTGACATAAACTTTCCTTCACTTGTTTCGTGACTTACGACACAAGTTACAGTAAGCCTATGTATTCTGAGGGCGGTAATGAAAGTTGTTTGTAAGAACGAAGTGATTTGTCAGTAATTTTATATCCCGTGAAAAATCTGAGTGATATAAGTTGATTACATGAATAAGACTTCAACTCTACCGTCCAGTGATTTCAGTAGGGAAAGTGTTTGTACGAACACCTAACCTACTTTAAACTACCCATACGCTTTCTTTCCAGATCAGCTTGTAGCTTAATCTCCTTAGTTTTAATCTGCTCTCTCCCATCTTACGTTTATTTAATTTGTTGCAATCTAACCAAGGAGCTAAGTTCAGGGCAATTCCGAACCTCTGTACATGTAGCTGGGTGTGAGTAGGATTTTAAGTGCGGTATCGACTCGAGGTTACACATTCCTTTTCATTATCTCGAAGCTGTGTCAAACTTTAAACACATTTTGTTTACCTAGTAATTAACAGTCAGGCTGGCTGGAATCTCGCTTAAAGAGTGCTGAACTCAGAAGACACAAATGAAGATCAGATCTAAAGCGACATTGTTGAACTAGTGAAATAACCAAGAGGGTTGGATCTCGCTTCATTTGTTCGAAACCCCAGGCATGTTAGGGTGAATCCACGTCCAACGATTGAACACGAATAAGCACTAACGTTAAAACGAAAGTGGAACTCTCCGTGTGGACGTTTGTTCAGCCATGTCCGACAATCAGAGGGGCCAACAACCAGTGAATCAGATTTTTGTGTGTTCTTCCGTGTTCGTTTGTGATCTTCTCTCGTCCATTTATCGAAGAAACGCCTACTCGCTTGTGGTTGTTAGTGTTCATTCGCTAGATGTGAAGTTATTCTTAAGGCCCCAGGCGCACGTAACAAAACAACATTAATTGTGAAAGGAATGATGGATGTATAGTGCATGCCAGTAATACTAATACTTTAAGATTAGTGACTGCGATAGTGAATTCGTTATATACAAACACACTCTTCCTGTGACCTCCTTCTCCTCCTACTAAGCACATCCACAAGTCTCCCACCATCGCTCCTGCCACGCCCAGCATGAACAAGGTGAGTATGCAGAGAATGGCACTATCTATGGCTATTTTATCCGAGTTTTTTTTTTACAATGTTTTTCTAGACAACTTCATGCTATTCTATTCAGTTTCAAGAAATACCTCTCATGGTGAAGAGGTTATTCAGTTTCAAGAAATACCTCTCGTGGTGAACAGGTTATTCAAAGCTCTGTCTGTCCCCACGGTTGGAGAAGTATTTTCATAGCTAAATATATTCGTCTGGAGATAGTTAAAATAAAAAAAAATAAAAAAAAATCCCACTGAAAAGATTAATGACCGAGTTCTTTACTGTGTATGTCGTTAAGGAAAATTCTAAGGTAACATCATAACCCGTCCAGTTCGATAGTACTATTCTACGCTAAATGTTTTGCGGTAACTAATATAACATTTTAATAAGTCATCGTTGTAAACAAATTGAAGGAATCAAGTTATTTCCTGAGCGAGATAAAACGCCATGGCAACGGAAGTGAAGCTCTAGTTTAATCTAGCGGAAGGCATTGCAATGTAGCTTGTGTAACATATCTCAGCCTTCTCTTTGCACATACAGATTCAGCCATTCAGTCGTTCATCAGGTACTCGGCCCTCACTGTTCTCTGATAGTCCACACCTTCCATTCATTCACTTCTGGTTCGTTCACAGCCTCTCAACCCCTTGATTTGCCTCATTCCTTCCTTCTGAGGTTCCCTCCTGCGTCTTTTTCCCATTTTATTCGCACAATATAACGTCACATCTCTATTTCTTTTTATCTCTGTGTCAGAATATTTGTTTTTATGTGCTCACTGTATCTGTATTTGTATCAGTCCATATTAGGTGTATGCAGGACCGAACCTTCTTCGAGGGAGAGTGATAGCCAGAAATATTCTTGCAAAGTACGAATTGGAATGGAATGCCTGTAAAATTAACATATACATGTGAAGGTGGAAGAGTTTTGTGTGTGTGTGTGTGTGTGTGTGTGTGTGTGTGTGTGTGTGTGTGTGTGTGAGCGCTCGAGCGCCCGCCCTCCCTTTTACCTATCTGTCTTTGTACGAGTATGTATGTCAATCTATCTGTCTATCTGTCTTTGTCCATCCGTCTAGGAATCTGCCTTCAATGTATGTGTGTATGGCTGTGTCTGCATGCCTATCTATATCTATATGTCTCTATTTATCTGAATCTGTCTATCCATCTATCTATCTGTCTATGTATAAAATGTATCTATCTGCCTATCAGCGTGCGTGCGTGCCTGTGTCATGCTAAGCAGACATAAAGAGTGGTTAAAGTGGGCTGGACACAATATATCGGCTGGGATTACCGCCGTCATTACTGAAAGCCTCAAACAGACGCCGCGCTCGTTAGCCTAAGCCGCAGACAGATGGTTGGCACATCAAAGGTCGAAGTGCATCACGTGCCCTTAAACCCCCACCCCCACCACCCACCCCACACCCCCACCACCCACCCCACACTCCCATCACCCACCCCGCACCCCCATCACCCACCCCACACTCCCATCACCGTCATCCACCACACTCCCCATCCCCACCCCCATAGCCCACTACACCCCCACCCCTTCCACCCCACCGCTGCCGTAGGAGATGTGACAGAACAGTGGAGCTGAGGCAGATCAGTGTTTGGATCTTGAAGATCGAAATATAAGTCTTTGGCTTTGGGAAACGGTATAGCGAAGGGAAAAAAGAAACACACACACACACACACACACACACACACACACACACACACACACACACACACACACACACACACACACACACACACACACACACACACACACACACACACACACACACACACACACACACACACACACACACACACGCGCAAGAAATATAAATAGAGAGGTGTTTTACGGTGTGGTTCTGATTTAGTTACGAGGTCGATGCAGACTTGTATAGCTGCGATGAAACCGACGCAAGAAGGAAAAACATTCATCAGATGTAAAAGAGAAAAGTATAAGATAGCAGGGGCAGTTTTGGGTTTGTTTCTTATACAGTATCGAAGCAGACATGAAAGTGGTTTGAAAGTTGAGGAAGTTGGTGAAAGAGAAGAGGGGAGGTATGCGGGAAATGGAGGAAAACAAGCTATATACTACAGGCAGATTAAATATAGTTTCTTTCGAAATAACGACACTGACAGAGGTAATTCATTGAACTTGAGGAAAGAAAAATAAGAGTGAAGGGTCTGCTGTATAAAACGTTAGAGGTGCTGTAGGCCATCTTCACAATAAATGCAGTTCCAGTATGTAGTTAAAATTCATCCCAAAGCGTTGCAATTGAGGCAGCAAAGAGGATTCTCATTAATCACCAGGCCGAAAAAGACTTCTGCCCTTGGGATATTGGTACAGTTTAAATCGCACTGTGGCTCGGATGCTTCGTCAAAAGTAATTTATTCCCTTCTGAGTTGAATAAAAACATTTGGTGATATCAGCAACGTAATATGGAGTCTCTTTATCGCAAGATGTAATGGAAATTGTATGTAGGACAATGCATTCAGAAGGTGACTTATTTTCAAAAGAAGGTTCTATTATGCAAAGAGTGGAAAGTGCTAGTAATATTTCACTGCACCCCGATTCGCAAGAACTGTCTGCGAGAGGTGGAAGAAGAATAGTAAACGCAATTTCCTGTGTTTTCTTCGGCACGTCCGAACGCCGCTGAAGTTCGTACAACCACTTAACTTACTTTAAGAACTGGTCGGCAACCGGACCCTTGCAGCAACACACAATAGCCAACTTGGAGCGAAACAAGTAATTTATGTTGCTGACTTTCTCGGCAACAGTTGTACTAGCTATACACAGACACACAGACAACTTGCCTGCCTGCTTCTGCTGTAATTCGGGGTCTCAAAATATCGCATTCTTTGTTAACTTCAGCAGTGCGAGAGGTCTTTCCAGAGCTGAATAATTATGATAATTTGTAAACAGGCAAACATCATGAGGAAGCTGCCATTTTAGTGAGGGGTTAGACCTACCGGAAATGCTTTATAACACGTTCAGTACGAGTAGTCTTTCCTGAGCTGAATATCGTTTTTGGGTAGCTAGAATAACATGAAGATGATACAGTCATAATGGGTAGGATGTTGAAGACAGTTATACAGTAACACCTTCATTGCTAGGGACCTAAAATTACGTGGCTGTATAATAATAGTTATAACACCGTCAGTACCGGAGATCTTTTCTAACTGAATGTAGCTGCCAACATGTAGCTAGAATTATGTGAAAAGGTTATCGTACTAAAGGTATTACCGTAAGCAGGCCCTTCTAGATATTTCCTTTTAATTTAAGTTGGTGTAGAGATGAAACAGTTGAAGTTTGTCTCATCATAGTACGATTGGGGGGTGTGGTTCTCTCAAGTGGGACGGACGGGGCTCAATCCGAAAACACGACTCCATTTATTTTCTCCAAGAGTTTGTGGCTGCATTCTTCTCCACTCTTCCAGCTCTCACCACTCTTCTTTAGGCTCCTTGATAACTAGTCACAGGCTTGTTTCTCCCTCTCAGCTCTTCTCCGAACTTGATGGTATCTATTTCCGCCACTAGTCGTACTTTCCCACGTCATCTTCAAACATATTGGCATTTACTTACAGCCATGGCATTTTTTTTTTTTTTTCGTAATTTCTGTCTCATCCTACTCTTTCAACTTTTTTACAGGTTTGATAGCACTCTCTGCTAGTCACAATCCCAACTTTAAGTCTCCATGGCAACTACTCGCAACCTTCTTGTTCTGTCAACTCTTCACACTAGTAGTTACTATCTTTTACTATTCTACAGTTTTTACCCCAGGTTGCAGCCCTTACTTTCTTAAATCTTCTTCAGACTTGACAGTAACTTTCTAATTGTAACTGCCTCTTGCCAGTGATTCTAACCTTTCCACTCTCCTTTAGATTCGCAGCTCACCTACTCCTGCAAATTATTCTTTTTCTTTAAATAGTCAAGGATCATAGCCTTTTCAGCCCTTCTTCAGAATCGGTTTGTCCATATTCATTCAGACCTTCTTCAGAGCACAACCCTAAACCTCTAAAGTTTTTTCTTCAGACTTAAAGGTAACTACTCACAGTCCTATCAACTCATATTCAGTCGCTCGATCTCCTCCCACTCTTTCATCTCCTCTCCAGATTCGATGGTAATTTCGCCACTCTTACTTGTTCAGATCATCTTCAGACTACGTGTTAACTATATACATCGGTCATACCAGTTCACATCTTCCTCATGTTCAGTGATAACGGCTTACTAGTTCAGCCGTTCTTCAGATTCGATTGTAGCTACTATTCGACACTAATCTTTCACACAGTTCTTCTTCGAGTCGTACACATCGTAGCTTCTTACTTTAAAAAATCTTCATCTCACTTGGATATTTACAAGACGTTTAATTCCTCTTCAGACTTAATCAAAATACTCGTCCGGGTTTTCCGTTCAAACACACATGCGGTACTCTAATCCTTGTAAAAAACACTGTCATGGTAACTACTTAGAACTCTTCATCCCAGTTCTTACTCAGTTTGCATCGCCTCCCCCCGTATTTTCCCAGTTCTTCTTCAGAGTTATTAGTACTCAGCCTTAGTTGTTTTTCACCCTTACCGTCAGCTGTTCTTCAGAGGCAATGGTATCTACTTTCCCGTCACTTTTTCTATTCACACTCTTACTCTTCCTTTTTTCTCCAAACCCTCCACCACTTGCCCAGCTCCTCTTCATACAGGACGACAACTACTCCCAGCCTGCCAGCTTCTTCAAACACAGTGACAGCCCTCCTACTCTCTCAGCTCTTATTGAGACTCCTAGCCCTCTTACTCTTACGGTTCTTCAGACTGGCAGCTCTCATACTCTTAGCCCTAATTCAGACTCGTAGCCCTCTTATTCTCTCAGCTCTTCTTCAGACTCGCTCTCCTCTTACTCTTTCAACTGTTCTTCAAACTCGCAGCTCCCATGCTTTCTCAGCTCGTCTTGAGATTTGCCGGTAGCTGCCCTTCACCATTCTTCCAGTTCAACTATTTTTCAGACTAACTTTCAACCCTTCGTTTCCTTTAACTCTTTTTCTAAATCGGGAATAACTACTCGCACGTACATTCCACCTCCTTGCTACTCACTCAACATTTTTTTCTACATCACTCTCCTGTTACTCTCTGAGCTCTTCTGAAAATTCTTTGTTATGCACTGTCAACTCTGTTACTCTCGCAAAGCTTTTTCACACTCAATACAGAGTACTCACACCCCTCACGACTGTATTTTAAATTTTCTGACAGTCTTGCCAAACTCCCAGCTCTTCCTTGTACTCTATGGCAACTACTCTTGGCTCCGGTTCTCTCAAGTCTTTCCTAAACTCCATAAAATACTCTTGGCCCTGTTACACTCTCAGCCCTTCTTCAGGCTCACAGTCCTTTTATTCTTTTTAGTACTATTTCAACTCACCGGTAACTTCTCCCATTCCTGTTACAATTTCTCGTCAGAATGGCAGCTTTTCTTTTCCTATTCTCTCCTACTTTCTGCTAAGTCTCTCATTATCCACATTCACTCAGCCCTTACAGTCCTTACCCAACTCTCTTTTCAAACTCGGTGATAACTACTTTCAACTCTTTTCCACTCTCAAGTCTTCTTCCACCAGGAGGATAACAGCCCCCAATCCTGCCGCTGCTCCTCTCCCCGTCGATCCCCAGGGTGAAACAATGCGGAGGCCCTCATCGTTTAAAGTTTTGCCCCATGACTTTCCTTCTATTATTTTTCTCTTTCGCTTCCTCCCGAGTGCAAGCGGCCGACTAGCATTCGGTAGACCAGATCCCGTTTTCTGTGTTTCTAAGGCTCGTATTCTTGGGGGTTAAGGAAGTTCCCTAACACCTCATTCCCAGCCACTTATTTTTGGATACATCTGACTAACACTGTTTTGTACGTTATGTATATAGAGTGTAGTGATATTGGGATGATTCAAGTAACACACAAGAGGAGAGCAATGTATAATAATCCAAATAAATCGCTTAGGAAAATGTGTTAGGGAGCTTCCTTAAGTGACGAAAATACGGACCGAAAAGTTGTATTCTAGATTGCATTTGTAGGTTTCGGAACGGAGATTTATTTTCGACATAACGCTTTATTATCCAATTTTATGTTATTGATGCCAGCTGTGTCGATATTATAGCGATATCAGTAACAACCAAGAGAAAGCTGAGGTATAATATTTCAGATAAGTCGCCAAGGAAGAGGTGCAACGAAGCTTCCAGTGCCACCTGGAATATTATTATTGACGAAGTTTCATTAATTGTTTCTTTCAGTCTTATATATGGTGAAGATGTTAATAATCCTAGTCACACAGTCAAACGTATGTAATCTTTGGTGGATTCTATATCTACGATGATGTGAGCCAAAAACAAGGAATTTCTGGCCGTAATACAGTGTTCGGCCCCTATAATAGCTGAAGTAGATTCATACCTCTCGACTGCACAGGATCTTGAATTCAGGTAAATACTATGGTTCTAAAAGCTGAGGAATACTGGATCTGCTGCCTCCAACCCCCTTCCCTCCTCTTTTCATTCGCCAGTGTTAATTTCTTCCTCCTGGATGCTGTACTTGCGATAATTTGGTTTAACATCAGTGAATAATGTGTTAATTATTATTCAGTCCCTTTTACATTTGTCTTATGGTTAATTACTCTTTGTTGTAAAAAGTAGTTATGATGATCTAACCCAACAACAGTGACATATAGGCTGTTATTATTTCACCGGTCACTTTCTATCCGACTTCATGAATAATGTCTTATTTTGAAAATATTGTTTGTACTGTGATATAACGTAACAGCAGTATAATATAATCTGCTTTTTCAAACTCATTCACTGTAATCCCTTCCTTATGACATATGTAAAAAAAAAAATTTTGAGAGAATACAGGTGGAATGGGGATGGAAGGACCAAAAAGCAAGTAAACAAGAGGGGATGGGCATAAATACCATTGCCCCCATGTTATGTGATAAAACATGCCCTGAGGCCTAGCACTACTACTCCATGTTTTCCTGTTGTTAGTTAAATTTTCATCCTAATAGTTCCTTATTAGGAAGAAATTGAACAATACAAGTCTCCTCTCAAACGCAGTATTGAGAAGGTTTGTCTTTGTCACTTATTAAAAAAAAAATTGCACATGCCGTAACTTTTGTTTCAGCAGACAAAAAAAAAAAAAAAAAGAGGAATTAAACTAAGCTTCCGCAGTAATGATTTTCGTGAATACTTTCTTTAAAAAGTGTATTGCAGGATAATATATTTTTTCTTCTAAACGTGTCCTTTACCCGCGTCATTGCCCTATAAAAATGGGGAGTAGTGGTGGGCCTCAGGGCATGTTTATCATATGACATGTACGCTGTGGTATCAATAACCATCCCCTCTTGTTTCTTTGCTTTTATCTCCTTCCACCCCTACTCTTCCCGCAATTTTTCAGAATGTTGTTTTACACTTGTTTGTGCTCCCATTTCACAGAATTATTTGTTAAGTGACCAAATTTATTATTACTTCAATAATAAGTTTTTAAGTGAATATATATATATACTATATATATATATATATATATATATATATATATATATATATATATATATATATACTGTATATATATATATATATATATATATATATATATATATATATATATATATATATATATATACTGTATATATATATATATATATATATATATATATATATATATATATATATATATATATATATATATATATATTGTGTGTGTGTGTGTGTGTGTGTGTGTGTGTGTGTGTGTGTGTTCAACTACGTAATGTTTTTGTTTTTAAATAAAAGTTAGCATTCTTGATGTACATCTGCAGTAATGAAAAACATCACTAGTGTTAAGCTGTACTGTATTATAACTACGGCTGCTTAATATTCACTTGCGGCCACCACCCTTTGAAAGGTGGGAGGGGGGGGAGGTCATCCTTTTTGGTCTTCTGCCTTGAAAACGTAACTCCACACTCAGCATTTGCAGCTGTGCGGTACTTGGAGACAGAACTGCGCATGCCTATACCTGCATACAAGGCTCACTTGACTTGTTTTGTTAAAGGCAGCTCTGTGCTTGATGGCAAGATTGCTTCCTTTGCAAAGCTCTTAGGTACTGCGTTACCCCCGGTGATAGCGAGTATTATGGTGAGTTTCTTATATGCTCTACATACGTAGTTCCTCAGATGAACAGGGCTAAGAAACAGAGAAGAAGAAGAAGAAGAGGAAGGCTGACAAAATTGCGCGGCCAATATGAATCGCGACTCAAAATTCTCTCATCTTTCTCAGCTGTGGTTCTGACTTTCTGTTTTTGTTGTTTCCTGCCCATCCCTTCCAACAGCATTACCGTGCTGTTACTTAATTTTGTATAAAAATGTATTGCCTGTTAGTTATATCCAATATAATTTTGTTATTTTTACTTAATTTTATAACAGTTTAACTCCTTCGCTATCAGAGGAATATTCAGAATTGGGAAAATTATGTTCAGTGATTATCGTATTATATTAAACTTCCATCAAATTGATGGAGCTGCTCCCAGCTTCTTCATTATAATAGAATTTGTCCCAAGCTGAATAAATTTTCGCAAAATCTCTCAGACTCGTATGCCTATCTGAAGGTAGAACAAGAACCTCGCAGCCCTATAGGGGCACAAAGCACTTGCCCAGATGAAAGCCTTTTCTGACCAGCTACCATCACCACCGCCACGGCTCACACCACCACCACCACCACCGCCACCACTATCACAGATACCAACAATACCACAACCACCACAGCTACCAGTACCACCAAAACCACCACAGGTCCCATCATCATCACCATCACCATCATCATCACAGCTACCACTACCATAACCAACACCACGACCACCATCATCATCATCACAGCTACCATGACCACCACCACCATCACAGCTACCACCACCACCATCACCACCACTACCAATAAAGTGGGTTTTGTGAGCGCGTGACAAGCGAGCGAGCGCCATGTTATCACAGTTTCCCTCCAATATATTGTTTCTTCACGACAGTAGCTGAGCAATGAAAAATATACTGGAACGAAGGACATTGTCTCATATACACTCACACAGACACAGAAACACACACACTCACTTCCTTCGAAAACTGGAGATTCCAAGGTGATCCTATACCTATATGGATGAGTTTTTAGTTGTAACAAAATTTATTGAACGAATGTATCACAAGCAGAAAGAATGTCAGCTATATATAGGAGTAACGTCAGTGGCTTCTGCATAGCGTGACGGTCGGGTCGGGCAGGGCCGTGTCAGATCGAGCCGCTTATTTTCAAATTTAACTGAGAAAAACATGGCGCGCTCGCATCGCTTGCTGTCTCGTAACCACCACCACCACCACCACCACCACCATTTCCTGCTGAAAAAAAGTCGTCTGTTCATAGTATTAATGAAGTAATTGATGTCGGAGTATAGCTATCCTGTCCAATCTCTCTCTCTCTCTCTCTCTCTCTCTCTCCATAGACGTATGAAATTCCACTGAAAAGCGCTGTCGCCTCTTCCACGTGTGCTTATTGTAATACCAATAGAGATGGCTATTAGGGGCCAAGACAGCCCTTCAGAAAATTGCAGTTGACATGATACTGAAAATGGCCCTTGTGGGACACAGTTATATTCAACATGCCAAGTTTCATCAAAATCCTTTCTCCTGTTTTCGCTACACACACACACACACACACACACACACACACACACACACACACACACACACACACACACACACACACACACACACACACACACACACACACACACACACACACACACACACACACACACACACACACACACACACACACACACACACACACACACACACACACACACACACACACACACACACACACACACACACAGTATTATTGTATATTAGATATAACTGTCCGGCATTAGGTGGAGTAAAAATAGAGTTGTTCCGCCCAATGGAGAGCTAATGGTAACAGTATTAACTTCCTCAGGGTACAACACGTACTTTGGGTTGAATAAAATCGTCAGGCATTTAACTGGAATAAAACACTACAGTCGGTCTGACCATGAGATATTAATGGTAGTAACAGTAATATTAAAAGGACGTCGTTTTGTTGAAGGGTTTTACAGTGCTGTGGTGTGCCCTACAACACTGGTGAAATATTAGTTTAAATTCCATACTCAGTCTTTCGTCTGGCTCATAGGAAAGATATTAGCTTTAACTCCATATCCACCGCTTTTATTATCCTCCTCACTGGTGAAGTCCCTTATTTTACCTCCCTCCCCTGTGGAATATCGGCTTTTAATTCTGTTCCCAGTTCCTTTGCTGCCTCTCTCACCTGTGAAATATTAGCTTTTAACTCTGTACCCAGTCCGTTTATCATCTCCCTCGTCTGTGAAATATTAGCTTTAACTCCATTATGTAGTCTCGTTATTTCTGTCGCCAGTGGAATGAGATGTAACCCCATACGAGTATACTTAATGCCCTATCGTTTCCCTCTCGTTTAACTCTGTAGAACATGTTGAAAGGTGTAGGTTGGTGTGGTGGTGGTGTGTGGTGTGTGAGGCAATCAGTGCAGGTGGTGAGGCGGCCTGGAGCGGGAAACAAAATTAATAAAGTCAGCGTCTGGGATTTAACCGAATTATAACTTGGAAGCTCTCACGGCCGTGTCTCGCAAGGTAATACCTCAACCCACCGTCGACGTATTTCACTGTTTATAAAATGATACTGCACTTTAAAAATGATACTGCTTTGTCAGATTCATTTAAGAACAGCAGTACTCTGAAGTTTGTAAGTAAATAATTCGTCATCAGACTGTTTAGGGCTTGGTAAACACTTGCGTCAGTGGGAGGAAAAAAAAAAAAAACTTACATGATATTATTTCCATGTAAATCGAATGATTTGTGTCAAACCTCTTCATTACGATGATGTACCGGTATCGTAGAGTTTCTTTTTGTTACCATCAGACCATGTTATTTAGCTTAAAAGAGCCCGCAACACTCGGCGAGAAAATGAAGGCAATATCTAACACCTAATATGAGAGGTCCAGCTGAGGGCGATGTTGAGATGCCGAGAATTTCAATACTTTTGGAGATGGGAATATTAGTAGCACTGAAGGTAATGTACGAATCTGGCAATATCTGTCTATTAGTAAATTGTATATATTTAGTTTTACTAGCATTAAATGAGACAAAGTTGTTTTGTCCCCATTCACTGATCGTAGATAGGTCTTGATTAATGGAGATGGCTGTACTGAGTTGAAAGGTAGAGATATTAGACTTTGTAATTGTGTGTCTGAGTGTGAATGAACTATGTAGTGTTGAGTCATCTGCATATGAGAGGATGGGATTGTGGGTGACAGATAAGAGATCATTAATATGAACTAGGAATAGGGTGGGCGCCAGAACTGATCCCTGCGGCATGCCGGCGTTAATTGAGTGGAAATTGGAATATACAGTATCTACTTATACTCTTATTTTCCTGTCACTAAGATGTGAGGAAATCAAAGGAACAAAAGGCATTAGACCATAACATGGGAGCTTGGACAGCAGGGAACGGTGCCATACTCTGTCAAAAGCTGTAGAAATATCAAGGGGCACTGCATGAGTTTCTTCATGTAGGTCAGTTAATTGATGTATGGTATGACTTAGGAGACTGAGTATGTCAGTGGTGGATCTTTCGTGGCGAAAACCATATTGTCTCACTAATTAAGTTGTTGGATTCAAGATGTTTAACAATGTGCTTATTATAAAAAGTTTCAAATACCTTACCAAGAGAAGATGTGACAGCTATTGGTCTGTAATCAGAAGGGTCAAAGGAACTTCCTTTCTTCGGAATTGGGTGGATATTGGCTTCTTTCCATGAATTAGGGAATGAAGAAGTACGTATGCCTAGTCTGAATAATTTAGCTAGAACAGAGGCAAGTTCAGGAGAACACTTGTTCAAAACAATTGGCGGAATTCCATCTGGGCCTGGAGCTTTGTTGGTAGGTAAATTGTCTAGGGTGGATTTTACGTATCTTGTCTGTAGCAGAGACAAAATAGGGTAAGTAAACCACAAAGCTGATCATCAACCCTTCCATGAAGTTTGGTCCAGTTCAGATCAAAATTATTTTAGTTGAAGTAATTTGTTTACACAAAGACACTCGGGTCGAAATTTTAGCTTGCACTATAACCCTGACGTTAGACCAGTTATTATCAAAACTGAATCCCCTTGATCTTGCTTTACCCTCAACCCTTTCTTCAAGTTTGGTCTAAGTTGGATAAAAACTCTAAGTTGACCTTGGTAGGTGAAAGCCTGACCAAGTCCTGTGACTCGATCTTCGACCTGGTGTTCTGAAAAACAATAAGACAGCTACACACACACACACACACACACACACACACACACACACACACACACACACACACACACACACACACACACACACACACACACACACACACACACACACACACACACACACACACACACACACACACACACACACACACACACACACACACACACACACACACACACACACACACACACACACACACACACACACACACACACACACACACACACACACACACACACACACACACACACACACACACACACACACACACACACACACACACACACACACACACACACACACACACACACACACACACACACACACACACACACACACACACACACACACACACACACACACACACACACACACACACACACACACACACACACACACACACACACACACACACACACACACACACACACACACACACACACACACACACACACACACACACACACACACACACACACACACACACACACACACACACACACACACACACACACACACACACACACACACACACACACACACACACACACACACACACACACACACACACACACACACACACACACACACACACACACACACACTCTACCAGCTCTTGTTTCGTGAGCATGGCTGCAATAAAAGACGCTGTTGTGCTGAAGGTGTGAGTGAAGACTGTTGCTAAATTATCACCACGAAAAGTCTTACGTAGGCTTAGTAATCTCGTGGTAGCAAAATTAAAGTAAGAACTGTCACCCGTCTCATCATTAACAGCATCAATATTACCACCCATACCGTGTTTCCCACTAATGAATGAGGTAGGAGGTCATCGCACTGAAGGCGTTGACCTCTTCACCACAACAACTGTTAATTTTGCTGGTGGTTTTCATACAGGTTAACAGAGAACTTTTGCAGGGAAGTCCGTTAACCCCATCACTGCGAGAGGCTTTATTGAAACTGAATAAAACATTTTGGAATTAATAAGAATTAAGTAAAAATGGTGTCTTTTGATACTAAGGGTTAACTTTCCCAGACTCCTATGACTTGCTCTTAACTGAATATAAATCGTATGAAGCCAGCTGGATCAGGATAATTGCACTGTCTCCATCACGATAGTAGTAATGGTGATAGTACTCGCACGCCACTGTGACTAACTTTTAGCCGAATATCATTGGTTTCGTATGCTGGAAGAGAGTGATAGAGTTGTAGCAACCATAAGAGAGTTAATAGTGACTGTCTTAATACACTCGGGCATCTGTGAATTATTCAGCTGTATAATATCATATGCCGTTAGATGGGAAATGAGAACTAGAGTGGCTACAGCCATGATCGGGTTCACGATAATAGTATTCACATTTTCAGGTCCCTGTGGCTTAGTCCCAGCTGAATAAAATTGTCTGGCTAGAGCTAGAATAGAATATTAGAATTGTCACAACCATGCTAGGGTTAGTGACGGCAGCATTAACATTCTCGGTTCACGTACTCCTTCCTAACAAAACATGACCTGTCGTTAGCTTGAGTAGAATACTAAAATTGTTCCTACCATGAGTGTTAAAGTGAATTAGCTCCCCACACAGTAATGCACATGGGGTTGACAGTACGAGTGGGGTGTGTACCACTCAGCAGCTACCGTGTCACCCCCAACACACGCAGTAATGGATGCATGGGAGTGGTTTAGGCGGAGACAGACGCCGGGCCAAATGCTGTTGAATATTTATGGTTCCGTACACTGTCCCTGGATATATGTAAATGGATTCCAACCCAAGGAAACAGAGGCAATGATATATGCTAGGTGGGAATGTAGGGCCACACACAATACAATCGGAGAGCTACTAGCGGTACAATAGTATTTTCAAACCATTCATAGTCGGAACGACTTTATACTGTTTTTATTTTTTTTCAAATAATACTGGGCGACTTTATTTAACTGAGCGATTCATAAGAACCGATGAGGGTTACGCAAACAGAGAAAGAAAGGAAATAAGTTCATTAAGGGAGCTTTAACTCGTCCCTTCCAAACTAGGTATACCGAAGTCACTATCCGTTCATTACGAAATCCTGGGCAAAATTGCTTGAAACACTGAAGGGCAATAGACAGGACGAAAGACGGACAGAGGAAACTTCCAGAGTTGTCCAGATGTGCAGCTCGTGCTTTAGAGAACTGAACAGGATACAAGTGAGCGTGACTGACGTGTGTTGCGAACCTGCCGTAAGATGGGATGCAAGCAGAGAGTTCAGCGATTTTAAAGAGGGAGTGTTGGTACACGGAGGATACACCACGGCGTGCCAGTGAGGATGACACAAGCCCAAACCAGGGTGCCAGTCTTGGTACTGTTACTTCATTATCGTGCTAACCCCGTTTTCCCTTTTCATTAGATGAAGGGCATGACTAGTAATCTATTAGGACATGAATCTCGTGTGTTTCATGCAAGTAGCAACGCTTGTGGCAAAACGAATGTTACGTTACCTTAGGTTGCTGTCCCCCCCCCCTTCTTCTCCCCCGCAGTACAAAGGAAAGGGAGTATCCTGTCTCCCAGCTTCCGCTCTTTTAATAGGTCTTTAACGAAGGGTTGGTGTATTAGTATTTTCATAAAATGAAGCTGACATTTGTGATATCTTGCGTTCGATCCCATTTAGCCAGCCGACGTGTTTTATATTTAATTCTACTACTATCTAGCGATTTCATTCAGCTTAGGAGAGAGGTTTGGAACTGGAGGTGCTAGATATAACCTTGTATTAACTACACAGTAAAAAATGTCTTCCTCAGACTGGATGAAATAAACTGTACATCTAATGTACGTCATCGGAGCCAAGAGAAGAGCTTGATTTATGGTAATAACTTATTTTCCTTAAACCCACTTACATGCCATGAAGATATCCACATGCAAAAAAAAACAAAAACTACTACATGCTTAACAAAGACATACTATAAGAGTACTTCCACCCATCCATCCGTAGCCATGCAGATGCTTTAATCCCTGAGGGTGTGGCCACATACAAAACGCTTTCATGTTGCCCTTCCCATCAGGCTGCCCTCCCTCCAGGTCTTACCTCCTTAGGTCATATACTTCTTCACCTTATTCCTTCACTCACTCAAGTGCAGGGCTGCCCTCCGAAAACTCTCATACAAGCCAAATAATTTCCTGTAGAACAGGAAACCATTTACTACGCTGAGTGATAACCACATAACCAGCCGCACGTGTTTTCTAAGTATCGTAGATGCGACAGAGTAGGCTTGCAGAGAGTAAGTGATCTGTCTTTTAAAAATAAATAAATAAATAAATGAGTAAATCATCAAGCATAACAGATATGTACTTGCCATAAAACGCCGACGTGCCATAAATCACACACATCACAAAACACCTACATGCCATAAACTATCTACATACCGCAATAATACCCACGCTATTGCCAATACGTTGTACCGTATGAAATTCCTTTGTCTCAAGATACGCTGTGGACAAGCAGTATCCAAGCCCTTTTCATTATATCTCTACAGCATTATTATTGATGCCGTGCAAGAATCAAAAACACCTTTAGAGTTTTAGCAGACAGACCCATAACATTAAGGAGCTGTATATTGATTCAGAGGTACAGAACAGTAAGTCAGTTCTATATTACACTCTCTGAGGTGAAGGGGCCCAAGGCAAGGCTGCTGTATTCATCTACAGGTAAAGAAACAAAGACAAAACACAATAGCGCTGGTAAATCAGGCAAGTATTCTTATTCCTCCATTCTCCAGAGGGAGTTGTAATTCCGTGCATATTATTAAATTTTGTGAGATAATAGACCGCCAGGGAGGGCAACCTGGCGATCAATAAGTTGCAGCTTGCAAGGCCGTGGCCGGGTTTTAGATAGCAAGCAAAATGGAGATTGCCTTGGTTCGGCGCTCTCTAATCTAACAACGCTCGCCACTTTCTCGTAGGCGGCAAGCGTATTTAATGTATGTGTTATCATTACTTTTCGTACGGGGAAGAAAACAGTTTTATAAACCGAACTTTTAATGGAAATGACCTACCTACGTCCCTGGCAGCACTTTACAGGATAGAAAAACTCGATCAGCTCTAAAGATTCGGACCGTTACAAGTAAGTCGTGACATTTCTTCTGACTTTTATACCCCACCACTAGACAATAAAGTGTCTAATGGTAGTGTAGTTTCTGCACATCCGAAAAAAAATATCGTAACAAGCCGTTTCGATCAAATCAACCTTGAATGATATATATACAGTATATCTGCAACGAGGGACCCGTAGGCTAGAAGCCTGCTAATTTGTTTCCTTCAAGGAAAAAAAATTGCTGAAAGCCAAATGCTAGATCGGTTCAGTCCCGGATGCCTGGACACATTGCGTTTAAAAGTTTGGAGACAATGGGCTGAAGGTAATCGCGCGCGCGCTCAAGCTCACACACACACACACACACACACACACATTTTATATATATATATATATATATATATATATATATATATATATATATATATGTGGAGCCTCTTTGATACAGTGGTGAAGTGTGCGTTTTCGTACACTGAAGAACGAGGGTTCGCGCCCCGTCAGGATAATAAATTTTGGGAGCGTTCTTCAGGCCACGTACTGCATTGGCGGACACAAGGGGTGCTGTGTTTGAATCAGTGTCGCTTACTGTAAAGTATGCTTGCACCCAGTCGACTTGCGGCGGTCGAATACACTTGGTTCACAGACTACAAACACATCCAGAGCCACTCCAACACTACAGTTACACTTACAAGCACTTCTCGCCCTACATACAATCTCTACTAGACAGCCTAAGCCACTTGGTAGAGATACATTGGCTGTATCGTCCCCACTTCGGTCGGGATAGGCCGGTCCTGCAGTGGACACACAAACGGCTGATGAGATATACATACAGTATTTAGATACACACACACACACACGCACATATATATATATATATATATATATATATATATATATATATATATATATATATATATGTGTGTGTGTGTGTGTGTGTGTGTGTGTGTGTGTGTGTGTGTGTGTGTGTGTCCGGAAGTCAAAGTGTATTAGACCCGCGTTCTGGGTTGCAGCGTGGTTTAATAATTACATCATTAGTAACAGTAGAAAATCATTTGTGGTCATATCGTTAGCTTAGTCTGAATTTCACGAACGTACGATCTATTCCAGTTCGTAACAGTATATACTTTTCATGGAAGACAAGAAACAGAAGTGTCTGAATTTTTTTTCCTCCTTTAATTCCTGCAAAACCAGTTAGTAGTAGTGACGACAGGGACGTAATCGTTAATTTGTTTGGTAATACAAGCCAGAAATGTTAACAGATTTAGTAGTGATTTTTTTTTTTTTCTTTTGCTTCCGCTTGGGGATTTTATTCTGTTTAAGTGGGATGAGTCGTTGTAAAGTAGTTGCATTATCCCGTAAGTAACTATTTTTTTTTTTTTTAACCGATGTATTTGTTTTTGCTTCCCCCAGACAGTTTTTTGAAGCTGGTAGGGATTTGGTTGGAAACACCTGACATTAAACAGCTTCTTCCCAGCTGTATGTGTTGTTCCTACAGCCATTTGGGATGTTGGATAATGTAGGGGTTAAGTTAGAGTTTAACAATATATATATATATATATATATATATATTCTTTTTTAACGCTGCACAACCTCTCTCTTCCATTCCATGTCCAATCGTTCAGTCTTAAGTGCTAGAAAGTCACTTCATTTTCTGTGTGAGAGTGTGTGTGTGTGTGTGTGTAATTCACCGGGTCGATCAGGATCACTTGATGGTCGTGATCGTCAGCTTTTTACCCTCCCGGAAGGGAGCTGAAAGCTCATATAGTCCGATCTAAGGGCAAGGCTGTGACCTTCACACACGCACACACCCGTCCCCTTGCTCAAGGGGGACAGTAACCACCCACTTCGCCAGTGAAACTTTTCGCAACCTGAGCGAGGCGCGAACTCCAGTCCACCAGTTGGCAAGCGGGAACGTTACCACTGCACCAGCAGTGTGTGTGTGTGTGTGTGTGTGTGTGTGTGTGTGTGTGTGTGTGTAAGCCGTTGTTCGTCCACTTTGCGTACCAATACTTACTTAAAATACATCAACAGTATTTGAGTTTGTTTCTTACATCAAGTAGCCTGTGAGTCCTGTATTTTAGGGCAGGTATGATATTGAAGAGTAGACGTGACTGATTCTTTACGCAATTTGGAAACAGTCAAATCCTTGTGAAACCATGCCAAATCAATCATTATTGCTCATGAAATAAATACCGCTTGTCAGGAGTAGTGGTCGTAGGAGATGGATACTTACACTAATCGAATTTTTGTAAAACCCTAGTGACCATTACGAACTCAACATTGAGTACTCAAGAAGGATTAAAGTCCATTTCTGTGTATTGTAAATCTCAACTAGGTATTGGGACTATTGACAGTGGTTATGCACTTGCGACGTATCAACACTCTCTGATGATTTTACCCAGACTGCGTAAATTGGAATACACAAGCATATGTATGAACGATGCATACACGCGCATGTATGAATTGTGGTGGGAATTTAGTTTTCATCCTGATGAGGGAGGGGATAAGTACGGACATTACAGGCAACGCTGATGGCTGTTATTAGCAGCAATCTGGATGCAGGTATCATTTAATTATGAAAATAGTTGTACATTTCAATTTGGTCTGTATTAATGTGGGAATTAGTCCTCTTTCACTTTTGCTTGTGGCCGCTGGTGTGTGTGGTTGCTGGGCAGCGGGGAAAAGGGCGGTAAAACAGGGGCGGCGCTGAGGCCCTTCATTAATCATTCTCCACAATGATTTTTTATTTAATTTTATTTGCCGTAATATACTGGCGCCTTTACTTTTCTCAGTAGAGATGTTTAGAATGGAAAGTTCAGATGCTGTTTTCATTAATACAATCACTGCGAGAAGTTTTCCATGTATCACTATCAACCAATCCCATTGTGTCCCGTATAAGCGATGGCGTGGTTGCGGGGGCTACAGTACTCGGTCCCGACATTTAAGGCAACGCTGACCAGTCGCGCTTGCCCTTGAATGGCAGTACTTGAGTAGCAAACTTCAACCACCCCTAAGGAGAAACCCTTACAGGCCGCAAACGGTTAAACTAGAAGGCGTCATATGCTTTTGTGAATACTATCCAGCGTTGTAAATTGATTCCTGGGATACAGGAAATCATTAGGCCTGTCATCACTTCGTATACTGTACAGTCAGAGAGAGAGAGAGAGAGAGAGAGAGAGAGAGAGAGAGAGGTGAGCACTGCAGCGAGTGAGAGGATGATGGGTGCTCTCATCATCCATGAAGGAACTCTCCTGTTCTGAATAAAATCGCCTGGTAATAGGAAGAATGAGACACAAATTGCTTAGCAGAGATTAGACGTCTCCTTCCAATTTGATATTTCAGTCCTTGTAATTACTGCTAGCAGTTATATCCCAAGCATAGATATTAAATTTAGTGCCTAAACTAGCCATGCAAAGCAGACGACCTAAGTTTGGTGGGTGATTAACGCACCACAGTAGCAGACATTGTACATACTCATCTAGGCATTTCACTACGGGTACATTTTTATACTTTATTCGTTATAGATCTAAGTTATTGAATTCAACTTTAGGGAGCGCCCTTCAACTGGAGGAACTAGATATAGCCTTTATCAGTTCCAAAATGAAAGGGCTGATCTAAGCTGAATACAGTCGTCTGGTAGAAACAACAACTGAATAAAGGTGACATTATCGGGTTGAAGGGAGATAATACCAGGGATCTCTAGGACGAAGAGGGGGGGCGGCAATACCTTTTCCCAATACAATTGCCTTAAGATAGGGCACCTCCATCTCCTTACACCCACACCAGAATACACCCACGCTCCCATGCTCCTCTTTAGTGTATTTTTAGCGGAGTAGTAAATAGAAATGTTGCTTCCTTTGACCGTGATTGATATATTGTTAAGTATTATATTCACAGCCTCTTCACATCCATGACATCTTTATTGCATTCGTGCTACGTTCAGATGATTTTACTGTCCAGGGGAGATTTCAAGCGGGGGGGAATCAGTTAAAACTTTCATTAACTGCTTGGATATTAGTAGGCTCTCAGAAGCAGAATATAATCGCCTGAGAAAGCAACAATCTAATAATAAGAAAAATTATCGGAATTAAGGCGTTAACTTCTCCACACCAATGACGTCTTCCTTATATCGTTACTGCCACCTGCCGGCGACATTATCCAGAATAGAGTTCTCCGGCTGGATGGGTTAAGATTCCATTAACCCCTTCAGGACGACGAGCTTTTTGGAGTTTTAATATAATCATCTGAAGATAGCAATATATGAAGAATGCGTTATCGTTGGGAAGGGTTTTTAAATTGCATAGGCACAACAATAAAAGTGAGTCTCCTCTTTGGAGTAATGAAATGAAAATAACTCGTGGAATGGAATGTTGGGCATTCTCATCTCTCCGACGCTGACATATATGAAATTGTAATGGAATTTTGACTTACTTCTCTATTCCATGCTTCGTGTTGCAGCGGGTTTCTCCTACGATATATAATCGCTGTAGTTGTTCGTGTATTAAATCTTATGTTTTGACTCTCATTTCATGGCAGTATTTTGTGTGTGTGAATGGACATAAAGGGTGCCTGTAAATATGTTTCTTATATGATTACAGAATTTTAAGAAGTACGTTACATATATTTACGATCCATGAAGTGTCAGGAAGATGAATTAAGATTTCTAGATAAACGTAAATATATAATATCGTCATTGCTATAGAACTATGGCTGATTTTGATTATAAAGACTGTACATACTTTCAGTGCAGATGCCTTGATTACCCAAATTTACCCATATATTACTCTTATTAATATCTCCATAAGTAAGTACGGCTTGTTTACCATCACCATGACGTTGAGCTACAGGATGCCAGAGAGAGACACTGGGAACTTTCTTCATTAATTCCAGTCCTAGTCTAGAAAGAAAAATGAGTTCACAACAGAGGCAGTTGTGTAATTGTTGTTTGAGACTGTTGGTTTATTTGGTTCTCGCTTACTCTAATGAAGAAAAGAGTAATGGTCAAGCAGTCAGTGAAATCTTACTTAAAATGAATGGAGTCAGCGAGGCAGTCTGTTCCCCCAATTTCGATTTTACTGACTTAATATTTCTCTATTACCATTTGTTTTTACTAAGGTAAGGAATTAACAGACAATCCCGATAGCAGTATACATTAAAGACAGACAGCAATTATTTCCAAACGTATCAGTCAATCTTTAATCTGAGCCAGGAGCAGACCAGCCATGACCGACCACTAGGCATAATAAAGAGCAAATTCAGGCAGAGTAGCAATCAGGTCAGCACATATTTTACAGTTTTCGAAACTGAGTCAGACCGTAATGAGATCTTACTAATTTTACAGCAATATCGGATTGGAAGAGTTGCAGTGTTGCATCATTAGACCGATCTCAGGATGCGTTAATGATTCCTGATAGCAGTTGCACATATTTAGACAGGTAGACATATTGAAATAAAGCAGCAGTCTCAGGGTAAAATAGAGGTAAAGACCTAGACAACATAGACGAGTAAACCATGTACAGAGCATAATATGACAGGAATACAGCTACAGTAGATACCGGTATAATAAACACTGACCGTCTACTCTAGGTGGACAAATCAAAGAGGCAGACGGCAAGACCGGGTAAGCAAGTATGGGCAAACAGTTTTGGTAGTTAAACAGCCATACCCGGTAAACATATATATACAGCTACACCAGGTAGGCACCTATTAGTGAACAACTACACCAGGTAAACAGGTACAGATAAACAAATAGCAGCAGTATTAGATAGAGTTCCAGGCTCATATGAATGTGAACCTGGTGGGCTGCAAGCCGAGGCTTCCCTCTTACATTCCACCATCCTCCTTTTGGGGAATAGGAAAGAGGCGGAGGGACATTTGTATAACCAGGCAGTGGAGCCACCCGACTATATAGGTGTCACCGTATGAAGGCGTCCCTCTCCAGCATCAGGTAAACAACTAAACCAGGTAAACAGTGATAGATACACATCACCATGTGAACATTGATGGATAAACAACTTCACCAGGTGAACATCTACAGTACACAAGGTAAACTAAAGCAGGTAGATAGTTATAAGTAAATAAATATACCATGTAAACAAATACATCGGGTAAACAGCTGTATTAGATAAAAAACTACGCCAGATAAACAGCTCCGCCAGATAAACAACTATCCAGGTAAACATTTGCCAATAAACAGCAAAAGCCACGTAAACAACTATAGGTAACTAACTAGATCAGGTAAACAATTATAGGTAAACAGTGAAACCAGGTTAACAATAAACAGTGCAGCTCTGCCCCCAAAACATTTCCGGCTTTGACCACAGGCATATATTACCAGCGATAATTGACTATGGATATTGAACTGGCTTATTTAATTACCTGCAATCATTCTACTCCACCATGGCCTCATTTTGACATGTATTTTCTCGTTTTCTCTCACTCTTTCTAGCAATTTTACTCACTTCACACTTTATTCACACAGTCCCTTACTCTTCAGTACGACGATGCCATTTGTACTACTTATTCTTGCTTCCCATCACCGTCGCAGTGGCAGAATGGTTAGCTGCCGGCCCGATAGTGCCAGGATCCGAATCCTGGTGTGGGCAGCTGGCACCACTCAGTTCATCAGCTCATTCACTCTTAGTGTGTTGGCATGTAAAATGAGTACGTACGGTAACGCCCAGATGAGAAAACTATAGTATCCTGGATAATGCAGCGGTTTTGTATCCCAGGATATATGGGGAAAAACACACCAAAGTCTGGAAGGCCTAAGTTGTGGAGATGAGCACCTTGGTTGAGGTCCTCGAGGCATCTGCCTCCGCCACTGATTTTACCTGACCCCCATATAATATATAATTCTTATACTTTTTCGCATTGTTTCACGCTCAGTCTCACATTGTCACGCAAAATTTCACTTAGTCTCTTACCCTCTAGTACGACAGTGTCTTTGTTTTTCTGCTACCCCGTGCATCAGTATTCTTTCACTCTCTCTCGTACGTTTACTGTTCCTCACTCGGTATACCAGCTCGTTCAATCCCTCACCCTTCACTACGATGATGTATTGCTTAGCTCGTATGATTGGTATTTCCACATGATTTTATTTTTACTAGGAAAGAGCCTTCTTTGTGATCTTAGTAAAGAGGATCAGAAACTTTCTCAGTCATCCCCTTATGTCCGATGAAGCGTTTATACATTTATTTTTTCTTGATTATCCCTGGCAGTTTAGTATAGTTTAAGGAAGACTTCATAACGGCTGAGATGGTAACATAAGCTTGACTAGTTTTCTTTATTAATAATCGTGCACTGCGATTCTTTTGGTCACATAAGTCAAGAATCTCGAAGCTTGAATGGGCTTCTTACTATCGTGTTTTTTTGCTGTTCAATGAATATGGTAGTCCACCCACACCATGCATAATGCTTGGAAGATGATGATGATGATGATGATAAAAATAGCAAAAAGAAAAAAAAAGCATCGTAAGGATTGCGTACCTAAATTGTAAATCGGTGGAGGTCGAAAACTCTAAAATAAATTCAGCGCACTTTATCAAAACTTGAATAGTTATATAACTCATGCATTTTTCATGTCCGACAAAATGTAATTTGGAAGTTGTGAGGGAAAGTTGGGCACTACTTCATTTTAACCCGTTTGTTGCCATAGACGCACTGCTGTATTTTTAATTCTTCATGCTAAAACCAAATGATTTTATTCAGATGTTAAAATTTCTTATCCGCCAGAAGTTGAAAACAGGATCTCATCAATGATATATTGTTGCAGCTGTATATGATTTTTTTATTTTTTATTCTGGCTTATGACGAACTATTTTAATAACTTGTTGGAATTTCTTATATGTGCTCTTGAGTATATATAAAATTCTTCATAACATCAGACAATTTTAATTTATTAATCAGAAGGTTTATAAATATATCTTCCACCTTGACATTGCTACAGACGCACATGGTAGCAACGGACAGTTTGCCTCAGTTGTTAACGTCAGAAGATATATATTTTTGTATTTGTGAAAAAAAAAAAAAATCTTTAGCAGTCACTGGGTTATTCTTTGCTGTGTATGTAGGAGAAATGCTGCCATGAACTAAACTATGCGACTGCACGGATTTGATTTTATTACAGTGTGTCTTGTTTTGGAGTGCCTTCAGCTCGCAGATGGAAAAACGTGAGTTCAATTCTGTGGCCGGTCAGACTCGTGGGGAATGTTGTTTCCCCCATGTCCCTGTTCACTGAGTAATGCACTTGGTGAAATGAATATCACCAACAGCTGCGAGTTGTATGATAGAGGAAGAGCTGGACCATTGCAGAAATTTATTGCCCTCCTTAGTGATCTTCGTGTAAATACTCAAGCTTAGCCAGAGTCGTGAGGTGTTCAGAAGGGATAAATGATACCCATTCATATATCCATAATCCGATCTCTTTTGCCCCATCAGAAGCTGGGGCTATTGATCATTCAGTCCATCCAAGTAAAGCAAGATATTAGTATGGAGTTTATTGCGAGAATACAGCAGTTTCCGCTATACTGTTGTGTTCGCTAAGAAACACGATTTTAGTTCGCACTTACACTTGTTTCCTTGGCCTTTTCAGCCATACATTATCAGGAGGCCGAGATTGTGGAACTACCCAAGAACTGTTCACCTTACACTTGGAATATGGTCACTACTTTCCTGTATTTCCGCTGGCAACTTAAATATCCTAATCAGTGGAGATTACAAATATGCTCCATTAAGACGAGAATAAGTAAGAACGAGCAAGGAGGCAACTTAATTAATTTGCCTATTTATCTGTCTGTCTCTCTGTCTATCTATTTAGCAATCTATCAATATACTTGTAAAGTGCACTTTGTGAGCGCGTGACGAGCGACCGAGCGTGCTTTTGCACGTACGCCTATCTTCATATTTTCGTTTTGGTGTAAACTTTCAACATTTCTTGTGAGGTAGTTGAACAATAACAGAAGAATAATTGAGCTAAAATATTTACATTCTCACATTTTTCCTTTCTCACGTTTTCTCTCTGGATGTGCATATAGCGAGGCGGCGTAGCATTTATCACATGCGCAATGTTTAGTTCTCTGTTCTCGACGCCGTGTCAACGAACTGTGTCGGTAAATGCATGGCTTTTGATCAAATGATAAAACCCAGAAATGGGATGATTACCCTTGCTGATTTCACCCCTTAAACAATAAAAAAAACGTTCCTGTAATATTATGGGCGTAATATACGATATTCAGTTGTTAGAATTCATGCAAGAGCACGTAGTGTTGCAACAGGAAATCGCTTTTAATTCGATTTCATATTGGAGCATGTCAGTTGAAGCCCTCTGTACATTCTCTTGGGAAGCTGAGATTCCAAGGTGTTTCTTTGTCTCATGGGTAAATATAGAGCTAAAACAAAAATTACTGAATGTATCTACTACCTGCTGAAAGAATATCTTCTCTATCTCACATAGTAGAAAAGTTATTAGCCTCTGAAAACCATCGCTGTTGGGACGTGTCCTGTCGGGCAGAGCCGTGTCGTGTCGGGCCGCTCATTTCTCAACTGAACATACAGAAAACATCGCTTCGCTTTCTGTGCTCGCTTGCTCGTAATTATTTTAGTATATGTATAATATGAGGGTGTAAATTCAAAATTTGGAAACAACGTAGTTCCTCCGATAATACCAGCGCTTATTTCAAGGTTCTTTCAGCAAGAAATGTGTAGAATGTGTCAGAAAATTATGATCAAGAATTGGTGCAGGAGGACATTCAACAGTATCCCTTTAGTCCAGTGGCGTCATTTAAATGTTACTTTTATTACTTCTAGTCTAGACCATTTTATTCGGCTTAGGAGAGGCTTCTCGAATTGGAGGATTTGAATATAGCCTTCATCGGCCCATTTAACAGTAAGTGGCGCTCCACAGCTAAAGAGAATCGTCTGTTGACAAAAAACAAAGTGATTATATATATATATATATATATATATATATATATATATATATATATATATATATATATATATATATATATATATATATATATATATATATATATATTTATATATATATATATATATATATATATATATATATATATATATATATATCCCAAGTACTTACCCTATATGCTAACAGCAGTCAGTTCTTCTTAGAGTAGGAGAGTACCAAACAGCTAATTCTTCGTACCACCAGATGATTTTGTTAAGTTTTAAAGAGGACTCAAGAAGTGCAAGGGGTTGATAGAGGCTTTAGCCAATCCTTTCAGTCTGAAACGTCTCCCTTGAGCTGAGCAATCTCGTATGGCGGTAACAGGAATAAAGTGAACATTACGTTAAATATATTCCTTATGAAAAGAACAAAAAAGGTGGCAGCCCTTAGATTACCTCCTTTGATTCCATCACGCACACACACACACACACATACACACGTATATATATATATATATATAATATGGAGCCTCTGTTGTAGAGTGTGCGTTTTCATACATGGGAGAACGAGGGTTCACGCCCCGCCAGGGTAATATACTTTGGGAGTGATCACTCGGCCACGTACTGCTTTGGCAGACATAAGGGGTGCTGTGGTTGAATCAGTGTTGCATACTATAAAGTATCCCTGCACTCAGTTGGCTTGTGCGGGCCGATTACACATGGTTCACAGACTACACACACATCCAAAGTCACTCCAACATTACAACAGTCACACTTACAAGCACTTCTCACCCTACACAAAATCTCTACCAGACAGCCTAAGCCACTTGGTACAGACACATAGGCTGTATCATCCCCACTTCGGTCATGATAGGTCAGTCCTGCAGTGGATGCTCAAACGGCTGCTGCTCTTGATGATGATGATGATGATGATACACACGTCATCATAATGAAATGGTTGCATTAATTTCTAGCAGCACCATTCAGTGAGAACCTAATTTGTTTTAACCCGAGGCATCCCATCAACGTATGGGTACGTTGCAACATTTTGTTACAGCAAGTCCCGTCGACGTACTGGTACGTTGCGCAATTTGCAAGGTTCATAATTTGCACATTTTTCAATTTTCACTTGTGATTTTTGGTGCGTATACACGGGACACCTTCCTCTATTCCTCTACAAGATGCCAGGCAGGGACAATGACTTACACCACATAACCTCCCCCCCCCCTGCACACCATTGTCTCAGCAATTCCCCTGTTACCAGTGACCTGGCCAATAAAGACATTCAGGGCCAGTGTGATTCCCCAGTCGATGACAATGTGGAGGACAAAGTTTACATAGCATTAAAGGTAGAAATAGTCAGAAATGATGATCAGGTAATGTTGCCAAAAAAGGTCAGGTACGTTGATGAGGTAGTGAGTGAAATAATGCTTATAATGCCTTTATTACTGTTTGAAAACCAATATACTCCCGTTCTACATATAAAGTCGTACCAAATAAATAAATAAATACCGTTTATGAGTGGGTGGAATAGTTACCCTCCCATAGTACTCGTTTTCTTTGGAGCCAGCCTGATAGAAAACACAGTAAGGTAAGGAGGTACTGCTACCTGTATCGAGTATTTTATACCTCAGGTGAGCGATTTCTCTATGAATTTTCGATGTTTCTCACGAAAAGCGGAGGTTTTAGCCAAAATTTTTTTTTTTTCCAAAATAGCTCGGGATTGGGGGGTATCGGAGGTGCGAAATCGGTCGGGACGTGACGGGTTAATGAAACTTTCAGTTTTTGTGTGCAGAATTATTCATTGCACACCAAATATTCTGAAAGAGTACGAGAACTGTACTCAAATGCAGATGTGTGAAAATTATATTACTGTAAAATGAATATATTGCCGTCTTATGAGAGTCGGGTAACCTAGTGCGGTAGATTACTTTTCTTATTCATGTGAAACCAGACGATTTGATTTTGCTCAGGGGAGATTTTTCCTTGTAGTGGAGTCAGAAACCTTTTCACTTACCCATTCAAAGCAATGACGCCCCTGGTGCTTTATAATTGCACTTCCGTACTAAGCTATGCACTGGAAGAGATCCCTCGCAGAGAATTAAGAGCTGCTTCATATGTGAAAGTTGGGCTACAGTTATCTCTAGTATTTCACTGCTTAATTCATTCTAGCATCAGACGATTTATTAAATCTGAAATTATAATGAAGGTATAAAACCAACAACGAAGCCAATTCATCTTCCTTGCACCTAATGCATGATTGCAGCCATAAATGTGAAAGTGTCGCCCATTCTATAAATTTAGCTCGTTATTCCTGCTACCACCAAATTATTTTATTCAGCCTAGAACAGACTCACGGAAGTGTATATATATATATATATATATATATATATATATATATATAAACTTTGCATTGTTTTGCATTGTTTAATTTCTCCACCTATTACTTGACAACGACCTCAAATGTGAAAGTGTGGTCACAGTTACCCACACCTGTACCCATGTCGCTAGTTTGCTCGGGTTTCCACCAAAGGACTTCATTAAGCCTGTAGGAGCAGTGAAAGGCTTAGAAAAAAAAAGAAGTGACTTTTTCATTTTTCTTTTTCCACACCTTATGTGATTGCAGCCTCGCATGTGAAAGTGTGGTCGCTGTTAACTCCACTCGTATATATCAGTACCGGCGAGCATATTGGAGTAGCTTCGGTCGTAAATCACAACATTGCAAAAATCAGTGTTGCTCGGTCCACTGTGCGGCTGTGGTTGGTGCCACTAATTTAGAGGCATGGAGTAACTTGTCATGCATTACAAACTACTTTTTTCAGCCAGAGAGTTTGCTTAATTTTGATAAGTGTAGGACATCACGTATCTTAATATCTACACTGTATCCAGTGTCGAGGTTAGGTTAAGCTGTAGCGGTGGGAGCGATGGCACCATTTATTTCAGTGATTATTTCCACTTTGCAAGCAAATTAGGCGTGAGTGTAAAGCATTACAATTTTAGGAGCTCTTACTGAACTTGGCAAAATGTTTGGACAAAATGTTTTATACTATTCGTATTTGTTCATTAGTCTGCCTGTTGCACTAATTAGCATGCCGTGGATACGAAAATAGAAGGCTTAAATTTTAGAGAAAATATCAGTCACCGGAAGCCTCCATTCTGTCTCAGTGGGTCCGAGATCTGAACATCACATATTACATCACTCCGTCAAGTTTCGTATCAGTCCATTAATAAATATACTTTAATATACGAGTATTTGACGACAACCTACAAGGTGAGTCCAAACTTCTGGGACTGTGTTCAATGCACCAAGAGTTCTATAAAATGTAACTGGTATAAATAACCGATATAAACAAATCATTAGCTAAAACAGTGTCCATGTAATTATGACTCAACCTATATTGATAAGCCGTAGACCAAAGATTTTTCTCCAATATTTTGACATATACTATTGCGGACGATAATAGCGATCCACTTCGTAACGAAAAATGATCGGACAGTGAACGATGACTTTCGAAACCCAGTGATGCGATCTTTGGAATCCAGATTTTTTCAGAATAATGTATGAGTTTCATAATTGTCAGCCGGAAGAATGGAGCGATATTCCTGACCGCAATTGTACAACGAAGCACAAACAGGCTGACAAACCGCGTCATTGCAATATCCTAGACTTCTTGGGTGTACAAATAATTATTACTTTTACTTTAGGGATACCGTAGCACAGATTTCCATATTTAACTTCTGCACTGAAGTGATCGGAACATTTTCTGCACAGTACCAAAAATACGAAAATTACGCGTAGAAAACAGTTACTAAGCTTTTACCTAAGCTTTCATTGAGCATCACGTATAGTAGATCAGAGGTCGATAGTTCCATTGCATAATCTCTTCCTCTCAGAGCTTAGTGAGATAATGATAAACCAGTGAAAATAATCAGCCTGATTCGAATCACGCTTCACACGCTAAGAACACCATATCAGTAAAGATATTGTTTGCCGGGAATGTACAGTCACCTCCGAAAATATCGGCCTCTTTACCGCAGGTATCATTTTGAAACGTGGACGAGGCATTGTGGTATTTGGGTCAGCCTGCAACTGTAAGTGCAGATATTGTTCTTGGTGATTGTTAGGGCTCGAAATCTCATAAAACTTCACATATTGGGTGTTATACTTTTTGAGGGACCAGGTTAACAGAATTTTATGTGTCTGTTGAACTCGCTTATTTTCAGATCCATCGAATCTCACTGAACATCATAAAATGTTAAATGATCTGGATTATTGCCTTATTTTTTTTTCCCCCGTATGTTTAAAAGGCGTACTAATCTTTAGTTACAGTTCTCAGACCCACACCAGGATGTCTCTCTGACACCTCTTTCCAGCCCGTGTACCACATCCTCATCTTTTGGGAAGCCGGAGGTGCAGTAATAGCATATTCAGCTAGCAACTGGTAAATATTCTGTTCAGTTCTCAGATCGGCCAGAATTTTGGACGAAGTTTGCTCCTATCTTTTTCCTGTTCACCATGAAACACAACTGGGAATTTGGATGCAAGTCTGATTCTTGTGCCACATTGTAGAGGAGGACTGGAACTTTGGAGAATTGTATGATTGCCTTATAATGACCCTTGTGCAGCCGATAAACATTGATCCTTAGCTCTCTCTCTCTCTCTCTCTCTCGTGTGTGTGTGTGTCCTCCCTTTCATTATCCATTCCTACCACTGCCTCTCTCCTATCTTCCTCTGCATTCATTATAGTAAGGTCCTGCCAGCCATGTAGCCTATACCAAGACCTCCTCCCGGGTTCCCAGTATCTCACTCGTACTGTCTCACTTACTACAGTATTTATCTTCCTGTTACTTCCCTCCCTTTCTTAGGAGTCCCCAGTAGTTGTCAGCCAGTGTTATACGAACTGTTCCTCCTTCCACTCTCTCTCTCTCTCTCTGTAAGCATGTTTAGCACTGCTCGATTCTCGCAGACACAACACCTTCTCATCATTTGACTTCCTGCTTCTATCTGTCTCTCTATCTATCTATTTATCTATCTATCTATATAATATGTAGTCTTTACCACACATCCACCAACCGATCTATCTATGTGTCTGTTTATGTACCAGTATGTTTGCCTATCTGTCTATCTATCTATCCCCTTTCCACCCGCCCACCAACATAGTCGCTTCAATTCACAAGCCTGTCGAGTTATATGGAGCGTCCCTGCCCTCCCTTGGTCCCTTTCTCACTCCCTCGTTCACTCACTGTCTTTCTCTGCCTATTTATGTATCACTTTATCCCGCCCCAACCATCCAGGATTACACGTATATGAACAAACCCTCATTCGGTGCACTGCCTACTTATCTGTCTGTCTGTACCTATGTCTTATCTATATCTACTGTATAGCTTTGTATCTCTATCCGACTGTATCTGTTTATTGATGTGTGTGTCTGTCTATCTGTCTGTCTGTCTGTCTCTCTCATATATATATATATATATATATATATATATATATATATATATATATATATATATATATAAGTCTGTCTATCTGAGCCCATCACATAACACACGCATAGCAGCCGTATCCAGCCATCAGCCAGCCACAGTTCCATCAAGCACCCCTCCAGCTCTTCTTGCTCCCATTCACACCCAGTCACACTTACTGAATGTATATATCTATCTGCCCATCTGTCTATCTATCTATCTATCTGTCTATCTATTAAACCGTTCCTCCTACTAGTCTCCTCCATCCACCAGCCAGCCAGAGTTACTTCAAGTGTCCTTTCTTATTCCGCATTCTCACTCATTCTGCCTATCCAGCTATCACTATCTGTCTGTATTTTTTCGTTTGTTCTCCCTTCGTAGCGGTCACCTTCTGCCACCAGACTGCCGTAGTTACACATGGCTTACCACTCTCTCACTTAATATCACACTATTTTTTTCTGTCTAATTAATCCCCTCTCAACACCCGTAGCTGCTTCCTGTATCTAACCGGCATTAGAGTTATATTGAACGTCCTTTTTCCGACATTGTCCACTCCATCCATCATTATTTTATTTATGTAAGGAAGAAGGAACCAATGGCCAAGAACCCGCAAAATTGTTCCCTCCAAGAAAAAGGAAAAACAAGATAACAGTAAGCCATATTAAAGATCCATTCATTTCGAGATGCCTGGACACACTGCGGTTGAAAGACTGGAGATCATAGACAGCAGGAAATACAGACAGAGAGAGACAATTCCAGAGTTGACCTGTTGCATACATGAAGGACTGGGAGTAACGGTTAACCCTTGCATTAGAGAGTTGGGCTGAAAAGGGATGAGAGTTTGTTGCTAGACGGGTGCTACACGCCCGCCGTAGTGGTGGAGGGATGCAAGCCGACTGTTCAGAGGAGCGGTGACCACTGAAGCAGCGATAGAAAAGAAGTAAAGATGCAGCAGTGTGGCGAAGAGACAGAGACTGAACCAAGAGGAGGAGAGTTAATGAGATGAAAAGCCTTTGGCTCCACGTTGTTGAGAAGAGCTGTATGTGGGTAGCCTCCCCACACATGAGAGTTGTACTCTACACGGAGGGGGGAAGGGGAATAAAACCCTTGTATAAAGTCAACAACTGTGCAGGGGTAAAGAAGGCACGAAGTAGGCTTTGCACATCCAATCTCTTGGCAGTAGATTTTACAAGAGGTAATATATTCTTTCCAAGAAAATCCCGAGAGAATGAAACCCCTAGTATGTATAATGATGAAGCAGGATTGAGCTGGACGTTGTTAAAAATTAGAGGGTACTCCTGTGGAAGACTTATTCGGGTTGATAAGTGTAAGAACTGAGTTTTTGATGCGTTAAAAAAAACTTGATTACTGTTACCCCAACCCGAGATATGAGACAAGTCGGACATTAGGTGTGCGATAGACTCATCTCTTGTTTGTTGAAGTAACTGCTGAGATGGACGCTGCGGGAAGCAAGTTGAAAGGTGAAGGGTATAAGTGGATAGGGTTAGATGTATAGCTTAGAAGGTCACTGATGAATATAAGGAAGAGAGCTGGTGATAGGACAGAACCCTGAGGAACATCACTATTGATAGCTCTAGGAGAGGAACGACAACCGTCTACAACAGGAGCTATAGGACGACCAGAAAGGAAGCTGGAGGTGAAAGCACAGGCAGAAGGATAGAAATCGTGAGAGGGCAGTTTGTTAATTAAAGATTTATGCTAGACTCGATCGAAATCCTTTGAGATATCAAGTGCAATGGCAAATCTTTCGCCCAAGGCCCTAAGGAACACCACCATTGATAGCTCTGGGAGAGGAACGGTGGCTGTCTACAACAGCAGCTATAGAACAACCAGAAAGGAAGCTAGAGGTGAAATCACAGATAGTAGGATAGAAACTGTAAGAGGGCAGTTTGGAAATTAAAGACTTATGCCAGACTCGATCGAAGCCTTTGAGATGTCAAGTGCAGTGGCAAATCTTTCGTCAGAGTCCCGAAAGGAGGATGACCAGGAGTCTGAAAGTTAGGTGAGAAGATCGCCAGTCGAGCATCCTTGAAGGAATCCATACTAACGATCAGATAGTGTGATAGGAAAGATGCTTTACTTATTTATTTATTTTTTTAAAGAATAGACTCGGTAACTTTTGAAACAACGGGATGTTAAAGCAACTGGGCAATAGTTAGACGAATGGAAATGGTCACCCTTCTCTGGGACAGGCTGAATGAGAGCAAACTTCCAGCAACAAGGAAAGGTACAAATTGATAGACAAAAGCGAAAAAGTTTACCCAGGCATGGAGTAAGGGATGAAGCACAGTTCTTGAGGACAACAGGAGGGACCCCATCAGGCCCATATGCCTTGTTAGTACTGAGGCCAGTGATGGCAGAAAATACATCAGTTGAAGAAATTTTAAATTCAGCCATGAGGAAGTCAGAGGGAGGAAGTGATGGAGGAACAGCACCGGAATCGTCTAAGGTGGAACTGGTGGTGAAAGAGTGAGCGGAAAGCTTTATCAGTGGAAGAAATAACTACAGAGTCATCAGAGTGGAAAAGAGGAGGGAAGGATGATGAGGTAAAGTTGTTAGAAAGATTTTTGGCAACGTGCCAGAAGGAGCAGGAAGAAGTCGATTTGGAGAGTTCAGAGCATTTAGTACAAATGATTTTTTATTTTTTTTTTTTTTTTTTTTTTTTTTTTTTTTCAAAGTGACGAACAGACTTACCACAATTCCAGGCAGAAACATAAAAGAGATGAGGTTCTGGGGTGAGTTGGCTCCGGTACCTTTTGTAGGCCTTCTCCTTGTTGTGGACAGCATTAGAACAAGTGCGAATAAACCTAGGTTTTTCGCATTAGTCATAGGTTATGAGAAGGGAATGTATGCTTTCATGCCCGAGAGAATAACCTCCATGATGCGCAAGCCATATTCAGTTGGCCCTCGGCCATGGATGCAATGATCATTCCAGGGAAAATTTACGAAGTACTGCGTGAGACGGCCTCCCAATCAGTAGCTCCAAAGTGCCACAACTGACGCTTCTTGGGGGGATCCACAGGTCTTACTGGAGCAATGAGACATGTAAATTTGATAAGGTTGTGATGAGAGGAGCCCAACAGAGAGGAAAGATTAACAGCATAAGCAGAAGGATTAGTTATAAGGAAAAGGTCAGGTATGTTGGAACTCTCTCGAGTGTGGTCAGGGATATGAGGAGGGTGCTGTTCAAGTTGCTGTAGGTCATTAAGGATAGAATAAGATGTAGGTTTGTTCACCAGGTGGATCAATGAAAGGAGAGGAGAGCCAAAGGTGGTGGTGAACATTGAAATCTCCTAGAATGGGGATTTCAGGGAAAGCAGAAACTGGCAGGATGTATCCCACCTTAGAAGTAAGGTAGTCGAAGAATTTTTCATAGTCAGGAGAATTAGGGGATGAATAAATGTTAGATAAATTTAGACAGAGAATGACAGGAAAGCCGAAACCAAAGAGCAGGGAATTCAGAAGATTCAAGTTCAAGAACACGAGAGTAAGATATGTTGTTGTGTACAAATACTCAACAGCCACCTTTGGCTTTGAAATGAGTATGGAGAAAGTAGGAGGATACAGACAAGGGTTTGCTATCAGTCGTCTCCTACAGTTGAGTCTCAGTTAGGAAGAGGTGAGTTTTAGAGGAGAAGTGGTGCTCAACAGAGAGAAAGTTAGGGGAAAGGCGGCGAATGTTGGAGAAATGGAGAAGTGTGTCAGACAGTGGTTCCAGGCATCTTGTACGGCCGTCACCGGGAGAGAGACGGATGGTGGGGGCTTTGGTGCCCCCCCCCTCCGGGGGACTCGGAGGCTTGATGATATCACGCCATTTATAGTAAAAATTTGATATAGGAAAATATAGTGTGCAATGTGCATGTAGTTTGGTGTTGACAGTTAGAAGAACCTGTTTTGAAGAGCGTGCTGCCCTACTCTGTGTTACTGAAGCACTGAAAAACTTCAGCATGGGGGGGATGGCCAGAAACTAGTCCCGGGGGCTGATGAAACGAGAACTCCAACTCTCTCTGTCATCAGCTTTCCATCCACCTTGGGAATACCGCCTTGCTCGACTGGTGCTATAGTCTACTTCTATCCATCTATATCTGTCTATCTGTCGCCCCCGTAGTAGCCGCCTCCTTCCAGCCCCCAGCCAGACCCAAAATTATACTGAGCGTCCCTCCTCTCGCGCTCTCTCACTCTCATAAATACAAACTAAGTGAGAAAATGTCGAAAGTTTTACGGTTTATGTGTCAGGTGAAGTTAGCGGGACCGTGGGGGTAAACTGCTCAAGATCGGACCACTGCCGGCCCTCATGTGGCCTAGTTCTCTCTCTCTCTCTCTCTCTCTCTCTCTTCCAAGTACAGGTAAATATACACACACACACACACACACACACACAAGGATACCTGAACATTACTTCCAAGAATAAGTTCCCCAAATTGATATCTGACATTACTTCACACTGGCTTGGACTGCAGGCTCTAGTTTTTACAGAAAAAGCTGAAACACACGTAATACAAACTCGATAGGACGAAATATTGAAATAACACTACCCTACACGACTAGTACTAACCTCTTTCCTACGAGAAGTCTATCTTTAGTTATGTTAAATCGGAATGTGGTTGAAAAACTTTAGCCTAAAACACATCAGCATGCTGAAGGTGTTAACCGATATGTCTGTAACTCCTTCATTATAAGAGATCTCCCGTGGGTGGAATATATTTTTCCGTGGAGAGTAAAAATAAGCTGTAAAAGTCAGAATGCCAAAATGTTACCTGCAGTCCAGAGTAGAACACGGACAAAAAAATAAAAGAAATATAAGCTCAAAAAAGTGACCGCGAATATCCACACTTTTATTATACTGGGTTGCCAGCTCTGGCCGGTTAGACTTTCAGACAAAATTCGCTTTCTTCCGCCTTGTCTCTATCCACCCAACAGTAAATTTGGAGACAGAGGTATGCTTTGCTATCCTTTTATTCAGCTCATTAAATTAGGTATCATAGTCATAGTCCTCTCTGTAAAAACAACCCCTAAAGGACCATGAGTTATATTGCATTTTTGCTTTCCTTTGAACTCTGTTGTATTTCTTTCAGTATTGAGGGTCGTATTCTTGTGGAAAATTAGGACTTGGCAAAAACTGTTCGTATAACCCCTTGACTGTGATTTACTTACCTTTGCATTTTACATTAGCCAGAGACAGATGGCTTTATTCTTGCCCAAAAGAAATCTGGTCCCCAAAAAACTGTTATGTAAAACGTTTTGGCCGAAAATCAAGATTTAATATTTTTATTCCATTTTATGACCAACAATTTTATTCAGGTTATAGAAACTGACCACATTCAAAGGGATATTGACCTCCTTGTAGTCGACAGACATTAATCAAAGCAATGGTCGTCCCCTTGGTTGCCATGGTGACCGTGGGTGTGGGTGGTGGTCAGTCCTGGCCGGTAGATTAAACAAACAATGGACAGATTTAATCAGGCCAAGTTAATCAGTCAGGAACGTGCTGCTCTGGGGATTACTTGATATTTAATTAGTGTCCGTGTAGTCTGACCATTGCCCTCTTTCCTCTCCCCCACAATCATTGTGTATTTTGTACTTTGTTCTTAATATTGCCAGACCATATTATTTAACTTCGGAAGAGTTTCCAAATACCGCATGGGTTACTCAAGGCTATATCTAGCCTCTCCATTTGGAAAAAGTATTGACTAAGGTGGACAAAATCTTCCAAAGATAGCAAGAACAGGATGAAATGCGTCATCACTGAAGGGATTATGAAGACTCCTTAGCACCTCTTCCTTTCTGTCAGTATCCTTGACATTTCATTCTCTTGGGACCTGTCATGAAAAGATCATTTTACTCTCTTGCAAAATCTGCTTCCATGAGATTAGGTATGCATAGCCGACTCCTTGTCCACGTTACTCCTGCGCTGTTGACTGTACAGGTGTTTAATTCGCCTCTATGTGGAATATACATCCCATGTGTATGAGATGGGGAGGCTTCCCCTTACCCACACAGCTCTTCTTAACAGGGTGAAATCAAAGGTGTTCCATGACATCAACTTTCCCCCTTTCACTGAATTCCTTCAACCTTCCTTTCTTCGCCCATGTGTTGCATCGTTATTTCGTTTCTGTTGTTACTTCAGTGATCACTTCTCTTCTGAACTGTCAGCCTGCATCCCTTCTCCAATGCGGTGGGCGCGTAGCACCCGTCTGGTAGCACACTCTCAACTCCTTGCTGTCAGACTCTATAATGCAAAAATTAGCTGATGTTCTCAGTCATTTATGGATGCAACAGGTCAGCCCTGAAACCGTCCTTCTTGGTTTGTATTTCTATCTGCTTATTATCTCCAGTCTATTAACGCAATGAGTCAGGGCATCTGGAAATAAAGATATCTTGATTTTGACCCTGTTCTGCTTCTTTTTTCATAGAGGTAACAATTTTGCGGGTCTTCCAGCCTTTGGTAACTTCATGAATGCATAAAAAAGTTCAGTTAAGCAAACTGTGTCGTAGGTAGTAAGAAATCATTACAAAAATATATAATGGCACTCAGTAGAGCGCATACCTCCGCCAACGCCTTATCTCAAAATGTTAAAGAAAATGAAAAAAAAAAAAAAATCCTGGATCCACACCTTTATCCGGATCCGCACCAAAATTTAATGGAATGTATTCTGGGCCAAGGCCCATTCTTCTACCAAGTTTCGTGGAAAGCCGTCCAGTAGTTTTTGCGTAATCTTGCTCACAAACCAACCAACTAACCAACCAACAAACGGACAGGGGTGAAAACATAACCTCCGTGGCGGAGGTAATAACAATATATGGCAAAATGTATCGCTAACGAGGAGACGCTAAATAACCGCAAGTCACCAAGAACATGGACCTATGACTGAAGGGAGTCGGAAACTTTTTGAATTGGAATGAATAAATAGGGCTTTAACTAACATCGTAGCTGCAAGAAGTCTTCCTTTGCCTGATAAAAAATCATCTGATAGTTGCAGTAATATAATAAAAAATACATCCTCGGCCTGAAGTGGTTAATTCATTTTGAGAACACTGAAGGGGTGGGAAGATGAACGCCTTTGTATTATGAATCATGAATACTTGTACTGAACAAAGTTGACAAAACTGATTAGCCTACACAGTATCAGTACCCGCTGTGGAATGATTTATGCTCACGTGATTAAACTGTTTGCTGTGGAGATACAATACACAAAATTTGAATATGTAGGCATAATTTCTTTCATTTGAACAACTTTCAGCGCGGTGAAATCTAGACCCAGTAACTCATTTCTGGAAATGATCGCTGCAGCCAGTCGTCAGGTATAGCTGCAGGTGTTTTCCTCCTCCTCTTCAAAATTAGCAGCTCAATCGGACGACAAAGCCTTTCATGTTTTCGACTAGGATGTCGGGTGGACGGAGAGGCCTTTCACTGGTCCCGGTAATTGGCGGCGCCGGTGCTCAGAGAAGACGCAGTTCTTATTTCAGCTGTTCATATCGTGATTAGAAAGACAGAGCAGTGTCCGAGAGAGGGAGAAAAAAGAAAGGCCTCGCCTAGAACAGCACGAAGCAAGATCGACAATCTCTAAATGAGTGTCAGTCGCAGTCAAGGCGAGCGACTGTGCATGCCAGTCATCATCGTCGTCGTCGTTGTCGTTATCATGATCATGATCGTGCTTGTAATTAGAATGGTAACCTTGATCATCATAACAGTCTCTGATATTCAGTCACCTGTCGGACTCCAGAAAGAAAAAAAAAAGGCTTATCAAATATCGTCTCCAGTGAAAAGAGCAGCATAATTACAGTACTCACACATCATCCATCCTTTCGAAAACTTGAACCTAAGCCACAAGAAGAAGTAGGTAAATCAGAGACTATAATTCCAGCTGTTATTAGGGATTCTCAAGTACCAAATTAAAACTGAAGGCCACCTGATACGTACTCATTAGCTTGGCAGCAGAAAAAGGAAAAGTCGGTGTCAGTAATGGATGACATGTTTCGGATTCCTGAGCTACTAGAGGAAGGCAAAAAGACCGCTTGATTTTTGCTGATTAGGTTGGTAAGGTCTCATTAAACTTGGACGCAATTTCGATGCAGTGTAATGGAACTAATGACTTCATCTGCACAATATCAAAAAGTGCATAATTTAGTTCGAGTCTTTCTTGAAGCCTAAATCTGTTACTTCCCTGAGCTTCTCAGCACTACAGTGAACTTAGGCCTGAATATATTGCTAGGATATGAACACTGAATAAAATTAAACACTGAATACTTATATTGTCTCCCAGTCGGCCATTTAATTGACTCTGGTAATGAAAATGTCTCAACCTTCCTATCCAGTTTGCCTTGTTTTTCGGCTAATCTCATACGATTTTGCAATGCTCAAGAGAATTTGCTGCACCAATATTGCTAAAGGTTATCACAGTGAGCATTGTGCCTGAGAATAAAGGATTATATTTTCTCCAGCCTAAAAAAGATGATTTTCTCTAGCATACAGGAATTCCACGTAATTAAACCTGATTAACTTTCTCACTCATGTCCATTATTACAGTAGTTAAGATCCTATGTCGCACCTGCTAATGGTGTGGCATAAAATAACTCCGACAGCCCGAACACTACTTTTTTCATTTGCTATAATTAAAGACACACTACTTTACACAGCTAAAGAGGATCCCTTCGTACTGAAGTGAAAAGGCAAACGGAGGCTATATCTTATCCTCCTCGTTCGTAAAGTCATTTCAGATAGGATTGCTGTCTGGAGACAGCAAGTGTATGATAGAAAAGACGTCATTGTATTAGAGATGTTAAATGTAAGGCGCCTCCATAAAAACTCCTTTTGAATTATCAGCAAATATCGTTACATGATGGGGAATTACGTAACCTGCTCAATACGATGACGTACTTTTAACTGTATACCTGCAGCTACCAGATGGATTTTGGGACGTCGTATTGTAGCGTAGGAGTTAATGGACGGTAGTTGCCTCTCCATTTCGAGATTTCCCTCCGCTCTTGAATAAGATCGTCAGATGATAGCAAGAATAACATGCAAAATATGCTCATCGGAGTGAATCATTTTGTTTTCCTTCTCTTTCATTCACCTTTTTCAGATTTTCCCCAGCCATTTCATACAACAGATGAGGCTTTAAGTGCTCCATAGGTTAGGTTAGGTTAGGTTAGGCTGTTGTTATGGCTAGATTACATTCTTTTCTTGTGGATTAACAGACGAGGTATTTTTCTTTGTTCTCTGTGATATTTTTACCTCACAACTTCCCTCCTCCATGTCGTTCACTCTTGTGGAGGTTATGCTTGATGGGGGACGAATAAAATGGATGAAAATTGTTGGCATGCTCTAAAAATAAAAGACAAATAATACTGGAACCAATACACGAAAAATGGAAGAAGCCTAACAATTAAAAAAATAAAAAAATAAAAAATAAAACGAGTTTGTCCGTGTGTAGCCAGGGAGGAATATGCATTTGTGAATGTTAGAAATTTAGTCATGAAAGTCGACAGGCGCATGTAACTGGAAGAGTGGACGACGGTATGAGACTGGTCATTTCTTGCCACACGGATCTTTGATCATCTATTTGAGAGAAAATAAAGATCCGGTAGTAATAGTTTTTATACAGCACGACTGCGAGACATAAAATATTGTAGATCAAAGCAGATATTTATGAGTCATCACTGCTATTGACAGCGATGGAATCGATGAAGTTATAATGAAATTATATTAGCTGGGTATGATATGTCTGTTACAAATGTTGTCTGTAATTATGTAACCCATTCCGCACAAAGAATGTGTCATCCCGCGGATATTCACGGCGGTATTAATTAAGAAAATATGCAGAATATTTGCAACTAATTTCGACAAAGTATTCACAGCTCGCCTGTATTGGCAGAGTAATGCTTCAGTTATAAAATGACAGCTTTTGCCGCTTTCCCTCTTATTCCAGTATGTATTTAATAGAAGGGCTGACGTTCAGCCATTAAATGAAATTATAACTTATCTAGGAGGAAGCTTTTCTTCAGCTGACGTGCAGTTCGTATCTGTATTCTAAGCACATATTGTTATCAAGAGTATGCCTCCACACGATTCTACCTTTTCATGCTTTACGCATGCAAACACGCATACACACACAGGCTCACACACGCTCACAGGTACTACGTACGCAGGCACGAACGTGCGCGCACGCACAGGTACACACACACACACACACACACACACACACACACACACACACACACACACACACACACACACACACACACACACACACACACACACACACACACACACACACACACACACACACACACACACACACACACACACACACACACACACACACACACACACACACACACACACACACGCCACGTACGCGCATTCCTACAAAAACAAAGCGCACGCCCATACGCATGTGTACTGTATACGCACACGCACGGACGCCTACACTAGAACTAGGACACATGGACACGCACGCGCACAAGTACACATATATACGAACACGTGTGCGTGGTTACATACATACATACATACACACATACATACATACATACAGGGACAGACACTTGCAAGAACTGCCATGCAGGCTAACGATGTCTGTGTGCACAATTAGCAAATGCATTATAGGTAGAGGATCACTTACATTGGAATTTATGGGCAAAATGATTTATTGCAACCAAGGAGAATACTTTATAATACTGCCAGAATCCTGACTGTCACCACAGCCGGAGGTGATCGGTGATAAATGAGGGAATTATTGCCGGAGGAAAAGTGAATGGTGTTCGTCCCTCACCTAAACTGCCCCATATAGCAGCCGCGAGGAGGCTTCCCGCCCTGACACCGTAATGTAAACAAGGCCATAACAAGACCAAAATATAGTTTTTGTGGGGGGAATTTCACGTTTGGTGTGGCCGGCAAATCATGGTTAATCGAGCCTTTACGACGGCTGATTGCCATATCGATGGCGGCGGAACGAGGTGCAAAGATACCAGCTAGACAAAATTATACAAGGAAGAGCAGCATTATTGTATGGAAGACGACAGCACTGCTATCAGTCACACAGGGAACAGCAGCACTGTTATATGGGGACAACACTGTTATCGTCGTTAATAAAACCTTTGTGACGACTGATGATGTTAAGGTGAACAGGTAGACTTGATAGCTTTGTACACGAGACAGCAGCACTCTCAGTTAATAAGGTGACATATGTTTTAGTGTCTTCTTGCTAAATTCAACATGGATCAGCGAATCTGAATGGGACAAGGAAGACTTTGTGTCAACCCTTCAGTTTGAGATATCTCTCTTGAGGTAAATTAAATCGTCGGGGGTTAGAATGAAGTGGAAATTATGTTCTCGTGTGTAATGGATTAATGGAACCTTTCTGACGACTGGTGGCTCTATTGGTGGCGACGGAAAGGAGTTAAAAGATGAAGGCCATATAATTATACAGGAGTCAGCGGCACTGTTATTCCCCCCTACCACTTTATACTCCCCATTATATCCGGGTCAAAGAGCTTTTGTGTCGCGGATATCCTCTCTTTATGGATTTTCTTGGTTTGATTTGCTTTGGACATTCGTTCCCTACGGTTTTCATTGTCTGATCGGCATTTCATATCCTTTCTTCATACCCTTTATTGTCTGACCTAATTCGAACATCCTCTCTCTGTGCCCCATTGCTGCTTGACCTACTCTCCACACCCTGACTTTATTATCTTTGTAGCATCACTTACTTCTGACAATCTCTCTTTATATATTGTTATTTTACATACTCCTTAGACCCCCCTCTTCATGTCCCTTGTTTGTTTGACCTACTTTTAACACCCTCTCTTCATACCCCTTGTGGATTGAACTACTTTTGACACCCTCACTTAATATCTCATTTAGGTTGACCTACTTTTGACACCTTTCTTTATACCCCTTGTAGATTGACCTACTTTTGGCACACTGTTTTTATACTTTGTAATTTGACTTAGTTCTGAGACTTTTCCTTATGACATCTGCAAGTTGACTTTCTTTTGTGACCCATCTCTTCGTACCCTTTGATATCTGATATATTCGTATTTTTAACATCATATCCTTTTACTTTTTTAAAGTGACTTTTTTTATACATCTACTACTGGACTTTCACCTGCCTTTAGTACTCTTTCCTTATGCCCTTCGTAGTTAGATCTACATTTAATGCCCTTTATTTATGTAGTTCGCATTTCAATATGGTTTTCGCCACGAAAGATCCACCATTGATATACTCAGTTTCCTGACTCATACCATCCATCAATCAATTGACCAACATGGAGAAACTTGTGCAGTAGCCCCTGATATTTCGAAAGCTTTTAACAGTGTGTGGCACCATTCCTTGCAATCCAAACTCCATTGTTATGGACTAACGTCTTTTGTTCCTCTGCTTTCCTCATATCTCAGCGACAAAAAAATAAGTAAATAAATAAAAAATAAGAGTATATGATGTATATACATTCCAATATCCATTCAGTTAACGCCAGCGTGCCACAAGGATCAGTTCTGGCGCCAACCCTATTCCTAGTTCATATTAATGATCTCTTATCTGTCACCCACAATCCCATCCATCCATGTGCAGATGACTCAACACTTCACAGTTCATTCACACACAAACACCCATTCACAAAGTTTAATATCTCTAACCCTAGACTCAGTGCAGCCATCTCCGTAAATCAAGACTTATCTAAGATCACTGAATGGAGATAAAATAACCTTGTCTCGTTTAACACAAGTAAAACACAAATACAGTCAGACTTCTACTTACGAAGTATCGACTTATGAGAAATCCGCAGGTACAAAGGAAATAATTTTCAGGCATTAAAAAAAAAAAAAAAAAAAAAAAGTCATTTATCGATTCTAACCGTGCCAAGTACAAGTCCGTCGTCCCCAACAGATGCCGACTGTGCGCTTCATCTTCCTCCTGCTTGGAAGCCCAGAGCATTGTTGTTATCGACACAAGTAACATCATCTGCGATTTTTTTTCATTTAGACTTGATTATTTCCCCCAAATGTCTCAGAAACGGAAAAGTAGTGAAGGTGGTGATGGTAGCAGGAGAAAACGGCATGCAATTACAATGGAAACCAAAGTGGACGTAATTACGAAAGTGGAGAGAGGAGAGAGGCTGAGTGATGTGGCACATGTGTTGAAACTGTATCCCTCAACTGTACGAACAATTTTAAAGGACAAGGAACTTTTCTTACGCAGTACTGTACAGAATGCGTAAATATATCTCAGTCTTTGCATTTATGATTGTTTATATTAGCCATATATGCTTGAAAATAAGGGCTACTAAGATTAATAGAAGTTTAAGGGGAAAAAACGACTTACGAAAAAAAAAAAAACTTAGGAGTGACCTTCAGGAACCAATTATTTTCGGAAGTTGAGGATTCCCTGTATATACAGTTTACTAATAGACATATTATCAGATTCTTATATTACCCTCAGTGCTACTAGTATTCCCATCTCCAAAAGAAGTGAAATTCTCGGTGTTTCACTTAACAATACCCACAGCAGGACCTCTCATGTCAGATCACTTGCTAAAACCGCCTGAAAGAAACCTGGGTTATTGTACAGAGTCCGGAACTTCTTCACTGATGATCAGTGAGCTGTAATTTATAAGAGTCATGTGTGCTCTCAGCTGGAATATTGTTCACCCCTGAGGAATGGATGTAGAGAGATTGTACTAAAACAACTAGACAAAATTCAGAACAAAGCTGTTGAAATTATTAATAACTTTGTTATTACAAGTAAACTACCTCCCCTATAGGTAAGAAGGAATGTTGCCTCCCTTGCATTATTTAACAGATATCGGTACTTTTATGGCAAATGTTCAGACGAAGTTGCGTATATTGTGCCACCTCTCCTTGCATTCCTTCGTGCTGTGCTACACGGGCATCTGGTAGAGCTCATGACTGGAATGTCATACTGCCATATTGCAGAATTTCTGCCTATCAGAATTCTTTTATTCCTCGAGCTGCATCTTTCTGGAACTCGCTTCCCCGGAGTTGTTTTCTCCTCAAACTTCAACCTACAGCTGTTCAAGTCCAACTGTTACAGGTCTTTTATGAACGGAGGACGCCAGTAATCTGGTGTATGGATTATTTTTGTATTCATTTGTTTTTCCTTCCTCTGTTCTGTTATTAGTGTATATATATATATATATATATATATATATATATATATATATATATATATATATAGATATATATATATATATATATATATATATATATATATATATGTATATGTATGTATATATATATATCTATTCACTTTTTTAAAATTTGTAATTTAATTTTTTCTTGATACGCTAGCTTTATGCTCGTTGTAATATAGTCTGATTTAGGTAATATATATTTTTTGTAGTTGGTTCTGCTTTCAATACTTTTTGCCTTTATAGTTATTCGGTGTTTTCTCTTTATTCTTTTATTGCGTTATCTATGCTCCCATGTTATGCTTGTATGTCCTTAATTTAGTCTGTAGTTTGATTTCCTTTCGTTTTCCAGAAAATCTGAGCTCTGTGGAGAGTCAGGGAAGCAATGTCAGTGCAGACGTGGCCGCTACTCAGTCAGTTATTATCCTCGGAATGATGCCAGCAATTTTCCATAATTTCACCCTAGCCTTCCAGTAGTGTGCTTTCAGGCTAATGATGCTGCCTGCCTGCCCAGTTATAGGAAGAGTTTGCTTTACCGATCGACACTATGGAGACTATCATAGAGTTGTATGGTTGCATATTTCCTTATTTTTGTCGTATGCAATCAGTTTTGAAGTAAATCATTCTTGGCAGTCGAAGGCTTGGTCTCTGCCTCAAATGATTTCTGTGAGCGTCCTAATCAAATGGAGCAAAATATTACCAAAGACATATTAATTCATTGTTCTCGTTTCTGAGCTTGGATTACACAATACGTTCCGTGAAGAGCAGCGGTCCTAATTTTTGCCACACACCGTCACATATATGACTGCCGGATAGAGCTACGTACTGTGAAGCCAAGAGTGAGTGAATGAATATGTGACTAATTTTAATTCGTATTTTGGTGGCACTTTTCTTACTTTTTTGCTTTTCAGTTCCTGTCTGTGGATCCAACCGCAATCTTACTTTTGGGAACTAGGCTAATTTAATAATTGTTGTGATGATTTTATTAATATGCTTAGGGCCCTGCCGTAAAAAGGAAAAGAAAGTAGAGTAGCTTAAAGTTTAAAGTGAGCTTTCACCTTGATTTCCTTTGCGAAACGAATGATACAGGTTAACAGAGAAAATGAGCTAGGAAAATATATACCAGAACCGTTATCTAACTTTAGTTTCTTTATCTCTCCACAGGTAAGAACGTGTCAAGTGTTGGCAAACATCTTTAAGCAGACGCACCTACGATTCTTCTACTTCAACTTTATCGTGAGTAAAAGGTGAAAGAAGGGTAGGAAAATATTATAAGGTAGCCAATCCCACATTACCCCCATCGAGGTGTAGAGACCCGAGACTATGATAAGTTATTCCAGAACATTTATATAATGGTGCTGCCAGACAACATTAATCAGCTAATGAGAGTAACGTAGTAGAGAAACTTTTAATAAAGACATCACCGCCTCTGGTTCGAAAACTATCTCATAAGCTGAGTAAGACTGGGTAGCAGTAGCAAGATTAAAATAATAAATACGTCATCTGACTGAGAGGGATTAGGGTATGAGACCTACCTACTGTACATCCCCTGGTAGCATTATCTGATTAATGTGTTCTAGTCACGATACTGATTTAATTTTATCGTATGACCATTATCTATGCCTCCATTTTCTATTATTGAGGGGCGGCGCTGACGAGGAGCCCACACGTGATGGCATGGCGCCGTGCACTCTGGGTGGACCATCTATGGCAGTGGTTCTTAACATTTTTTCTTGGCGACCCAAAATCCATAAGATGGTCTATATGGCGACCCAAACCCTCGTAAACTTACTCTGCACCATAACTGAAACAAACATATGTGTCATATCATGTGACTAAAACCAAAGTAATATTTCAATATTTTATTGATGTCATAGTAAATAAATTTCATTTTTATTATATGTACTTCCTAAGTCTAAGAACCAAAATATCAACACATTTTGGCAGGGAAAAAATAAATCGAAGATCAGAAAATCAAAATAATTCATTCATGTTCATGATACACCTATTTACTCTGACCATTAAGGAGAGAGTCACTATTTTGGATGTTGTCTGAGTCATAAAGTACTATAATCAGTGTGATCTCTGGCACTGAAAAGTTTCAATCAGCTTCTCAAACCGGGGTGATTTAGATGACAGACTGCATCTTAGGTCATCTCTGGTTGTAGACGGTTTCTGTACTTCCTTGGGGGAAGCAGCCTAGGTATATAGATAGATAGATGAGTGCAGAAAATCTTGCCTCACACAGATGAGTTGTAGCAAAGGGAAGGAGTGCTTTCAGGGCTTCACCTCCAAGAATTTTCTTTTCTTTGTAAACTGTGATCCAGAATGAGCTCAGTGATTCGTTTTGTTTCCTGAAATCATAACGAGTGTTTCATCATTCTGAACCTCGATGAGCTGCTCCTGGAGGTAGCTGATGTTCGAAATCTCGTCAGGTCAGTCTTCAGCGTCAATGCTGAAGGGATTTCTTACCCAGGCATATTTCATCACATTCTCAGGAATGTAGCGAAAAACTCTTCGATTAGTCTGGAGATATGTTCCACAATGATGCTTTGGACCTGGGTGAGAGAAAAATTTTTCGTCTTCCAGAAATTCACTCAAAAATGGAACGACACAGTCTTCCCAGTCTCAGTTTTACTCTCCCACAGCTTCAGTTTCCCCTTGAATGCAGTTACCTTCTCTGACAGCCCAACTAATGTCTGATCGTGACCTTGCAATGAAATGTTCAAGGCGTTAATCTCAGCAAAGATATCTGCAAGATAAGCCATTTGAATCACCTACTTTGAATCAGAGAATCTTTGGGGCCAGTGAATGATTCTTTTTTGCTAGAAATATCTCAGTCTCGTTCCGCATTTCAGGCAACCGTTGGAGCACCCTTCCTCGTGACAGCCGCCTAACCTCAGAGTGGTACAACACGTGTACATGTTCTGGACCAAAATCAAAACGCATCCGACTGATGATCCTGGAGGGCACAGCCCTAGATTAATGAAACTGACTACCTGGATGACTTCCTGCATCACTTTCTGTAACTCAGGTGACAACCCTTGAGAAGCAAGATTCTCACGGTGAAGGAGACAGTGAACAATCAGCACGAATGGATTTTCTTCTTTAACTCTAGCAATGAAGCCATGACGTACTCTTAGCATTGCTGGTGCACAGTCACAACAGACATAAAACACTGATTCCACTGAAGCCCTACTTCCTTGAAGAATGAGTCCACAGTACTGAAAATATCTTCTCTGGTTGTGGTTGTGTGTAATGGCCGACAGAACAGAAATTCCTCTTCCATGTCTTCTGGACCTCGGTACCGTACGTAAGCCATGAGCAGGGCATCATTACTCCGAAATGAAAACGGTTAAGTTTTAAAATATAAATTGTACTGTACCGGTACTGTACTCCCAGTTGTGTGCATGGTAATAATCTTTTTTTAAGCCAAATGCAATCGCCTACTGTAGGAGAGAGAGAGAGAAAGAGAGAGAGAGAGAGAGAGAATGTAATGTGTGAAGTATCGACAAGTACTGTAATATGTTAAAAAGTAATAGTATACAACATTAATAATATCAGTAATATATTTGTCTCTTGACGACCCACTCCAAATGGCTTGGCGACCCAAATTTGGGTCGCGACCCATAGATTAAGAACCACTGATCTATGGCGTCCACACAGGAGTCAGATCTCTTCATATTTTCCAACACATCGCCGTGGGAAGGACGTTGGTTCCACTCTTGTGAGGCGCAGTCTATCAGGAAGGGGTGTCGACTTTCTACACGGTGTCGATACTGTGCTGTACCTGTAAGATAGTCTCACAGAAGTTGTTGCTTACCTGTAATCTACAGATCTGCTTGACCAAACAAAACAAGGTTAAACAACAACAACAACTTAGAGGGATCTCTCCTCAACCGCGTATAATAGTCTGGCGGTACCAAGAATAAAATACAAGACGCCATGCTTCTGAAAGGGCTGACAGATGGTATACATTTTTCTTTTTTAACTACGAGAGGAAAGTTCTCGGCTAAATAAAATCCCGTGTTTTCAGCATATATATATATATATATATATATATATATATATATATATATATATATATATATATATATATATATATATATATATATATATATTATATATATATATATATATATTATATATATATATATATATATATATATATATATATTATATATATATATATATATTATATATATATATATATATATATATATATATATATATATATATATATATATATTATATATATATATATATATATATATATATATATATATATATATATATATATATATTATATATATATATATATATATATATATATATATATATATATATATATATATATATATATATATATATATATATATATATATATATATATATATATATATATATATATATATATATATATATATATATATATATATATATATATATATATATATATATATATATATATATATATATATATGTACTGTATATACAGTATACATATACATATATAAAGTCAGCTTACTGATGAGAGTAATGGGGAATATTTCTGACTCCATCTTTACGGGTGGTCTCTCCCAAATTTCATTAAATTGTCCACCGGTAGTACTAATATAATACAATAGTTATCGTACTTCCTGCACTTCGAGGGAACTACCCTAAGCTTTCTGGGTAGAAACAAACAAATACAGATACAGCTTAAGTAAGTGTTTTAAGGTGCATTTTTAGCACCAGTTTCCAATTTCATGTTTGACGGTAACATAAATTTCTTTGACCAACGATTTCGTTCTTGTGATCCTGATTCTTTGTGGGTAAATCAGAGGAGTAGGGATGGCGTGAATGTGTGCAGCTGAGCCATGAAAGGAGGAAGAGTCGAGATCACCCTGGTTACAGGGTTTGGCCATATCTGTGGATGAAGATAAGTAAGTAGAATGATAGAAACATTGACTGATAGATGTATCCATAGATCCATCCATCATCTTGTCTTGTGTTGCCTCGTCAGGAGCATCAGGGCACTGAGCTTTAGCATGGTGCACTGTCCAGACATTTAACATGAGGTGACCGCTCACTCGCCCCTTATTATATGAAAAATTGATTCCAACCATACATGGAACTGTACCCATTTTGGCCACTTCCCGTTGGAGTGACCAAATCCCCTAGACTACCACCCAGCGTAGTAAATTATTTCCTGAAGTACAGTAAATGGCTTGTCACCCACTTTAGAGTAACCAAAGGGTATCACTACACTAAGTAAGTGGAAGATGGGATCACCCAGCTAGAAAATAAGATGATAAGTGTAGATGATTAGAATTGTATCGATCTGTGTAGATGGGCACAGCTAATACAGATAAACAGGTATACCGGTAAGTGGATATGGATGATTGGATGGATGGAAGAATGATTGGATATAGATATACAGTTGGGTAGGTGGGTAGGCAGAAAGGGAGAACGCTGGACAGATAGGTGAATGGGTAAAATAAGTAGGTAGCTAGAAATACAGACTGTTAGATCGCTAGCAAGGTAAACAGATACAGAGATAGTGACCGGGTGATAAAAAACTGCACGAACTAATGCACGTCACCTGTTTGGTTCACATAAGAATGACGTATATATTAATGTTTACTCCATTATTCCTTTTTGTACAGCGATATTCTGTTGTTACTGCCAGACAGTTTTATTCAATTTAGGAGACGCCGAATACATATTTTAGTACATTTCATGCTTGCTACCGCCAGGCGACTATAAGTAATAGAGGAGAGAACTCTGGTAGTGCAGGGATCAGAAGCAATTCACATTAACTGCTTCTGTATCATAACATCTTTTGTTTTCCTGTTACTGCAAGATCTTTTCATTCATCTTAGGAAAAGCTTGTGAATCATAACGTGTTATTATTTCATTTCTGGTACTATCGGTCATTTTTGTACGGCTTAGGCGTCTGGTATCGAAAGAATTAAAAATAACTTGTATTAACGCTTTCACTATCGTTAGTTTTGCATTTTATTCCTTCTGTCGTTAGGCTACTGGTGGTGAGGGGATTAGTAATAGTTCCAGGGAACTCGTACAGTACAATAATGTGTTAGGCATTTTATTCATGCCACCGCCAGACGCTGTAACTAGCATAAGAGGCTAAGTTTCAGTGTGCAGATGGTAGTGTATTTCAGTTCTGCTACCGCCAGACGATTATGTCGAGGATAGAACAGGTCTGTGGTGTTGATGGCGGTGGAAGTTTCAAATCGTAATGTGTATTAATCCTGCTACCGCCAAACGATTTTATTCAGATTTGGAGAGCCATCGGGTAACGATAATGAACAGGCATTTCTCTTGCTGCGTATCATCAGACCGTATTCTTTTCCCTAACACCACTTCCTTACCGATCTCATTTTGGATAATTCACATGTCTATCCGTCTGTCTGTAAATCTAATGTATCTGCCTATATAGCTCGACATCCTGAGGATGTGGTCAAGACAAAAGGATCTCAGGCACTTCTGTCCCTACAAAGTAATGACTCTATTCCCACAACATACCTCCATGCCCATACAAAATCTCGCACCTTTTATATATCCCATGTTCTTCATCATTCTCTTCTTCTAGCCACCAAACTCTCATACACTCATAATTAATCTCACACTCTTTCTTCCCTTCACGTGCTCTAACCATCTAAGTGTTTCTTTTTATTTCCTCATAACCACAACACATTTTTTATGAAGCCTCTCATACGTCAATCTATCCCTCCATGTTGCTGCAAACACACTTCTGAGATAACCTGTTTCAGTGGCATGCACTCACGACTGATGACCTTCAGGCATCGTCCATGTTGAATTACTCGTACTGTTCGTGTTGGAGCTACCAGGCCCTCATCAGTTAATGTTTGCTCCCGGCTTACATTCTCACATTTCGTCACTAATCTTGGTGCCTAATACTACCTTACCTTTCTTCACTGCTGCAACCTTCACTTCAGTTCAACGCTTCATGCGTAGTTGAACACCCATACATTTACCGTTCCTTTACCATTCAGTCTCAGCCTACAGTTCGTTACTGGAACTCTTTTAGACACCAATACATTACGCAGTACACACAGTCAGATATCTCTGCCATACTCTGCAACATCTACTCCGTAACTCTGTACTGCATCAGATAGTACAGACACTTCCACTCTTCTTATCTTCAGACACACTTCTATGAATCGTCCTCGCTTCCATCCTTTTCATTACTTAAACGAAGATGGTGACATGATATAGCTCAGTTTCACATCAGCAATCTAGGTAGCCTACACCTTTAGTGCACTTCCACTCTAATAACTGCCGTAGTAGTAGTAGTTGTTGTTGTTCCCTAGGCAGTTTGGCCGAACAGCCCCGAGTCCCTTAGGAAGGCCATGGCCGAGACCGGACTCTCCCACAGAGCTCTCAAAGAGTGTATGGTGTGTTGCTGGGATGCATACTGTGGATAACATTCAGTAATATGCCTTTCATTTTGCACACTCCCAGAATCTTCCATATTGCCTATCGATCTGCTTGAACATATGCCTTTCCCAGATGTGTGAATGTTATAAGCAACATTCTATTCACTTTGAAAATCTTCTCTTCCAGACATCTTGTTGCAAATATTCGATCAATACATTTCCCCTCTCCCCTCCCCCAAACTCCCCCGTTATTCATTGTGCAACTTTTGTGGATACATTCTTGCATAATATTTACCTGTATGCAATCTGTATCACAAGGAATAAGGTATCAATGGCATAAAGCAAACTATCGAGCTCTTATGTGCAAAATGAATCACAAATGAAGAGGCAAACCTTCTGAACCCACGATGTTAATGGTCTCGGTGTAGTATTTGTCCAGCATAATCCAAGTGCATGATAATTCAGACAAGTGTAATTTTCAAGTGCATTTTTTCAGCCATTTACTCCCTGGCCATTGTTATTTGCACATCGTAATCGCTAACGAAGTGATGTTAGGAAGCCTTCCGAAGTCTCTCAAACTCAGGCTTTGGTGTGATGCTGGTGCGCCGTAACCGCTAAGGAAGACGTGTTGGAAAGTCTCCTGCCCTCACGAAATTACGGCCTATGTTACTGGCACTTCGTTATCGCCAAGGAAGAGATGTTAATAAAAATTCTGAGTCAGCGGAATACGGACCTAGGTGTATTATTTATCTGTCTTAATCCTAATGCATGATAACTCTCGCAGCGGCAATTTTCGGGCATAATTTTCCTCTGACAGTGTTAATTTTCGGGGATAATTTTTCAGGCACTTCCCCTGGCTATAAATTTGAGAGTGGGCGAGTTGAGATAAGAGAAGCCGGATACAACTCTCTCTCTCTTCCACCCCCCCCCCCCACAAACCCGCCTCTTGGAACAACTTCGTCTCATCGTAATTCTTGCAGATCTCATTTTCATATCTGTAATTTTGAGCTCATTAGGGAGGCTGCAAGCCCCAGGATTTATCATGGTCGGAAAGCGATAATATATCCTTAATTACGGAAGTGCATATTAGCATTCAGTTAAAAAAATGGATCTAAATTATTCATAAATTGCTAAGAATATTGAATGTCCTAACTATGGCTCTTTATTAAAAGTTCATGGATGGCTTGGGGATCAAGAATGGCTTTCGGTAGTAAGTTTTAAGTTACTAGAGAATTAAAAATGGTTTTACAAAATAAACTTCAAGTCGTCAGAAAGTCAAGGATGGCTTTGGATAATATTCTTTACCCTGTACGTCATTAAAAGGTCAGGCTTGATATTTCCAGAGAGCATGAACACTAGCGATACAGTGTTCAAATGATCTCGCTCGCTCCTGTGGTCATTCAGTTATCTGTGCTAATAAAATTACTGCATTCTGTTGCATCAGTTCACAGAACAACCATAGCGCTAAAGGAATGTTATGCTCAATTCTTTTCAGTAACGGAGGTCTGTCTTTACGTCAAGCATTTTTGGTAATGATGAGTGGCTGGGAAAAGGAGGGAATAAAAGGTTTTGCTTAAAGGTGAAATAGAAGCAAAGATCAGAGTATTGACGGAATGTGAAGGGTTCATGCATCACCATTTGGCCTGTAATGTAGAGCGGTGAATTGTAAGGAGTGTCTCAATTTTGTCAATTTCCCACGTAAGATTTCTGTGTGTGTGTGTGTGTGTGTGTGTGTGTGTGTGTGTGTGTGTGTGTGTGTGTGTGTGTGTGTGTGTGAGGGATATTAGAACAACTATCCTTGTACCTTTCAGCCAGCTACTCGTATCTCTTTTCGTAGATGTAAAACACATACGTAGACTTCATTCCAACTTACACAACTCTGTAACAGCATGATGTAAATTAGGTGTCGTACTGAATCATATTTCTTTCCCAGTCTCTCTTCTGTCTATGGATTAGTCATTAATATCACCTTTACAATACCCGTCTTCACTCTCAGAATCGTTTTCTCGCCATTTAAGGAGAGATACCTAAAAACTTTTCCTTGCTAGTTATTTCTGCATATGGCACATTACTCTTGCTATCTTCTGACGATTTTACTTACCTTAGGAGAGAAGATTCAAACTGGAGGGGTAGGAGAGAACGTTTATTAACCCCTTCAGTGCTAGAGGCTTTTCAGCATGAGTAATACTAATAGGCGGGTGCCTGATTGAATTGCAAGAGATATCACAGTGAAAACATTGATATTTTCTTTTATATTTTTATCCTGAATACATCGACATCAAAATTACATAATTATATAACAAGCAAGAAATTCCCAAGGTTTAATATGCACAGTAAACGCTAAGGAAGAAGTGTTTGAGCATCTCCAATACGGCTGTCACCTTCAGCTTTATCTCTCCCACATGCACACCCACACTCCAGCCATTCCCTTGCCTTGCCTTCACATTCGCTACTGCCAACACTCTCACGCTTATCTTCCCTACGTTCACACCTTTTTATTCACTCCCCTGCCTTCCCTTATCACATCAACTTAATTATATTTCCTTGTCCTTCCTATCCACATTTTCATCAGCCCATCCTCTCCTTCACTTCAGTTTATTCCCAAACATCCTTTACCCATGCTGTTTCCAGAAGCTTCTTAATACCTACATTAACAACATGCAAACGGACATACAAATAGGTAGGCAGACACCACACACACACACACACACACACACACACACACACACACACACACACACTGTGTGTGTGTGTGTGTGTGTGTGTGTGTGTCGGTTGGCCCCCCCCTCTCTCTCTCTCTCTCTCTCTCTCTCTCTCTCTCTCTCTCTCAACCACACACCCATATTGTCCCTGTCATACCCTCATACCCTCGTCCTCTTCCAGTCAACAAATCAGTTACTTCCCAAGAGATAATTTTAGTTCAGGTCTTTCTGCTACCAAAATATGAAGCTCAAGAGAGACCTGTTATTGCAGAGCATAACGAAGACTATGTCTAACCTTTCCACTTCGAAATGCCTGTCCCAAGCTGAATATAATTATTTGCAGATAGCAAAAATAACTCACTGAAGACGTCCTTGAGCTGAAGTGGTAAATTTCCAGCTGAGAAACTCGTAACTCTAAGCATCGCCAGGCCTCCTGAGCCTCTTAGTTATCGTGCCATTAATTAACTTCCTTTGGACCACTTTCAGCTCCTCTCTGCTTTTCCCAATGCGAGCGGTATCTCTCCACTCCCTGTGAGCTTATAATGTATATCTTGAGAGCTTTAGGAATTTAATCGGCTGTGTTCTTGATCCTTTTGCAGCAGTGAGTTTCTTTGAGCTAAATAAAATCGTCCTGCTTAAATCGGAATACATTTTTTTTTCTCTCGTCCCTAACGTTACCTGTGAACATTTTCTGTACTTTTGCCACTATAAATTAGCTGAAATATTAAGCAAATAAGGTAATTACCAGTCAAGCTTTTCACTCTTCTAATATAAAATGTCTTCCAGTTAAATAAAAATATGTTGGTAGTTACATTTTTAGAGAAAAATCATCGTACAGAGTTGATCCGTGGATAGCGTATACTTAACGTTTTTTGCGATGTATCGTCTAGACGTAGCACGAATTAAAGAAAAATACGTCATCGCCCTGGAAGTGTTGTAGCAAAAATAATGAAGGTGTATGCAATCCCCCAATTTCTCACGGTTGCTCAAGGAAAAGTTATGAGTATTAGGACTGATTAGCCTTCATTACACGCCACACATCACCAGACATGCTCTAAATTCGATACTGACTTCACAAGTTACCGCCAGAAGCTAGGAATTTGTCTTCATGATCTCGCTTGTAAGAGTACAGACGAAGTAACTGATCGTGTTTTGATGGCTCTCGGCTGTTGTTCCTATGACCTAAGCCTCATCTGGATGTAAACTTAGTGAATTATATGCTGAGGCTGACCTTTCACAGCTTCCACCATCCTCATTTGGCGGGATGGAGAGGAAGCTGAGGGATATTTATAATACCAGATAGTGAAGCTGCCCTGTGATAGTGCCACCACGCGATGTCCCTCTCAGCACCATAGCACTAGGTAAAAACTAGTCTTTATTGTTTTCTCGGTAAATTTTGGGTATGAAATGGGTTAACTGTGTAATAATCCACGAGCTATACTATTCTAACATTTTTCAGTATTGTCAGAAAACGAAATTGAGTTGGTTTTATGTGAGTAATGTCAGATAGTTGGATTAAGTTCGATAATAATGGTTTGTTTAAATTGGATCCATTCAGTACAGATACTCTTCATTATGCTTGTTAGAACTATATCCATTTAGTACAGATAACCTTCATTATGCTTGATTAGGTTAAGTTCATTTATTGTTGTTTAGAAATATATGGTAATTTGACAGACCGGCTTTGATTTGTACAGTATATACTTCGAAGTTAACATAATAATGGATGATATCGTAATACACAGAATGCGTTAGTTTTTTCATTAAACTTTTTGATAGTTATTTGATGTGAAGTGCAGCGTTCATCACTAATTCTCTGTGACACTTTGAATATTCTCAGAACAAAAAGCCATGCTCGAGCTGTCTATTCATGCCCTGTCTGCTATATATAATACAACTGAAGCGTTCAGAATACTAAAAAGGTTATGTTTGTCATAGTGCAAACACTATGCCTTGTATTAATCACAAATTTTATTCATATTTTCTCTCTTGTATACCCTATGCAGTAAGGCGAGCACTCTGGAGTCTCCCAGTCCACGCACTATTGCCCATTTTCTGTCCGTCTCCGATGGTACAGTTCATTGGTTTCCTTAGTTCTTCATGTACACAACTGGTCTTCTGTGGATCTCTCTCCATTTATATCTTAACCGTTGCCTATATCGTCCAGTCTGTCAAACGTTGTGTGTCTAGGTATCTGGAAATGAATGAGTCTCAGTCACACACACACACACACACACACACACACACACACACACACACACACACACACACACACACACACACACACACACACACACACACACACACACACACACACGTGTGTGTGTGTGTGTGTGTGTGTGTCTGTCTGTCTGTGTGTGTGTGTCTGTGTGTGTGTGGGTGTGTTTATGCTTCTTACATCCACATGTGTGGGGTTGACATGATAATGTGTTTGGTTTGGTTGATTAGTATGGCTGTCTGTAAGCAAGATTATGGAGAGGAAGAACTGATTTAATTTTAACCTAAAATGACCGTACGACATAGGTCAGAGTCAAAGTCTATTCAGTTTTCATTCGATTTTGACCAAACTTGGTGGAAGAGTTGAAGGTCAGAAAGGGTTAAAAAAAGGGTGAGGTTATTCATTATTAGAACAACTAGCCAGAGGTAAAGCTCATTCGGCAAGGTTAAATGGTCGTCTTTTTAACTAGTTTGTTTTCGATTTGAAGCAACCATGGTGGGATGGTAGGGTCAAGAATACATGAGGTCACTATGACGACAGCAATAGGTCAGGGGTCAAGTGCAAAGAAGAAAGACAACTTTGACGCTTTTGACAGGTGTGGACCAAGCTTCATGGAATGGCTGAGGGTAAGGCATGGATTAAGCAAATCAAGATATGAAACAATCGTTCGAAGGGGCAGATAAAAATAAAGCGTGCGGGTTTTAACAGCTTGTACAGTATGGCACGAGTTTGGTACTCTGAGTGCTCCCCTGTATACGTGGTGTGTGTGTGTGTGTGTGTGTGTGTGTGTGTGTGTGTGTGTGTGCGTGTGTGTGTGTGTGTGTGTGTGTGTGTGTGTGTGTGTGTGTGTGTGTGTGTGTGTGTGTGTGTGATTCTTTGGCAGGGAAAAGTTTTGCTGGGTTTCATTTTTATGCTTCTGTCTGAGTAAACAAAAATAGTAAAACTGTACAGCTTCACTACACAACACGACACACTACGAAACGCAAAGGCTCGCAGCAGGCGCAGATTTTACAGTAGCTTGCCCTTTAACGAGTTCCGTGACAGTACCATAGTTAGCCTATAAAAGTTTACCGTAACCCTCTCGGACGCTTCCCATGGCTAGGCAACGCATATCTTCAGCATTTTCTTCCCTTTCTCCTACTTGTTCTACGCATACCATCATCATCCACCACCTCTTGAAAATAAAGTCCGTGTTTGCTCAAGCTGTGGGGTAGGAAAAGAGTATATTTGTACTGAAACGGCTTACGAACCATCCCTGCATTCAACATCTGTCTTGTCAAGGCGAATCGGTTCAAACTAGGAACTGACTTTTCTTCTTCGTAAGCCTATTGTTACAGTTGTACAAAGTCTGAGTTGAAGTTCTGTAAGGGTGCAGAGCTGATTCATAAGTTTCATGTATAACAATAGAATACGTACAAAAGTTAAATGGGTATGCAAATTACTTAGATAAACTTGTTCAAATTCAGGTAGAGGAGAATTTATTCATCACAGACTGAAAAATGGATAAGAGAGAGAGAGAGAGAGAGAGAGAGAGAGAGAGTCTGGAGTAAGAGGAGGGGAAAAAAGTAAGGACAAAAGAAATAAACTGAACAAGGAAGAATGTGAAAAGAAATAAGAGAGAAAAGGAAGGAATAGAAGGTGATAATTGTTACAGAGAGAGAATAACGGCAAGAAGTGTAATAAGAGAAAAGGAAAAGAGAAAATACTTAACATAGAAGAAGAAAACGTAGACACGACGGAATAAGAGAGACTGAATTGGAGAAGAGGGGGACGAGGATGAAAAGGAGGAAACGTTAGATGCTGAAGAAAGGAATAATATTGAGGAGTTGTGAAGCTTAAAAACATGTGAGAATGCAGATAATAAATTGTAAAAAATAGGGAGGCGAGGAAGAAAAAAGAAGTGGAGCGAGGGAGGAGGAGGAGGAGGAGGAAGGGGAAGAGAAAAATTGGAGTGAGCGAGGGAGGAGGAGGAGGAGGAGGGGGAGGGGGAGGAAAGGAGGTTAAAAGGAGGGAGTGTGAGATAAAATTAGAGCGAAAAGGGGAAAGAAGAAGCGAGGGAAAGACATGATGAAACTGGGAGTGCGTGAAGGATGGCAAGAAGGAAGAGAAGGACATGCAAGGAGAGGAGGATGAGAAGGATCAGGAGTGGAAGGGAGTGAGGGATATTATGCAGGAAGAGGTGAAGAAGGAGAGAAACTGATGGAAAGAATGACAGAAGTGAGAGGGGTAGAAATAATAAGGACAAGAGGAAAGAAAGAATGAAGGATTATATGAATCAGAGTAAAAAGAAGAGGAGGAGGAGGGGGACAACGACAACAAGATGATGATGAAGAAAAGGAAGAAGATGATAAAGGTGATGATAAAGCTGAGGATAAGAAGAAGAAGAAGACAAAGACGAAGAAGAGGACGGAGATAGGTTTGAGATGGGGATGGCGATATAGATGGAGATTTGAATGGGGATGGAGGTAGATATGGCGATGGGGATGGAGACAGGAATGAAGATGGAGACAGGAGTGGGGATAGAGATAGGATGGGGGAGGGAGAGGAAGGGGCTGGGAAACAGAGGGAACTGGAAAATGAAAAAGAAAGGAGTGGGAGAAGATTTAAATGGAGATGTAGAAGAAGAGGATGGAGGAGGAGGAGAAGAAAGTGAAAGGGGAATAGGAGGAGGGAAAGTAAAAGGAGGAAAAAAAGCACGAGGAGGAGGAGGAGGAGTTGAAAGGGAAGTAAAGAGTAGGTTGAGAAGCGGAAAGAATGGGAAGTTAAAAAAATAAAATAAAAAGCAGCAGCTAAGATGGTCATCAAAGGGAAAAGAAGCTAAATGAGCGGAATGAACGGCGAGGGCTGGTGACGTGAGAGAGAGAGAGAGAGAGAGAGAGGGAGAGAGAGAGAGAGAGAGAGAGAGAGATAATAAACTTGAAACGGGCAGGAAAGGAATGAGAGAGATGAAGGTGAGAAGGAGACTTAAAGGAAGAGCCAATAAAACGGGTAACAGGCAAGATAAGAGAAGGTGAGAAAAAGTAGGAGCAGGAGAAAACGTGGGGGGTAAGCTAAGAGCAGTAGGTGTGAGATAAGAATGAAAGTGTGGACAAGAGAGGAAGAAGTAGATGAAGAAAAAATACAGTGAAATGATGGCGGTAAAAGAGAAACACAGAAGAAAAAAGAAAAGTGGAAACGAAGCGGAGAGTGAAAGAGTAAACGAAGAGAGACTATCTATCTGTCTATCTATCTATGTATATATGTATATACTGTATATACATATTTATATATATATATGTGTGTGTGTGAGAGAGAGAGAGAGAGAGAGAGAGAGGGGCACAGTATACAACCCAAGATAAGGAAGAGTAGGAAAGATAAGACACCGGAAACATAGACGAAAATGAAAGCAGGGAGGCGAGGCGAGGAGTAGGAAGGAGTAGAAAGAGGAGGAGGAGGAGGAAGAAGAAGAGAAGGGAGAGGATGAAGTGAAGGAGGAAGAGGGGGAGGAGGAAGAGAAGGGAGAGGAGGAAGTGGAGGAGGAGGAGGAGGAGGACGACGACGACGACGAGGATTACAACGACGACGAGGATTACAACGACGACGAGGATTACAACGACGACGAGGATTACAACGACGACGAGGATTACAACGACTAGGAGGAGGACAAGAGTGCGAGAAAAATAGAGGAGTAAAACAAACCAGAATAAAGGAAGAACGGATGGAGGAGGAAGAAGAAAATAATAAAGGAGACAGGGGGGGCTTATGAAGAACAGTGAGCAGTGAGTTAGGAGGAATATTGGAAGAGGAAGAGAAAGGAATAGAAGGAAAGATGAAGAGGATGAGAAGGACAAGCGCAGATAGAAGGAAAGTTGAGGACTAAAAAGAGAATTAGAACAATAAAAATGGAGAAAAATGATGAAGAGAATGAGGAGTAGGAAGAGCAGAAACAAAGAGGAGGAAGAGAAGCAGAGAGGAGGAGGAGACTAAGACGGAGAAGGAAAGAGTAGTTTTTTAGGAAGGTTGAAGCGGACGAAGAAGGCGAGGGAGAAGACGACGACGGTGTAACATTTTACGAACTTCAAAAGAGGGAAAGAGGGCGATAAAGACGAAGGGAGAGGGAAGGCGAAAATGACAGAGAAAGGAGGGAGTGAGAGGGGGAAGAGATATATGACAGAGAGGAAGGGAGGAAGGAGACAGTCTGCAATCAAGGAAGAGAAAGAAGAGGAAGAGGAGGGTGGACATGGTGATAGAAGAGCCCTAAGAATGTACGGGGTAGCATTTTCGCTGGGGTAAACAAAGGGGGGGGGGAGTATTTTCATTTTTTCCCTTTCCAGAAGTGATAGTGATCGCTTTTAACTTAATGATGGTATTTTTGAAGGGAAGCTCGAAGACATTTTTTTTTTCATTCTTTCATGGTTGTTTATTTGCTGGGAAAAATCAGGAAAGCAATTTTATTTTTCAGTCATGCTACCGCCAAGGGTATTTTATTGAGCTTTGAGGTTGTATTTTTGCAGGGGGAAATAGGAGCGTACATTTTTGCTTTATTCTTACCACCTCAAGGTATTTTTTTTTTCGACTTTGCGACTACATATGCGGGGAGGAAAAGCTTGAACGTTTTTATTTTCCTTTTTGCTACCACCAAGGCGATTATAATGAGCTTTGGCGTCGCATTTTTGCAGGGAGAGTTCAGTGTCGTTTTTTTATCTCAAATTCTTGCTCCCATAAGACGATTTTATTTAGTTTTGGGATACCATCGCAGGGTAAACTCGGGGATGTCTTTTTTTTTTTTTTTTTTTTTTTCCACCAAACCGCTTTTTTCAGCTGAGAGACTTTTCGAACTGGAAGAGTTAAGTATAAGTTTAACTCCTTCAGTACTAAAGGTCTCCCAGAAGTTTAATTAAATCGTCTGGTGGTGGCTTGATAAAAAATAATAATAAAAATATCGTAATGAAGTTATTAACCGTTTCGTTTCGATGACATTTTTTATAGTGAAGCTCACAATGCAACCAAACTGTTTAACTCAGTCTAGAATGGATCCTAGCAAAGACGAAATTAATGATGGTTGTACCTAAACTCTCCTGCCCGAAAAGCCTCTCCTGAGTTGAATCAAATGACTATGAGAAAATAGGAATAATAAAAAAAAGAGAGATCGTAATGAAGGGGTTCAAGATGCTGCACAAGAAAAGGAACGAAAATGTGCATACTTAAGTTTATATCTTTCCCTTCTCTTGTAACAGGGAACATGCCACTTAGTTTATGGAATGGGCCGTTTAGTTAATGCCCAGTTTCGAATCCACAAAAATAAATGAATAAATAAATATATAGAGCCTGTATTAAATTCGTCGATGTTTTAAATTGCTTCGACCAGTCTCTTTCCATATATTCTTATTACACTAGGTGCTAATATTCAATTTCCAAGAGCTTCCATCCATGAAGGGGCTAATGAGGGCAACATCGAACCCATTGTGTTGAGAAAGCCTCCTCTAAGCTGAATAAAACCGTTTAAAAGTTGTAAATATAAGCAAAATAAATACAGCAAACAAGGTGCTTAAATATCACAGGACTTCATAATCCATACTATGATTGTTAAAACCCTTACTGTTGCCCTTAGTTTTGCAGCCATCTCCCTTGTACAACAACGGAGTACTAGTGAATCAGTAAAGCATAAACAACCATCTTGGGATAGGTTATGGGAAAAAAATGAAAGAACACCATAAAATGTAAAATTGTTGATTTACATGCACTGTGACCACACTTGCTGCCTTCTGTAGATGTAAGTGTAATTCTGTAACAGATTATGAGGATCTAGATAGATATAGCGTAGAGGTCATTGCATTATAAATAATATCATTCAGATTAAAATGTTGTAACAAATTGAATGTAGACGTTTTCGTTGAGTCAGCAATACGTAGCAAATTTACCTACTTATTTTAATAACCGCAGTTAAGGGGAAAAAAAAAAAAAAAGTGTTTTCATCATGAACCAAAGGGATATCACTTCATTTTCTTGTTATACGACTATTTTTATATTACAGCCAGAAAGAAGAAAGTGATGAAAAAACGATGACCAAGAGAGCTGCGGGTATAAAATAAAATAGCCTTTCACATGAATGGTAAAAGTAATTTGATAAAAAGGAGTGCGAGTGGAGGAAATTTCCTGCCTGGAAGGGTGGTTGACCTCCTGGAGCTGGGTTAAGTGCAGGTGGCTCTTGCTGTGTTTGAAGGCAGATCCAGACACAGTGCTTGTAAAATTTCCGTTGTTATATATATATTCCTTGGGTTGCTGACCTGCATGACGGGAAATGTAAAGACGACAGAATGAAACTAAACTTGGTATACCATTAACCTCTTTACCAGTAAGGATTTCAAAATGTCATTGCACAAAAGATACTAGCTTATATATTTTCCAACCACGGCACGTCTACAGGCCAACGCTAAGCTAAAGCAATAGTTTGATGATAGCAAGAAAAAAGTAAGCCTTATATCCTCGTACAGAATGGGTCAACTCGTGCAATCCAACATCTCTAGCCAAAGTTGCATGTAACAGTCTTGTGGAAGCCAGGGAGAGCTCGTTACGTAGTAGATTAATAAAATAAAAATCTGGCAGATGGATGTCACTGAAAAGAGCTGCAGTAAGGTAATTCCAAGAAGTCAGTGTCTTCGTCCTTGTTAATGGAGACAAATGATCCTAGGAACAAGGTAAGGTATAAATTACAACCACAAGGACAGGACTTTTTCTTATAATTTTAAGTACTTAAGATATTCAGGAGGATTTCTTTGGCTCGTGCTGCCTCTAGACGATTGCTTGAGGTCATTGTCTCTCTTCTGTCTGTTGTCGACAAATGATCCCAGGAACACCGTGGAATATTAATAAAGGATGCAGGACTAGACTGCTATTTTCTCATAACAGTCGAGTTTATTCTCTTCATTATGATTTTTTTTTCTTGCGATCAGTACAAGATTGGTTCAAGTCACTATCTCCGTCCTCCCTAATAGGAATCAATGGTCCCAAAAACGGCTTGTAATATTTATCGATAATTTAACGCTGTAATGATGAGATCTATGACGGATGGGTGTGTGAGTTGGAGGGAGGGCGGGCACACAAATGCCAGAGGACAGAGGGACGTTTAGGCGATCTGTCTGTGGCCATCCCTTGCGGGAGTTAGGCGTATGACAATAGATAGATAGATAGATAGATAGGTTGATAGTGATGCCTCATGGTAAATATTCAAGATTATAGCCAATAAAGTTGCTTCGTTGTATTATTGCATCATTCAGAAGATCATCGTCTCTGCTCTTGACAGTGTTCCAAGAAGCAACGTGAAGTAAGGTTTAGGACTGGTTTGGTGGTCTCTCATCATGTCCAAGAATTTAATATCTTCTGTACGATTGATTTTATGTTTGCTTCCTCAGCACGACTGGTAGTGGTGATTCTCTCCGTTGTCGGTAATGAAAACAAACAATCCTAGAACCAAGCTGAAATGGTACTTGTCATAAATTATCAGGGATGGATTGCTGCTTCATTGAATGCTAAAAAATTTATCCTCTCTACGACTGATGTTATTCTTGTTTCCTCCAGACGACTGTTAGAGGTCACTGTCTCTTTCCTCGCAAATGGAGACAAATAGTCCCAGAAACTGTGTCAAATATAAATAAATACTCCAACACAAGTCTTGCTTATTTTCGCAACATTCAAGATTTTTATGCCGTATTTGAAAGAAGAGCTCTTGTAATTTTTCTTGTGCACTTAATTACAAAGCCATTTTTTGTTTACTATTAAGAGTAATAACTTTGACAGGGCAGAAGAAAGTAAGTATTTTAATTAATGGAGATCGCAGCGAACTCCTTCGGTACCGGAAACATGGTCCAAGTGTATTAACATCGACTGACGGCAACAAGGACGGAGGTATCATGACACTGAAGAGATGGTCCTAACTTCATTACTAAATGAGATCTCGGCAGAGCTGAATTAAAGCGTCTGGCATAGCAGGAATAAATTACAAGATGACAGTTTGGTGCTGAAAGAGTTCATGGAGAGTGTTCCTATCCCCTTCCAAGCTGAATAGGATCGTCTGGTAGTGAAGGGGTTTTTAGATTTCTTCTAATCCCTTCAGTGCCATGGATTTTCTCAAAAGCTACATGATGTGGTCTGGTGGTGGAGGGGTTAATTAGGAACTAAGAAAGAAGTGAGGTGTAAATGTCTGAGGAGCTCGAATCATGAGTTCTTGAGTCAGTGTAATTGACTTTCCCTCCGGTATATACTACTGGCAAAATTAGTATAGACGAAAATACAGAAAATCATACTTCTGTTGTTTAGCTGTATAGCGGGAAAGGAGAATGATTGCATAAGGTAGAAAAGGAGGAATTGCCGGTTTGGAACTCGGTCAGGTACTCTACCCTTCTTTCGCTAACCTGGCCTAAATTTGTCAGCTCTCCTTCGTCAGTGCTATGTAGTAACACAAAATTAACGCTAAAATATGATGGTGGGCAAGAAGAAGTGCCAAGGATAGGATTTTTAGCCAAAATATTGCCATGTTCTGCCGATGAAGTGTGTGAAATAATCTGCAAAAAGAGGAAAAATCTGGGGCAAGTTAAGGTGAAGCGAGTATAGCTCAGTCAACTGGTCCCTCATGTAATCCACCATCAGTGAATTCTTTTGCTTAGCCGTCAATAAATCAGGCAATTTATCAATGTCAAAAACTTATCATTTATCACTCATTATCTATGACAAACAATAATGAATTGCGTATACGCGATTACACAGAACTCTAAAGGAGCAGGTAAATAAGGAAAATAAAGCCACACGTGAAAATACTGATGATAAAAATAAACGAGCGAAGTTATAGTGTAGTTAGTTGAGCCAGGAAGATGGAGTAACGGTGGGAGTGAGTTAACTTTTGTCCCGACCGTTTGCTACAGAGCATTACTTCACGAGGCAATTCTCCCCTCCCTCTCCTCCTTCCAACATACCTCACTATCACCCCCCATCCCCAGCCCTCCCCAAACTTCCGACACACACACACACACACACACACACACACACACACACACACACACACACACACACACACACACACACACACACACACACACACACACACACACACACACACACACACACACACACACACACACACACACACACACACACACACACACACACACACACACACACACACACACACACACACACACACACACACACACACACACACACACACACACACACACACACACACACACACACACACACACACACACACACACACACACACACACACACACACACACACACACACACACACACACACACACACACACACACACACACACACACACACACACACACACACACACACACACACACACACACACACACACACACACACACACACACACACACACACACACACACACACACACACACACACACACACACACACACACACACACACACACACGTCACTAGGTTTGGCTTGGTTGTGTCTTTGAGCATTGCTGGTTGCATAAACATGTACGTGATTTATGTATTATATAGATATGTGTACAGTTTATTACATATTTGTATACAATAGAAAGAGGGAAGATGGAGCGGAGTATATGGAGAGGAAAGGATTTGGTAGAATTACTGAACTGCGTGGTTGTTTGATACTTAAAATTGGTGTTGCAGTTTATAACATAATTTTAGTTTTTGATTTGGATACAGGATATATTTACATACCTAATTTTATTGAACCCAACCACTCTTCTCCTTGACTCAGATTTGTTGATATACATGACCATAATATATTTACTCTCTTAATTTCAAGGTAATATATAGGAAATAATAGATTTTCCTATTAAATGCAAGGCAGCCGTATGTCCAGATTTTACTCTTCTTTGTTTATCTTGTTTCCTTTTTCACGGGGGAGGAGAGGGGATGGAAATTCAGTAAATAGGAGATTTAGCTTATCTTCTCATTTAACCCTCTCAATAGAAGTGGACCTTTCTGAGCAGAATAAAGCAGTCTTACATTATTGTATCGTCTGGCCGTAGCTAACAGTGAAGAAAAGCAGGTGTTACTGGAGTAAAGGAATTAACCCCTTCAAAATGATGTCCTCTATTTATATTCTTACTACGGCAGAAGATTTTATCATGCTTGAATGAGATCTCTTCAGTTTCAGGGAGTTGAATACCTGTATAGTCTTCCTTGATCACCTCCTTATTACAAGAGATCTTCTCTAATATGAGTAAAATGGTCGGGTGATAGATATATTATATAAAGACGTCAGGGTACGAAAAGAGTCACAAATTATGTTATGGTAATTTGGTTCAGGTCAGTTCAGCAACTAGTATCTGTAAATAACTTCATGGATTACTTGCACATATAAGGGACGATGAAACATCGTGCAGACACTTCCCATTTGACATCTTACTGCATTTTGAGTGATGAGTTATACTCTCTAATGCTACACCTGCTTCAGATGGTGGACAAAAAGAATTTTCGTAACTATTCAGCTCGAGCACGATGTATGTGGTTCATTTTTACTGATACTAGACGTGATTATTCAGTTTAGGAGAGCATCCTAATAGTGAAGGTGTTAACAAAGGCAGTATCATACCTACTATTTTCATATTCTCATAAACTGAATCAGGTCGACTGGAGATAGCGAGAATGAAACGAAAAATACGTCACCGCACTGAAGGGGTAAGTTTTGTTTTTGAGAGCATCACAAGTCGCCAAAAGTTGTATTTTTGTTTGTCTTGTGAGATTTTGTAACTTACTCAGCGATTAATTTTGTACTTTACACTTAATATAATTCTGTATGCTGCATTGATATTAACAAGACATCAGTAACGCACAAGAGTTTATGGCCATGTGGAGAGGATGGAGGGTGAAAGACTGACGAAGAGAGTGTATGTGAGTGAGGTGGAGGGGGGAAGAGGGAGGGGGAGGCCGAGGATGAGATGGAGGGATGTGGTGGAGAGGTATATGAGAGAGGGGGGTGTGAGTTGGGAGCGGGGCAGTGAAATGGCGAGGGACAGGGCGACTTGGAGGCGATTTGTTTGTGGCCACCCCAAACGGGATTGAGGCGTCTGGCAATAGATAGATAGATAGAATAAAATCTAAGGGGGAGGTGCTAGGAAATCTCCAATGCCATCGCGAGTGTTAGCTGATCCATGATTGACAGCTTATAAAATAAGTCAAATTTTCAAACCTCGAGTCCTTCAGGCTGGAGTGCAGATTTACAGGAAACTTCACAGCGTGGCAGCAGAATGGAGTGTTCATGCGCCTCCAGGAAACCCGTATTCCGACGACCAAGCGTCAGTAATGAATAAGTTGAAGAGGCATGAAATCGCAAACGCGGTGACAGATTAAATCCCGGGGAGCAGTCACGTCGTCGCTGCCAGGCAAATTCACGCAAAATTTCAAATAATTTCGCCGAGACCCCTGCATTCATGGCGGCGCAGCGCTGAGAAAAAGTGAGGAACGGCGTCCGTAGCGAGGAGTGGTAACGGTTGGTAAATGTCCTAATCCCGGCACTCCAGGCTTGTTAAGGAGGGACGTAAAGCATTTTTTCTCCGCCTAAAAGGAAAAGAAGAGAAACTCCAGATGAATTATTCATAGCAACCTTACCGAGGCGTCGGGAGACCTCAGTGCTGGAACCTGAGGCAAGAGACGCGGTTGTTTTTGTTTGCCACAGTCCCCTCCCAATGTTAACCCCACTGGAATCACTTGCACATTGTTCGTGATATTGCAGTTTTACTACAACATTGTGCTCTGTAGCTGATCATAAATTGCACGTATTATGTACAGTACTTGTGGTATCCAGAGTCAAGGACGAAAGTTCGCATACAGATTATTCAACTGCACCTGGTGCACACTGAGTGCATACCCGCCACTTTCCCCCTTGATGCAATATAGCAGACAAAATCGCATATTGTCGCAGAAACACAGAAAGCCTCATACGAGCTTAGAAATATTGATCGGTAGTGGAAAGTAAGAAGAAATGGAGGTTTAATATTTGGCAAACTTTTGTTCCCTACTGTAGATTATGATTGCAGTAGTATTGCAACATTACAGCAACAGTGCGATATGCGTTTATTAAATTGCATGTTATTATATGCTTGTGATTTGAATAGTTTTGCCAGCAATGTCAGATGTAATTGTTTCAGTAAGGGACATGATCAGCATGACAAATACTTATATTTACCCAGTTATGAATAAATTCGTGATTAAATTTGGCCTGTTTATATCAGCGGACGATTTAATTGTGGTACCCCCTCTTCCCTTTCAGCATATCTCATTACGGAGACTGCAATATTGCATTTTAAATATGATTTTGATTTTAGCGTCAAGTGAAAAGTACATATGTAAAGTAAATGGAAGTGTAAAAATAGCTTGCAAGATTATGAGTGAGTAATGTGTTGCTTGCATTAGGAAAAAGGAGAAGATTTCAATGAAGCAGGAAATGGTAGAAACTTTAAAGTATAATTGCCTAGGAAAGCTTACCGTGTAACAGTGTGTTGGCAAAGAATATGACAACACTCTACACCTGGCGTATGTAAACACGGAGTATATGAAGATGGTAATCATACTGATGCCGACACGTGCATGTATGGTGGTGGATGTATAATTAGTCAAAGTCCTCGAAACTCAGTGCCTGTACTTAACGACACTTCAAACCCTTACAGTATAGCCTAGTGCCTCTGAAGATTATTTTGCTTTCTTGGGAGTCGTGGAAAGCAGAAAAAGAGGATGAAACATTCAGCGGAATCATTTAGCAGATGCCTTGTCCTAGCCTTTGGTCGTTCATTCCTTCCCTCTTGCTTCTGTGGGCGGTTATTACATGGTAAAGGAAGGAACATTAAAATAACTGACCATTGAATAAAGAATCGCGGAATCCTACAGAGGCTGTCAACCATGTCACACGTAAGGAAAAGTGTGAAGCAGAAGTGTCATGATAGTGCCCATTTCATTTCATACATTTTGTTTCCTTAACATGTGATGCCGATATAAAAAGGACGGTACCGCTGCCCAGTTATACAAATGTCCATCAACTCTCTCCGTATCCCTTGCAGGGTAATTGGTGAACGGCAGAAGAGAGGCTGTTTCAGCCTGCAGTTACTGGGTTCACCATCAGATAAATATGAGGCTACAGCTGCAACTACTTGCATTTTTATGGACCGGCATTGCTAGTTCAAAGAGTAGAAAATTAAATGTTCATAGCCGTATAACGACTCCAACATGGACTCTCAGCTGTAAAGTAGGTAATTATGTTGGAAATGAAACTGAGCAATCATAATTTCACTCGCAATATTTCATTTATTTTCTCTTCCTTTTCTGGGATGATGTTACTGGTTGACAACTGTAAAGAAAAAAAAAATCAAACGACGCCTTTAAGCCATGTCGTAGATAATAAAGGTGGAACTGAAACTGGGCCTTAATGATGTTGCTCACCTCATTTCATTTTTTTTTTTTTATGAACTTTGCTACATTTGGGCAGAGTATTTTGAAAGATTGTTAAATGTAGAGGAGGAAAGAGTGGCTGAGATTGGGGCGGATGGAAGGGTGCAAGGAATAAATGTGTTGGGAGAGTTGAATGATTCTTTGATCACGAAGGTGGAAGTGGAGAAGGCAGTAAAGGAGATGAAAACAGGGAAAGCTGCAGGTATGGATGGGTGTGCTGTGGAATGCCTGAAGGGTGGTGGAGTGACTATTGTTGACTGGTTAGTAAGATTGTTGAATGTGTGCTTTGAGAAAGGTATGGTGCCAATTGACTGGGCAAGTGCTTGTGTGGTCACGTTGTATAAAGGCAAGGGTGATAAGTATGAATGTACTAGCTTTAGGGGTATAAGTCTGTTGAGTGTTGTAGGTAAGTTGTATGGTAGAGTGTTAATTATGAGAGTTAGAGAGGGTACAGAGGGAGTGATTGGTGATGAGCAGTGTGGCTTTAGGATAGGGAGGGGATGCGTTGATCAGGTGTTTGCTGTGAGACAAGTGTGTGAAAAGTATTTAGCGAAAGGCAAGGATGTGTTTTGGGCATTTATGGATTTAGAGAAAGCGTATGATAGAATTGATAGGGAGGCTTGGTGGACTGTTTTAAGATTGTATGGACTTGATGGTAGGTTACTAAAAGGGGTGAAAAGTTTTTATGTAAATAGTAGAGCGTGTGTAAGAGTGGGAATTGCTGTGAGTGATTGGTTTCCCGTGAGAGTGGGGCTGCGACAGGGATGTGTGATGTTACCTTGGTTGTTTAATATTTACATGGATGGTGTTGTAAGGGAGGTGAATGCAAGAGTTTTAGGTGGAGGTCTGAGTCTGGTGAATGTTGATGGTGGAGAGTGGAATCTGATGCAGCTGCTGTTTGCAGATGATACTGCACTGGTGACTGATTCAGAGGAGAGATTGAGACAGTTGGTAGAGGAGTTTGGAAGGGTGTGTGAAAGGAGGAAATTGAAAGTAAATGAGAATAAGAGTAAAGTGATGAAGTGTACGAGGTTGATAGATGGTAGGGGGATGAATATAGTTTTGAATGGTGAGTTGCTTGAGGAGGTAGATTGTTTTAAATATCTAGGGTCACATGTTGCTGTGGATGGAAGAATAGATGCAGAAGTGAAGTTTAGAATAAATGAAGTAGGAAAGGTGCTGGGAGGAATGAAAAAAGTGTTTAAATGTCGTTCGCTTAGATGTAAAGAGAAGGCTGTATGAGGGTGTTGTGGTACCGACTGCGTTATATGGGGCTGAAACATGGAATATGGGTGTAGCAGAGAGGAAAAGTTTGAGTGTAATGGAGATGAGGTGTCTGAGGAGTATGTGTGGAGTGACGCGTATGGATCGGGTGCGAAATGATGAAGTGCGAAGGAGAACTGGAGTTGTTCGGGAGATGGCTGGTGGAGTTGAGCAGAGGGTGTTGCGATGGTTTGGGCATATGGAGAGAATGGATAATGAGCGATTGGTGAAAAAGATAACTAGATCTGATGTGAGAGGTGTAAGGCTGAGAGGAAGACCACGAATAGGATGGATGGACAGTGTGAAGAGAGCGCTGGATGCGAGAGGGATGTCTGTTGAGCAAGGAAGAGTGGCTGTGTGTGACAGAAATAAATGGAGAGAAATTGTGAATGAATAAGTGATGACGCAGCCCTGAGGGGATATTCTCCCGCATTTGGTCTGATCAGCTAGTCAGGTCAGGTGCGGGTAAGGGGATGGGTCTGTTATGATGTGGCAGGGGTAAACCAGTTCTGCTGTCGGGCCCTGCTGCGGATGTCACTGATTGCATTGCGCAGTTGACCCTTGTGCGGTGTGGTGCGGTGAAGATCTGTCCGTTCTCCCCTTTGGGGCTAAGATGCGAATGAATGTGTTTGAATGGATGAGTAAATGGGGAGTGTGTCGTCCTGTCTCGGCTACCTCCCTTTCCTTGGGGGAAGCAGCCTAGGTATATAGATAGATAGATAGCTACTCGATAGACTAAAACTATAACAAATGGTGCCAGGCACAACAAACCTTGCCTAACAGGAGTTATTTTATTGATGTTAAATTCTGAATCGGTACTGCCATTTAGGTAATGGTGCCAAATGAAAGCCCGTGTGAGATTTTCTATATCTTGATAGTGGTAAATATCTGTCCGTCTTCAGCCAGTTTCGAGTTACAGCTCCCCGGATATCCGTGACTTTGAGTTTGACCTTTCAGGGTCACTTAAGTTCAAAGGTCATGGTTCCAAGTAGAAGCCCTTAAGGGACTTCCCATATATTGATAATAGTAAGAATCTATCTCCAACCCGTCTCGAGTTATAGCCCACTGAATATCTGTGACTTTGAGCTTAACCTTTCAGGGTCACTCAAGGTGATAGATCTTGGTGTCAAATGAAAGCCCACATGGGAGTTCCTGTATGTTAATAATAGTAAATATCTCTTTATCTTCAACCGCTTTCAAGTTATAGCCCTTTGAAAATCTGTGACCTTGATTTTGACCTTTCAGGTCACTTGATAACCTCCCAAATTTAATCACTTCCTTTTGAGACTTGTAGCCGCGTATCCTGAAAGTTTCATGCAATTTCATTCAGCCATATTTCCGAAATATTCTAATAAACAAAGAAATAAACAAAGGAACTCGACCCCCCCCCAAAAAAAAAAAAAAAAAAATCGCCGGACTCCATCCCGGGCGAGGTAAAAACGTCCACAGGCAGATTGCAAAGCATAACTCAACAGCTGCTCTGAACCTCGTTATAAATGACTGATAGGAATGAACTCAAACTGCCATGATACCTGCTCGCCTCATCTCATTATCTTTTCCTGCTTATGGAGAGGCATTACTGGTTGAAATATTTCAAAAAATCACAAAACACACAAAAAAGGATTTTAAATTCTGTCGCTTATAACAAGAATTGTGAAGCACAGTTGTCACAACAAGTGGTGCCAGCCACAACAAACCTCGTTCGACAGCAATTATTGCTGTTAAATACTGAATCGGTATTGTCATTTAGTGTCAGTAAACAATTAAAGTCTAAGGGAATGGTGCAAATGAAATGCTCTTTCAAGGTTACTTAAGGTCAAAGGTTTTGGTGCCAAATAAAAGCTCATATGGGAGTTCCTGTATGTTGATATTAGTAAATATCTCTGTCTTCAGCTGGTTTCAAGGTATAGCCCTCTGAAAAGTCGTGACCTGATTTTGACCTTTGAGGGTCACGCGATTACCTCCAAATTTTAATCACTTCCTTTGGGAACCAGTGTCCACATATCCTGAAAGTTTCATGCAATTTCATTCCACCATTTATCCATAATGTTCCCAACAAACAATGAAACAGAGACAAAGAAACGACCAAAAGCAGTACCTCGCCTGAGTCCGTCTCAGGTGAGGTAATAACGCTCACCTCATGTCCTCAGTCCTGCCCCCGTTAGGTAACGTTTCTAGTTGGAAGATGGGAGAATGGAAAAATAAAAATGTCCGCAGACAGAGCTAGATTCAGTGAATCAATGCGGCGTAAGTTTAGGGCGGAAGTGAAACTGAACTCTGATGGTATCGCTGACCTCATTTCATCCTTCTTGCCTCTATAGCCAGCTGAATAATATGAAAAACATCCAAGGTCTGATCAAAACCACCGGAATCAAACAGGGACACTTCACTATGGTCCAGGTAATAATAACAGATTAAATCTAGCCATCATAATCACTTTCACCTGATTATCTCTCTCATGCACCAAGAAAGAAAATAAACTTGTGGGGGGACTGAAAAATTAATATAGTCCACATTCAGATCTAGATTATGAGGGTCAAACAAGGAATCATAACCATATCAGTGGCAATAACGAAATAAATGAAATGAGGTCTCGTGTAATTTATTTTACTCGTCAGTGAGAGAGGGAGAGAGGAAAATCATAATCGAAACTAAATGTAACAAATGAAAATTTGCCAGCACACCAGTAGAATTATCAACAGAGTGCCCAGGGAAATCAGACCACACCTTCAGTCACACATCATTCATAAGTTCCAGTGAGGGAACGAATAAACACACACACACACACACACACACACACACACACACACACACACACACACACACACACACACACACACACACACACACACACACACACACACACACACACACACACACACTCAGAGAGAGAGAGAGAGAAGGAATAGGGATAAAAAATCGCCGATACTCTGGAAACATGATCCGAACAGATAGAATTTCATGAACAGTCGTCACTCATCAGGATCATGGGACTGGGGGAAGGGGAGAGGGGAAGATAATAGGAGGAGTGAGGGAGGGGAAGGTGAATGGGAAAGGGTAGGATGAGGGAGGGGAATAGGAGAGGGTAAGGATTGGGGCGGGGATGGAAGAGGGATGGGGAGGGAGGAAATGGGAGGGGGTAAGAAAGGGGTGAGGCAATGAGAAGGGTAGGTGATCTTGGGGAGAGGATAGGAAAGGAAGAAACTGGGGAGAATCGGGGAGAGGAATGTTAGCAGGGGGGGTGAGAGGTAGGGAGGAGGGTAGGAGGTGACTAAGGGAGGAGTGGAGAGGGTTGAGGAGAGGAGGGGGAAAAATGGTGGGTTGTGAGTGGGGAAGACGGATGGGGAGGGAAATGTAAAATGTGGGTGTGGTTGGGTGAGGAGAGGGCGATATGTGAGGGGATGAGGGTGGGTGGGGAGAGATAGGGGAGAAAAGGGAAGAGGAGAGAAGAGGAAGTTTGTGAGTGGAGGGGTGGAGTGGGGAGGGGGAAAAGTATGTCAATTGGGATAGTGTTGGAAGGTGAGTGAGGGGTAGGGTGGGGAGGGGGACAAGGGGGTGGGGTAGGGAAGGGGACAGGAGTGGATGGGGTAGGAAGGGGGGCAGGAATGTGTGGTGTCAGGATGAGGGCAGGAATGTGTGGGGTGGGGAGGGGGGGCAGGATATTATGTAGTGTGCCGGTAAACGCGTCCTCATGCACCCGAGATGACAAAATGGGTCCTCGTCACAGGAAAGAGCTCTATTTGCCTGGCCATTATGGACAAAACTTCAAATGCTTTATCATGCAGTAAATCGCTCTCATGGACCACGGTTTCACGAGATGGGGAGATGGGGACAGGGAAGGGAGGGATGGCTTATGTTGTGTACAAATGTGGGAAATCGCTAACTCTTTTCATCAACTGTAGGTCCAGCCCTGTCGGAGACTTATTTATTATATTTCAAGTTAGATAATTATGCGGGGTACGGCACTAGCTCTCCGCCAGACCACTTTATTGTCACGTTGGGAGAACGCGTGGTTTGGTTATATGGTTACCACCCAGGGTGTAGTAAATGATTACCTGTCTTACAGAAAATCATCTGGCTTGTCACAAAGTGTTGAGTCATCTAAGGGTAGGCCTGCCTTGAGAGTGGGTGATGGGCGACGTGGAGGCGATTTGCTTATGGTCACCGCTTATAGGATTAAGGTAACTGGCGTTAGACAGATAGATAGATAGATAGATAAACAGGTGGATAGATAGACTATTTTTTAAAGGATATTGTGGCTTATACTGCATTCTTTCATGATCACTTCGGTGAAATATGCCTCCGATGTTCCCTATCGTGTGTATGAGAACACTCTTTCTCGATATTAAAATTATTTTTATGTAGATATCATTTGCATAAATTTTTACAGGCCTTTTCTGAATCCAAAAATTTACTAAGCTCCTACCTTTTTGATAGTTATGCTAAAGTAAAAATGTAGCAGCATATTGTGAAACGGCCACCAAAGAAAGTTATTTACAAAATTTATGATTTTTGTTGTATTTTTGTATAAGTTCCAATTTACTTTTTACATGGACTCGTAAAAAATGTCAAAAATAAGTACTGCTTACACCCTTGCAAAAACTGACAGTCAAGTATATGACCGTCTGAGATGTGAAGTAGAAATGAGAGATGATAATGAAAGGGAGAGAGCTAAAAAAAACGAAGGACAATGAAGATCTTGAGAGAGAGGAAGATGTTGAGTTGAAAAAAGAGGAAGATGAAATTGCAGAGAGCTGAGAGTATAATGATAATTTGTAAGAAGAGAATATTTATGGAATATATATAGAGATGACAAGCAAAAGATGGAATGCAAGGGAGAAAAAGAGAAAGATTAGAGGGAGAAAGATCAAGAGATTGAACAGGAAAAAGGAAGGGAACAAAAGCTGGCGTAGACCAGAGATAGATCACGGATAAAGACAAAATGGTAAGGCAAAGAAGGAAGAGGCGTTGAAATCAGTAGCATAATGTAAGAAATCGAACAAAAAAATACATTAAACTTGTTACTGAACTGGATACTGGAACATGATTTTTAATACCAACTTTCATTTTACGGAAGGAATGGTGCTTTTTTTTTTTTCAGTCTGGTAATAACTGCAAGATCAGGGAGTGGCAGAAGTCTGGCTTGCAAGGACAGGATCGTCATTGGACTCTGTTGCCGAGAATAGTTTTGACATAGCAGCACTTCCTCGTTGTCCTATTCTTCTTTTGTATTATGATGAAGTCTGTACAGTATTTTGTGATCTCCCGGAACTATTATTTCAGCATAGGAACACCCTCTCATTATGAAGACGGTACGCAGTCATTATTACTTTATTGTTTACTATGCCAGTTTTCTATGTTTTTGTTCATAATTACCTCAAGAAGAGTTTTCAGCTTTGGAAGAACCTCACATAGTAAAGGGATTTATGATGCAAAGTTTGTATAAAGTTTGTACAGTATAATGCAGAGTTTGTATAAAGTTTGTACAGTATAATGCAGAGTTTGTATAAAGTTTGTATAATGTAAAGTTTGTATAAAGTTTGTGTAATGCATGTATATATAATGCAAAGATTGTATCGATTCAGGGAATATTATTATTATTATTATTTTGTGGTAGGTGGGGGCGCTCACCACCCACGCACTCGATGTTGTGCTGCTCTCGAGTGTCTGGCCTTTCCTCTCCTCCCTCCTTCTTGCCTTCCATCCTTTTTTGTCTTTCTTTCCTTCATTCTTTCCTAGTCCTTCTGCCTGTGGTGACTTTACACTCCCTCTTCTGTCTTTCTTTCCTTCATTCTTTCCTCTTCCTTCTGCCTGTGAGTGACTCTACACTGAGTGACAAGCCACATGGTTTCCTGTACACCAAGAAACCATTTACTACGCTGGGTGGTAACCATATAACCAAATTTTGGCGCCTGCGTGTTTAGTGTGTAATTACGGCGCTCCAGTCGGATTGAGCCGGTGAAGGTTTATATCCAAGGGATGGTTGGGGTTTATTGTTCACGTAATGCCACTCATGGATGAGTGAGGCTGGTCCCTCTCAACTTAAATGTCAGGACCAACTTGCCTAGTCCCGGGCTCCTACGCTTCTCATGGGGCAACGTAGGATTGGATGATGGATGGATGGATTATTATTATTATTATTATTATTATTATTATTATTATATTATTATTTATTATTATTATTATTATTATTATTATTATTTTCTCCGAACAAGGTTTTTCAGACTGCAAGGGACGAAACGGTACCAAGCACTGTTATTGTCAAATGCACGGGAACTGTGTCAAAGTTGAGTCCAACCGAGACGTATTCGGTGGTAACAGTAAGCTTTATTTCCTTTAAAAGTCATACGAATTTTAGTCAACATGTTTTACTTCATTTATTCTGCGTATTGCAATCTTTATTTTCCAAACTAATTGGTGAAAATTAAAGCTATTCGAACAAGTGTATCTTTATCATATTATCGTTTTTTTACTAGTTTACAGTTTATTACTTTAATATAGAACAAAAACACGCATCTAATATTCATTGATATTCACTGTTAATCATCCCTGGAATAAAAAAAAAAAATGTTAGGTGTAAGAGCTAACACTGAGAAATGGGAGCATGTATATTGTAAAATTTTAAGTAAAAGTTGTACTGTTTTTATAATATGTTTGAAATTTTGCTTTTTTTTTCTTAATGCATAAATTGGCCAGTCGTTTTATAATATAACCAAAATTGCCAGACATTACATATACTGTCTGGTTTTACAAACAGCATTGTAATCCTAGAATTATTGCTCTCATAATTCAAGATATAATACGTAGGTCAGAGCGATATTATTCAGGTTTTTAGCTAGCCTAACTGTTTTGTGCACCACGTCACCAACACTACCAGGGCGAAGATAAGAGGTCCACACAATGCCGACGAAGGAGACAAAGGGCACACAATGTAGGGTGTTGCGTTGTGCTGGTGGCAGGGATGCGATGGATGGGGGAGTGGGAGGGCGAGTGGTGTGGCAAAGGTGACGTGGGGATGGGTTGGTGGCAGACAGGGGTGGAATACGAGGGCTAGAAGGATGACGGGGGAAAGGGGGAAACTAGAAAGGGAGGTAGGATTGGGGTCGGGGTGGGGCGAAGGGTGCTCATCGGGCCACTCCACACTGCTGAGATAATGTGCCGTGGGGAAAAGGCGACTCTGCAATGTCTCACACTCGTTGTTGCAGCTGAGACTATCGATCCTGCCTCTTTACCTCACCCTACTCCACCTAACTTCCACACGCTGATCTAACTGTACATCATTGCACGTAAAACCTATCGTAATTAAAAGAAAGTTTTCTTCATTAGCCATTATCAGTTATTGATCTCACCACACCAACCCACCCTCGCATCACTTCCACAGGAGAGCATAATTTCAATTGAAACCTATCCCACTTCAACAAAGCCGATTCTCATTAGCCTAATCTGTCACTGATCTCACCACTTCACCCTGTTGACTTCCACTTGAGGGCAAACTATAGCCCTCTAATACCCTTTCCCAAGTAACCCTGTAACATTCGAAAGCCTGTGTTCATTAACATACCTCACTTATCTTAATATTGACCCTGCAACTTAGTCAGCCCCACCCTGCATACTTCCATGCGAAGACTAACTGCACCTCATTGCACTTAAAGCCTACCCACTTAAGCTAAATCTGTCTTCATTACAGTAGCCTCTAGCAGTTATTAGTCTCACAACTTAATTCACTTCCACACGATAGCCAGCTAGTTACACTTCACTTTGTACCTCTTCCAATTGATGCAGCCTCAATCAATCAATCAATCAATCATTTCCTGTGGCACCCCACGGGATGCATAGGGCCTCAATGAACTCTCCCCACCAATATTTGTCTCTTGCCATCTCCTTCAGGTCCCACCAACACTCCTCTCCTGCTTCTTTTTTGATTGTCCTCAACCAGGTTTCCCTCGGCCTACCTCTACCTCTTCTTCCTCTAGCAATCCACTCTGGCACATCCTGTATTAAACAACCTTCTTTTCTGTATATGTGCCCCAGCCACTTCCAGCGAGACAGTCTCACATATTCATTAACTGGTTCCACTCTCGTAATATCCCTTACTCTTTCATTTGTAACTCTGTCTTGCCACTTTACCCCAAGAATCCTTCTCAGTATTTTATTCTCAAATCCTAATACTTTCTGATCTGTTGCAATTGTACTGTACCATGACTCATGCCCGTAAATTAAAATTGGTCTAACCATGGACTTGTAAATTTTCACTTTAGTATGTACCGAAAGCATATTATTATTCCAAACAGATTTCAACATTCCAACAGCTCGCCAAGCCTGTCTAATCCTCTTCTCAATTTCATTGTTTAATGATCCATTAGATGATACAATCGTTCCCAGATATTTAAAGTTTTCTACATTCTTCACCACATTATTCCCAATTACACAATCGATTTGGTTCTCCATGTTCATATTAATAATTTCAGTCTTTCCACAATTTATTGCCAATCCCACTTTTTCTCCTTCCTCCACCAGACAATCAAGCACCCTCTGCATCTCGTAAATACTTCCGCAAATCAGTACAATATCATCAGCATAGTCCAAATCCATCAGCTTCTTATTTTCTGTCCAGTTAATTCCTGCACCTGTTCTCCTTACAACCTTTTTCATAACATAATCCATAACCAAAACAAACAACAATGGCGAAAGAACTCCTCCTTGAATCACTCCTGACCTAACTTGAAATGGATCACTCAAAGAACCACCCACCATTACCTTACAAAAAGTACCTTCATGCAGGCTTCTAATAATATTTACAAACTTTTCTGGTATACCATAGAATCTCATAATTTTCAACATGGCTCCACGTGAAACACTATCAAACGCCTTTTCAAAATCCACAAAACACATGTTAAGTGGCATTTTCATCTCATTAGCTTGTTGCATTAGATGCCTTACAATAAAAATCTGATCATTACAACCTCGACCCTTTCTAAATCCCGCTTGCAGCCTCAGTCGAAAAAAATTGTGTACTGACTTATCTGAATTTCTTATCCAAGTATCGAGCCTAAAACCTACTCTAATTAAGCAAACCCACCTTTATTAGCGTATTTCCGTTGTCGATCTCTCCATAACACTACCACTGAAGAGATAACTGGAGCTTCATTTATCCTGTCTCAGTCGGAAAATTAGGTCCGTTAACCTACCTTAGTTAACTTCTTATTTGTCGATATACGTCACCCTGCTCATTAGACCTTTGTACAATCCGCTTCGCCAAAGCCCCTTTCAACTAGGCCTATCTTCATAGAATAATAATGATAATTTACCTGTCTTAAGTAACAGCTCTCGTGTAGCGATCCCAGAGAGCACCCCCACTCACCTCACTCAAGAATTATCTACAGTTCACTTCACTAAAGCCTCCCCTAGTTAGGCCCAGCTCACTGGAAAACCAATGCACATTAACCTGTGTCAGTTAATCTGCCTCGAAAATTGGTTCAGCAGCTTCACCTCACCCAGTTCACCAATACATAAGAGCTAACTGCATTCACTCCAATTAATACCAGTTCCGTTGAGGCCAATCTCCATCGAAACCCCATGATCATTAACCTGTCTTACTTAAATTATCTCCTCAGACGATCGAACTACTTCACCTCACCACGTCAACCTCTACATAGGAAGTGCACTGCTCTTCACGCCAAATACTTACGGTCGTTTGATTAAACCTTATCTCCTAAGGCGATGTCAAGTCCCAAAACTTGTATGATAATTTCTGCAGCTCGTAATGAAACTAGAACGTGTCTGTCTGCAGTATGTAATGCAGGACGCAGGCTGATAAGACTGCTTGAGGTAAGTGGGACTTGCCTTCCTTCTCGATGTATTTTAAGAATTAGGTCCGCAAAAATCTAGCCCAGCTATGACTCAGCCAGTTATAAAACACTCTTAATTTATGAAGTCACAGTTATCGATCTTGCTACTTCACCTTGCTGGCTACCACACGAGAGCTACTCTTCATTTCATGGACATTAATCCTTTCCTAATTAGGTCTAGCACAATAGAAATCGATACTCGATTATTTATATTAGTTTAAGATTCCTCCTCTTTCCCCCACCCCCCTGAGCACAATACAAGAGATAAGTACATTTCACTCCAGTTTAGCCCATCGACCCAAACACTCTTTTGCTCCAGTTATCATCTGATTCTCTGTTCAGTTTAGAGACCCCCTGGCAGTGAATGGTTGAGCAAAGAATAATCTAACCCCTACTCTTCAAAAAGTGTTTCTTAACTCTGACTGTGTTGTTTCTATGAGGTAAATAAAATCGTTCGTCATCAGATGGAATAAACAGTCTTTTTCACGATCAAAACGTTGATCATAATAGTATTGTTCTTCTATATTTAATGCCCCAAGTTCCCCATGAGAATTGTAAAATCGTCTGGCGCTAGCCGAAATCAATATAGATAGATATTTCGATATATGTGGAGATTAACAAGTACACTGAAAAACGCCTGTAGTGAATGGTTTACAAGTTTTCCAGTTGCCTGGCGAGGCGGAAGTAGTGTAAAATATAAAATGTACTAGTGTGATCAAAACCTGGCCCAGTTAACCCTGTCACTCAAAATTTTTCTTCAGTAACCTGCCTCAGTTAAAGTATATCAACGTCCCTCCGAAACAACACCTACACTACGCGTCTCTATAACCATCTTTAAGCCTACCCAGGATAGCCTCTTCATATTTTATTCTTGCTACCATAAGAGTGTTATATTCGAATTAAGATATACCTCTAGCAGTGAAATAGGTAAGATACTGGCTTGATTAATGAACCCTACATCTTACTCTTCCATTCAGTAGGACCTTTCATAGACTGAATAAAGTCTCTTGTAAATAGAAAAATAAAGCAGAAACTGACGTTATCTGATTAACGTGTTAAGGCTATTTCGGTCACAGAATATTTTCATTACTTATCCCAACTAACCGGTCTCTGTTGTCTAATCTAGCCAACACTCCATCGGTACGGATGATTTATATATATATATAAATCATCCGTACCGATGGAGTGTTGGCTAGATTAGACAACAGAGACCGGTTAGTTGGGATAAGTAATGAATGTAATTTCCACCCAACATAAAAGAAACGTTTCGTAGAAAAGGTGTCGAAATTTCCTAAATCGACTGGAATCTCATTTACAACCTCTGTTACATCATATCTCATGTATAACTGACCTCATTTAAGTCCGAATTCAAATATCTCTATCTATCTATTGCCAGACGCCTCAATCCCGTTTGGGGTGGCCACAAACAAATCGCCTCCACGTCGCCCTGTCCCCCGCCATTTCACTGCCCTGCTCTCAACTTACACCCCGCTCTTTCATATACATCTCCACCCCATCCCTCCATCTCATCCTCGGCCGCCCCCTCCCTCTTCCCCCCTCCATCTCACTCACATATACTCTCTTCGTCAGTCTTTCACCCTCCATCCTCTCCACATGGCCAACCACCTCAGTGTGTTCCTCATAACGCTTCCTATCACATCCACATCCACACCACAACGCTCCTTTATATCCTCATTCGTCAGCCTGTCTCTCCATGTGACTCCACAGGCTCCTCTTAAATAACTCATTTCCACTACTCTCACTTTTGACTTGTGTCCTTCCAACAACGTCCAAGCTTCACTTCCATACGTTAGAGTTGGTATCACAATACTGTCTTGTAGTAGCTTTTTCACTTCCATGCTTATATCCCTGTTTCTTATCACTGCTTTCAAAGAACCAGCAACCTTTCTTCCCTGCTATATCCTTTCAAGCACTTCACCCTCCAAACCTCCATCCTTACTCATCACACTACCCAAGTACTTAAACGTACTCACATTTTCCAATTCCTCACCATCCAACCTTGCTGTACATTCACTGACTTCACCTCTCTCAAAGACCATCACTCTACTCTTCCCTACATTCACCTTTAGATTCCGTTTCTTACACACTCTCCCAAACTCATCCACCAAGCCTTGCAGCTCCTCTTCGTCTTCACTCAACAACACAGTATCATCTGCAAACAACAGTACAGGGAGTTTCCAAACACTATCCTCTCTCACCAGGGCCACTCCAACATCCACCACCCTACCTTGTACCTCTTTTATTACCCCATCCATGTACAGATTGAACAACCATGGAGACGACACATCCGTTTCAACCCAACCTTCAAAGAGAAAAATTCACTTAGTTCACCATCCACACGCACTGTAGCCTTAGCACCATCATACATACTCCTCACAGCATTCAATAAACTTCCCATCTACTCTATATATTCTTAATACTTTCCACAATCCTTGTCTATCCATCCTGTCATATGCTTTCTTCAAATCCATGAAAGCCACATACATTTTCTTTCCCTTCTCCATTTTCCACTAAAGATCTAAGAATGAATATCTGATCTACACAACCTCTTCCTTTCCTAAAGCCTCCCTGTTCTTCTCCAACTAATTCCTCTGTTCTTTCTCTGTCAGTAAGTATCCTACCATACACTTTTCCTATTATACTAAGAAGACAAATTCCCCTATGATTACCTCACACTTCTTTTTCCCATTTTCCTTTGTACAAGGGAATAATTATACCTGACTTCCAATCCTCCGGGACTCTACCTTCCTCCCAGGCCAATCTGCAGATCTTCCACATCCATTCTACTGCTATCTCTCCCCCATGCTTCAGCATTTCACCACACACTCCATCAATTCCTGGGGCTTTCCCCAATTTAACTTTCTTCATTGCTTCCACAACTTCTATCCTACTGATTTCTTCCTGTCTTCTCACCTCCCTCCTTCTCCCAGCCATTCCCCAGCCACTTATACTTGCATTACTTCCATCCTGTATGTTCAACAATTCTTTAAAGTGTTCTCTCCATCTGCTCACTTTTTCTCCCTTCTCCACTAGTAATCTACCATTTTTATCATTCACTCCCCTGCTAACCTCACTTCCACACTGTCTTACTCTCTTCACCTCTTTCCAGAACATTTTCTTACAGTCCCTCCACTTTACACTCAAATCCCTTCCAAATTCCTCATCCACTCTCTTCTTACTCTCTCTTACTAATCTTTTCACCTCTCTCTTTCTTTCTACATATAACTCTCTCTTCCTCCTCTCAACTTCTTCCACGCCCCTATTTCTGATCCATTCATTGTATGCTTTCTTCTTTTGTGCCACAGCCTGTCTCACCTCTTTAGTCCACCACGCTGTTCCTTGCACCCCCCCTCCGTCTTCTCTTCCTCCAACACACCACATCACATGCTGCACATATTTCTTCTGTAACTATCCTGCACACACCTTCCACTTCCCCCATCTGCTCCAATTCATATTTGCCCAATCGTTCTTCCACTTCTCTCTTATACTCTGCCTTTTTCTCATCCTCTTGTAACCTTTCCACTCTCCTTGCAACTACTCCTTTAAAACCTTGATTAAATAAGTTAAGTACCCTTCCTATTTCTCCAATCTTTCCTGTCACTTCTTATTGATTTTCTTTCTTTTACGGATGGCTTTACATTGAATGACAAGCCAAATGGTTTCCTGTAAGCCAAGTAACCATTTACAACGCTGGGTGGTAACCATATAACCAAACCATACGTGCTCCCTACGTGTCAGCAAGTGGGTTGGTGAAGGGTTAGTGTCCTTCCCCGTAAAACAAATAACTCAGAGTCAAATGGCCACCCCTTACGGGATTTTGGGGTCTGGCAATAGATAGATAGATAGATTAAACCCAAACAAGAGTTACGGTGTTGAAAGTCCATGTGAGGATTATTAAGTCACATTGAGTTAAAAAAGATTAGCACCTGTCAATCGTTTTTTTTTACGATGACGTACTTATATTATTTCATGACAGGTATCTCTGACGATTTTTTTTCCAGACAAGACCCAACCTCGGGAAGGAGTTACGAACCTCCCTGAAACTCGTGTGTAGCATCATTTAAACACACACACACACACACACACACACACACACACACACACACACACACACACACACACACACACACACACACACATACACACACACACTCTCTCTCTCTCTCTCTCTCTTTCTCTCTCTCTCTCTCTCTCTCTCTCTCTCTGGACGGCTATGTTCATCAAATCCATTTCTCTTCCTTTCCCCTACCCCTTACCTTCCTCCCTGTTCCTCATCTTTCCTCCCCCTGCCCTTACCTTCCTCACTTCCTCTTCCATTTATGACTCTCCCCAAGCCCACACACCCCTCCTTCCCTCTTGCTTCCACCATTGCCTCAGCCTTTACTTCCCTGCCTCTTCCCTCTGTCTCACCACCAGCTCTTACCTCCCTCTCCTCCGTTTTCCTTTGCCATGCCTCTCTACCCTAATTCCCCACACTCTCTTTCTGCTTCCTCCGCTTACCCCTTTCCTTCCTCCTTCCTTCTTCTTTCGTCCTCCTACCTCTCCCTTTCCCCTTACTTCTCCCCCCCTCTTCCTCCCTTTTCTGCCGCTTACCTCCCTCCCCCTCACCCTCTTCTATTTTTCCCCAAACCCTTACCTTCCATCATCACGTGGTTCCATAGTATCGACAATGTATCATTATACTGGTGACAGATATATTCGAGCGAGAGAGAGAGAGAGAGAGAGAGAGAGAGAGAGAGAGAGAGAGAATGCAACACTTGCGCCAGCCACTCCTTCAACACGTTACTCTTGAAACAGAATTACTTTATTGTTTTATGATCATTAACCTTCCCTCCAACTTTGGTGCATACCAGATCAAAACTTCTTGAATTGAACTCGTCCTGTGACCTTGTGCTTTCACCTTTGTCTGTGCCTAATTGTTCTCTAAACCGAGTCCCTTAATCTGTGTTTTAACGTGAACACTTCTACAAAGTTCAATCAGCATCAGATAAAACGGCTTATGATGATTTTGCCATGTGACCTTTACCTTTTATCTAATTTCTGAAAAACAATAGACCAGCCTCTCGAATAATCAACTCATCTATCACAAAATATTCGAATCAGATCAAGGTTGTACTAGTTAGTTTGTTTACATTGACACACGAGACGAGTTTTGACCTCGCTCCGTATCCTTGACCTTTCCCAACATTGGATTTTTCCAGTCTTGCCTAACCTTTAATCCATCCATCAAGTATAGATAAAAAATGTTTGAAACGATCTTGCTTTGCGACCACGCGCGCGCATGTGTGTGTGTGTGTGTGTGTGTGTGTAATGTAATCCAAAGAGTTTCTATCCGATTTCAATCAAAACTGATGGAAGGGGTGAGGGTTGCCATGGGTTGGACCATTTTTTCTTCTTAAGAGCAGTTGGTCAAGGATCAACGGCACACACTAATATTAACGCGCGCGCGCGCACACACACACGCGCACACGCACACACACACACACACACACACACACACACACACACACACACACACACACACACACACACACACACACACACACACATTAGATAAAACTATATATATATATATATATATATATATATATATATATATATATATATATATATATATAGATAGATAGATAGATAGATAGATAAAATATGTATATATACACATATATACCGTACTGCATATATTTTAGAAGAAACTGTGGAATAGTTTGTGGTTAGGAAAGATGCAGGGATTTTATTTTGAGATCAGTTAGTCGAAGGTTAAGGTCACATGGAAAACCAAAAATCAGGCTGACTGGGTAAGTTCACCTCTAATTATGTTAACCGATTCAATCAAAACATGATGGAAGGGATGAGGGTAAGAAAATAATGAAGGTGGTCGACTTTAAGGACAGTCAGTCAATAGTCAAGTTTACAAGACAAAACCAAAGTTCGACGTATGTGTGCCTGTGTGTGATGTAAATAGGTGTGAACTGTAATCTCATTTGGACCAAATTTTCTGGAATGGACGAGCATAAGCCAGAGAGTTGACCAATTGCTTCTGAGAACACTGGGTCGAAGGTTAAGGTTACATGATGAAATTAAACAGTTTTTATTCGATTTAGATCTAATTTTGTGGCAGGGTTGAGAGAAAAAACAGAAGTCAATTAATTCGATTTTTAGAACAATCCATCAAAGGTCAAAAACATAGAACAGTGTCAGATGTTACAACTCTGACAGTTTTGATTTGATTTGGACTTAATTCGTTGGAAGGGTTGAGGGTCAGCCAAGGCTGAAGATATTCGATTTTGAGAATAGTAGGTCAAAGACCAAGGTCACACAGAGAAGTCATCTCTAATACTTTTGATCTGACTTAATCCAAAATTAGTGTAAGGGTTAAAGGTCAGACAAAAATTAAATAATTCGATTTTGAGAGCAGTCGGTCGAATGTCAAGGTCAAAGGGGAAAGTCAGATGCTCGGTCTTTAAACCATTAGAGGGGCCCAAGTGCTGGGTTCTCTCGTTGATCCTTCTTGCTTACATTTTATTCATGTCATATCCAGATGTTTCTATCCAACTTTGCAGAAAGTTTTGAACTGGTGATGTTAGATGTTTCATGAACCCGTTCGTAGGTAGAGATCCTCCCAGAGAAGCAAGAACAAAATATATAATACGTCAAATGGACTGAAGGGGTTAAGTGCCACAGCTGTTAGTGTTGGAGTCATGCATACGAGAACCTAAATGAGGTGGTGTGGTACATTTTTGAGCAACCTGCGTCAGATGGTACTCGGGATCTCCTGCAGAAAAGAACAGGGTTGGGCTTTTGGGATGGTCGAGGTTGCTTCTGCAGTAAATTTTGTGAAATGGAAGTAGAGTGGTGTCGTGCACTGCTGCATGAAGAAACCAGCGTTGTTACGGCCATCAGATTTGTAAAATTGTAGTCATGGACACAAGGTCGTCCACTGTTACATCGTGTCAACATCTAGGGCATAGCATTAACATCTTCTCTGATGCATCATATTTATGAGATTCATCTATGGACAGAGAAATATACAAAGCCGCTCGCGCTCCAGGAATATTATCCAGCAAAAGGGAACCGGGGAGTAAAAGATGTGATGGATAAATTTTTGTCCCCAGCTGGACTGTACATCTGACATAGATGACCGCGTCCTGGGCATATTTCCAAGGAGTGATTTGCGGTTATTTTCCTCCTCTGACTATTTTGTCTTTTTAGGAATAGCAAATGAAGGATACTAAGAAAAAAAAAAATCTTACCGTGTCTTTTCTTCTTTCAGCATAACATACGATTAAATCCCTCTCTTTAAAAAAAAAAAAAAATCAGGAAGGAAAGAAAAGGAGAATGTAATATCATTCCGTGCCTCTTGTTCTTCCAGCAGTAAGAAATGTTAGTTAAGACAGGGCATTGGCTGCAGGTTTGTGAAGTAGTGTCATTTTTTTTTTTTTTTCGGTTTGATGCTACTGTTACTGTATCCTGATGTTTTTGTTGCTGTTGTTGCTAGCAGCTGTTTTCATTTCGGCTGGGCATGTAATGTTGTGCCCTATTTGATTGGGTATAAAATATTTTCAGCGAGAGAGGCTTCATAGGTGGTGTTGTAAAAAGAATTGTGTGGAAAGAGGATGAAAAGACTATCAAGGGACAGATAATGGAGCAAAATATTTTCTGAAAAGGGATAAGGTACTGGATCTTAACCTAGACTCAGGAAAAGCTGCCATCATTTGTCTAGCCTATCAGATTAAAGAGAAGAATGAGGATTAAGCTCTCCTTTCTTCTGACAATTCCTAGTGTTTCAAACTGTTAACGTTTTATCCTCGATATTATACTTGGGACACAGCGAACTCTTTTTGTATTTCAGTGAAAAGCGCGTCCAAGTAGGCAGGAATAATGACTGAGAGTTATATACTTGAATTTGCTTCTCAGGGGGTAGATACGTAATGTCTCATTAAATTTCAACACAGGTTTTGTAGAATACAACTCCTTCTCTACTATGACGTATGTTTTATTAATGTTCGTGCTATCTTCACACCATTTCAGAAAGATCTGTCTGTCTCGAAAGGATAGAAACAGCCATCATTAATTCCCCTCACTATAGGAGAAAGTATAGCGCGGGAGGATCCAATGATATTGTGACTTATCAGTGTTGCTCCTGATGTTCCAAAGTAATTTATCTGTTGTCATCTGAAAATATGCATACCGGGTATGCTGACAGTACTGACTACGAAACGTCAAGCAAGCGATTATGCCATCCTACTTTATTAACGTAGGGTACAGTAATAAGGGATTTTGTAACAGCCATTGTGTCTAGGTCTAGTGTCAAATTGTTTCGCGTGAAGGATGCAGCAATACTGCTTGATCTAGTGTACATAAACTATAGATTTATTAACTGAATACATGCATGTTTACAGATATCATAATGCGTGGTATGGTTGTCTTTAATTTGCGATTATTTTCAAAGAAGTAATTGTATGCTGTAATATTCTTTTCTTTTCGACAGGTATGTGTGAGCGAAAATACGGTACATAAAGTTCAACAGGCGCAGAGCAAAGGTAAGATACCGTACGTTGCGCTCTCTCTCTCTCTCTCTCTCTCTCTCTCTCTCTCTCATAGAATATTGTTGGTAAAGGCAAACTCTACCATTTAGACCATGTTATACGCATACAAATTCTTTGTTTTTCTATTTATGAAAGATAGCAAAAATGTGAAAGTTACAGAAAAAGCACTCTTTCTACATGTCTCAAAATTTCCATAAATAATAATTTGTACTAAGGTTTTTATTACTATTTTTTATTTTCGTTCGGTAAAGGCCAAGCAGATTTATTTAGCTTAAACGGATCTCTACGCCTCAAGGGGCAAAGGAAACACTGCATTACGTTGATAGAGAGGTTCAAACGTATACTATAGAGTGAAATGAGAGGGCTAACAGTACTCTTGTTTAGCGAACTGAACTGCTGGTGCGCAAAAAGTGTTGAACCTTGGATTCACTGCAGGTATGCCAAGATTTCTAAGTTTGAATGAAAAGGCGTCGGGAAATGTTTGGAAGAGTAAGAGGCAGGTAGTCCTTAAAAAAAAAAAAAATCTATAGAAACTATGTACAATAGCCTAATTATTAGAATTATTGTTTTGGTTAATCCCTTTAACTAGATGATGCACTTTGTATTATATCCACTGTCGGACGATAGTCAGCTTTTGGAAGTTGAGGGGCTAAGATATAACTTTCATTAACCCCATTACTGATAAACATCTTCCGAATTTGAGCGGCGTGAATAGTGTCAAAATACGTCACCGTAGTGAAGGTAATGACTGTCACCCGGGGGGAAAAAGAGAGGGGGTGTTGTTGGTTACAGCAGATTCCCAACCCAGTTGACCAAATAAACAGGTATACCGTATAGCGTACCGCAGTGCAGTAATTTTTACATCGCCCGGACGGAGTCTGACGAGGTATCGTTTTTGGTCGAGTTTGTTTGTTTCTTTGTTTATTAGCAACATTACGGAAATATGGCGGAATGAAATTACTTAAAACTTTCAGGTTATGTGGACGCTGGTCCCAAAAGAGTGATTAAATTTTGGAGGTAATCGAGTGACCTTGAAAGGTCAAAATTAAGTTCAGAATTTCAGAAGGCTATAATTGAAACCGGTTGAAGATAGAGATATTAACTATTATTAACATATAGTAACTCGTAATATGGGCTTTCATTTGGCACCAAGACCTTTGACCTTGAGTGGTCTTGAAAGGTCAAAGTTAAGGTCACGGATATTCAGGGGGCTGTAACTCGAAAGTAGTTGAAGATAGATATTTACTATTATCAACATAAAGGAAGCCCCATGTTGGTTTTTAATTGGTACCATAACCTTCGACTAAGCGACCTTGGTAGGTCAAACTCAAGGTCACTGATATTCGGGGGGCTATAACTCGAAACGCGTTGAAGAAAGATATTTAATGTTATCAGGATATAAGAAGTCTCGTATGGGCTTTTATTTGTCACCATGACCTTTGATCCTGAATGACCTTGAAAGGTCAAATGCAAGATCACAGATTTTCAGAGGGCGTGACTTGAAAACATTTGCGCCATTACCTTAGACTTTAATTGTGTACCATACTGACACTAAATGGCAGTCCCGTTTCAGAATTTAGCAGCAATAAAACAACTGCTGTGGGGCGAGGTTTGTTGTGCCTGGCACCACTTGTTCATTCTGCTGTCAGTCATTTTGTAAACTTGACAAACACACTGAAGCACTGCTACTAGTCTAACATTTAATAAGCATGTGAGACATCTGATTATACTTCTTCAGAAAGAAGACCCTGGTATTAAAGTCTGGAATGCTCAGAGTTTGAATTGCTTTTTTCCTTCAGGCACGAGAGAGCTGGTCAGCTCTCACCTGACCTGCAAGAACTGAAAATTAGACCCCGTCAGAACCCAAGGAGAGGCAGGGAACAAAGCACCATGAGGTTACAGTGTTTTTATAGTGACAAAGCGAGAGCATTGCTGTAATGGGATTGTGGCTGGGTATATAACCATGAAAGCACACAGCCTACCATTGTCACTGGTCGTTTTGTAAGAGCCACCAACCTCACATTTTTGTTGGACGTATTCATGTCACTTTAAAAAGTTTTACTGCACCTGTTCTTTTAACGACTTATTTTATAACGATTCAGTGTTGAAGGTATAGAATCTCAAAGTAATGTGATCAAAGTTTCCGTATCTAATTGCAGGGGGAGGGGAGGGAAAAACTTTACCATCAATTTTGTGCAATAAAAGAAACTTCGAGTTGACATATCAGTCTGAAATATTGTATGCAGGTCTTTGAGCCAAGATAATTCTGTTCAAGGCGAATCAAGCTGAGTCAGTTCCAGTGAGTTTAGCTGCTTCAGACATTTGTTCTATCTATATCTATTAAATGAAAATGTAATATGGCATGAGTTTACTCAGGACTTTCATAACAATACGTACCGATGATATTAAGGGGATTTTGATTTTTGATTTTTTTAAATTGTAGCATGATTAACTTCCTTTAAATAACCTTCACAGCTTTCACTCAGAGAGCGTATATCTCCAGATCCGGATACGGATCTCCCCCAATATTTAATCAATTCTTTCTTGGTCCATGACTCGCTCTTCCACAAAGTTTCATTGAAATTCATTGAGAACTTAAACAAGTGCAGGATATGTAGGGTCCGGGTCCGCCCCCAAATTTAATTAATTCTGTCTTGACCCATGGCCCACCCTTTCACAAAATTTCATTGAAATTCATTGAGAACTTTTCGAGATATCGTGTGGAAAAGCAGACAAACATAGGTGAATACAAACACCCTCCAGCTTCTTTAGCGTAGGTAATAAACTTCACAGCTTTCAGAAAGTATACCACTGCATGCACCCTCACATTACCGTTGAATAAAAAGGGATTAGGGTTTTGAAGCGAAGTACTTGGCGAGCAGCGCTGCCTCTCATGATCTTATCATCACGGCGGACAAATTTACCTCGTATATTACAAGAAGCTCCTCTCTTGTATCTAATCTGTTTTATTTATATGCGCTGTAAAATTGTATTATATATATATATATATATATATATATATATATATATATATATATATATATATATATATATATATATATATATATATTTATATATATATATATATATATATATATATATATATATATATATATATATGCTTAAAAATAATGGGAATGCTTAAAAATATTTGGAATAATAACAATTTCTCTGTGCATACAAAAATCAAACTTTATAAGGTAATGGTTAGGAGTATCTTAATTTATGGACACGAGTCTTGGTACAGCACAGTGACTATGGAAAATAAATTCTTGGTGTTTGAAAATAAAGCACTTAGAAGAATATTAGGAGTTAAGTGGTGGGAAAGGATACCAAATAGTAGAATTAGAGAAATAACGGGAGTGCAGCCGATCGATGAATATGTTAGATTCTCACGATGGAAGTGGCTAGGACATGTGTATAGGAGACAGGGAATAGTACGAGGTACACCAGGGTGGGTGGCACCTGGTAGGAGAGGTAGAGGAAGGCCAAAAGAGACGTGGGTGAGGACAATGAGACGGGAAGCTGGAGATGAGTGTTGGGGAGATCTTGAGGAGTTAGCACAAGATAGGATGTGGTGGTTTGAGTTCATCGAGGCCCTATGCATCCCCGAGGGTGCCACAGGAAATGATTGATATATATATATATATATATATATATATATATATATATATATATATATATATATATATATATATATATATATATATATATATATATATATATATATTCAGTTAAAATATAAACCATACTGATATAAGACTAAATCTTGATGCAGAATATGAACTTAGTGACATGCTGGAGCATAGTAAGTATGGCGAATAAAGTGGTTTTAAAGACTGGTAATGATTCTGAACAGTGGTTTAAGGAATATGAGCCTCTTTGCGTCTCTTGTTTCATATCGAAAAATATAATATAAAGTAAAACATTGTTTAGAAGTGACACATTTGAAACAGTATATTTTTCAGTTTTCCCTCCTCCTCCCTCCAGCAGGAAAATAATTCAATTGAAGATTATCTAAACATACAAGTTTGGGTGAAACTTTGTAAAGTCCCTGAGGGTGTAAGGGAGAGGAGGAAGTCGAGCGTCCTGCCTCCCACACCACCCGCCTCTCTTGTCTTCTTCCTGCTTCCTCTTCCTGCCTCTTCGTTTCGTCCATCTGCTTCCTGCTTTTCCCTCTTTTCCCTCCTCTTCCAGTCTGTTCCTTTTCTCCTTCCTCTTCCTGCCTCTTCCATTCCCCCATTCCTCTTCTTGCCTTCTCCTTTCCTCCATCCTCTTCCTGCCTTCTCCTTTCCTTCTTCCTCTTCCTGCTTTTTACTTCCCCCCTTCCTTTTCCTGCATATTCCTTTCCTCACTTTGTGTCTTCTCTCCGTCGTACTGCCTTTCCTCAGCCTATCCATTCTTCTTCTATCCGTACTCCTCCTGCTTTTACTCCTCTTCCTTCCTTCTCCCCATCATCTCTACCATTGTCTTTTGTCTTTCTTTTCCTCCTCCTCCTCCTCCTCCTCCTCCTTCTTCTTTCTCTCAGTATCTCATATTTAGCCTTACCCTCACTTCTCCCAATTTGTCATTTCCTCCCTCTCACTTCAATTCTTTCATTTTCTCACTTCATTTCTCTTACATTCTCTCTCTCTCTTCTCTCTCTCTCTCTCTCTCTCTCTCTCTCTCTCTCATTATTAATCTCTGCTTCGCGTTTACTTAATCCCCCTTAGTCATTCTCTCCCTTTCACCCTCATACTTCACCTCTCTCTCTCTGTCAGGTTCCTTCCTCTTACCTCCCTCGCCCTGCCATTCCCTTTTGTCTCACTTCATTACCTCGTTCTTCTTCCCACGTCTGTATCTTTCCCTTGCTCTCTCCAATCTGCTTCATCTCGTCTCTCTCTCTCTCTCTCTCTCTCTCTCTCTCTCTCTCTCTCTCTCTCTCTCTCTCTCTCATGAATACACTTTCCTTCTCTCTCTCTGCACCCCCTCTCTAGCCTCTCTAACACTCCTATTATCCCCTTCCTCTTCACATTTACCCTTCTCTCCTTATCCTCAGAGTCAGTACTTCCCCGTTCTACCTTCCGTCGGATTCACCTCTTCTCCCCTTCAGCTTTTGGTCTGAGACTCTATAACGATGACTTTTTGCCGTCGCCTTCCCTGTGTTTGTTTGCCTCTCTCTCTCTCTCTCTCTCTCCACCTATCTTCCGACTCACTTTCCCCCAGTTCTTGTCATCTGATTCATCTTTTCTCCCCTCTCCTCTTCGTCTTATCTCTATAACACCGATCATATCCCTTCCCTTCCCTTATGTTTCTTACCCAATTTTCTCCCCACCCTCCTCTTTGCCTGCCTCCTCTAACGCCCACCTTTTCCTCTCCTTCTTGATTTTGATTCCCGCTCTCTCCTTCCTCTGACCCCATCATCACTTGCGCATTCCACTCCCTTCCTATATTTTCGTTTCTCCCTCTCACCTCTTCCTGTGAACCACCTTTCCCCCTCTGGTCATTCTTTCAATATTCTCCTTTCCTGTACCCTTACCTCCCAGCTTAATACTTTACCCCACCCCTCACCCCTACTTAAAATAGTCTCGTACCCCCAGTGGCCTCCCTTTGACCTCATTCCTGCCACAGCCTTCACTTTCGCCACAGCCCTTACACTTGCCACAGCCCTCACTCTTGCCACAGCCCTCACTCTTGCCACAGCCCTCACTCTTGCCACAGCCCTCACTCTTGCCACAGCCCTCACTCTTGCCACAGTCCTCACTCTTGCCACAGCCCTCACTCATGCCAGCCTTTACTCTCGTCACAGCTTTCACCCCTGACCCACCCCTCATTCTTGCCACAGCCTTCACCCTTGCCACAGCCCTCATTCTTCTCTCAGCTTTCACGCCTCCCACTCCTTTACACTCTTACGCCTCACATTTTAGCCCGTTCAGTGGATGGCGAATTATGTGGGCCTGTATTTTTGTTACTGTTAGCCAAGTGTGTTCGGCTTTGAAGGGACCCCAATTTGTAGCGACAGGTTAGAATTAGTCCCCATTTATCCCATCACAATATTGACGACTTCTGTTTCCAGTTATTCGCTCCTTCATGGGCAAAAATTCTGCTTAAAAGAGAGATCCCCTTGTAGTGAGTGAGTTTTAGCAGTCAGTCTTTAATTAATTTCTTCACTATAATGACGATTTTCATATTGTTTTGTTCTTATTGCCGATGGATTATTCTTTGTTTAGTTCGAGAGACGCCTTCGTAGTGATCGTAGTAGCATGCACTCACACGTACTCCCTCCCCACAGCCCCTGAAAAGTTTAGCAGTTCCACCTTCATCAAGTTAGACTTGTGTCATCGCCACACTCTCACCCTTAGTGTCCCTCTCCTCCAGCACGATTATTTCCTCACACCCACACTCTGAAGGGACATACTACAAAACTTGAATTGGTGAAAGAGGAGGTGAACCCTGTCTTTTTGTCTGTTACACTTTCTTTAAAGTATAATGAAAAATAAGGCGCTCGACCTTTCTGCTTCGTTGCTAATTGTGTTAAGCAAAGTGAAATGCACTGTAGACAGTTCTTATCCTGATAGGTGTTTTAAAATTCACCTTCATAAATTAGGAACTTGTCTACACCCTCTCGATTTCAGTTTTGATATCACGGCCGTTACTTACTAAAATTCTTTCAGCAGTCTCACCTGAACCTCTAGACCGGTGCTTCTCAAACTGGTCCGTTCTGTGGCCTCGCCGACAAAGTACCACAACATCCGTGGCCCCCGCCCACATTTTAGTTAGATGGAGCAAACGGCTCAACTTCACTGGAAGGAGTGTGTTGGATATGAAATTTCCACAGCTTGAGTAATCGAATATAAGGATGAAGTGCATGGATGCAGATAAACACTTAATAAGTTCATTGAAAAGTCAGTGGTACAGTTGTGACTGCATTCCTGCTGCCACGTGGGGTATCAGTGTCGATTCATAACAAGAGCATAGGGGAGGTTCCATATGGAACTAATTACGCTGTTGCGATTTCACGATAAAAAGGTGAACAAATCGGGTTTCTGAAATAGGTTGACTGAAATGCTTGGAAGGTCCCAACAACCAATTTCGTGATATCTGGATAGCATCATATTCACTTCCAAAACGCTGTCAAGTTCTTGTCTCTGAATGTGTCTCTTGCTTACGAATCTCCTTTAGGGTCCAGGAATTCATCGTGCAGTGTTTCTTGCTTTGCTCTGCGCGATGTGATCAACAGAAAAAAGGATTTCATACAGTTGTTACCCCAGGAAACTGATAATGAAATTCTATTTCCAGCGAATCCAGATACTTGAGGTTATCTAGTGACTCTCATAGGATCATGCCTCGAGTTTGGGAACCACTGCTCTGAACATTCTTACAGTTCCATCCACCATTCACTTCGCTCCCCACAGCTTTGTCACACCACCTTGATTTCCACTCCCGAACACCTTGCCATCCTTCTCTCCGCCCAGATATTAACTTAGCAACGTCTGAAACCCTCTGTTTCCCTGTAAGTCCCTTCATTAGTTTCCATTTTTGTCCCATGCTCCCTGTCTTAGCTCCATAACCTTGTCCCACCGTCCTTAACATGCTTGTCCTTCTCCTGATATCCCCAAATAGTTCCCTATAACCTCACCGGCCTTCTCAGATTTCACCAGCATCCACTTCACTTACAAGCTGGTTTTTCAGAAGAGCCTCACACAACATCTTCTACTCCCCCATTATGCACCAGTACATATTCTTCCCCAGATATTTCCCCAGGATAGCCTTGTAACCTCCTCCTAAGCGCTCTATGATATCATTCATCGCCCCCAAATATCTCGTTAAGACAATCGCCCATCATTCATACCCTCCCCCATTATCACCCACCTTCCCAGCTTCCACCTTATTCTCCTCCTCCTCCATCCATGTGTATAAAGTGAACAGACTTACAAACCGTCTATCCCCTAAACAGACCTTCATCATCCTCCCACCTTTCCCACTTCCTCCCATCCCCCGAATCCTCTCAGCCAGCTCCATAACCTTACTCACCCACCCTCCCTGCTACCCCGCAAAGCCCATGATGCTCCGACACCCCTTACTTAAAGGAGAAGTTCCGCTCTGTGTGTGTGTGTGTGTGTGTGTGTGTGTGTGTGTGTGTGTGTGTGTGTGTGTGTGTGTGTGTGTGTGTGTGTGTGTGTGTGTGTGTGTGTGTGTGTGTGTGTTTTGTGCTGATCATTGCACAGCTCAAAGGTGATAAAAGATGCTGCCTACAGACATTGTTTAATTATATATTATTTGTTGTCTTTTATATTTATTACGTCGAAGGATATTTCTATCGGCACTGTTTTGTTGTGGCTGTCAGAAAAATTATTTCATTCTTCTCAGTTGTCTTCTACCTTTCTTAAAAAATATTACTTGTAGTGCAACAGCAGAAGGAACAATTCCTGGACGTCCGCATATGATTGGAAAAAATGTTCAACCAACGAAGGCCTAAATCGAGATCTGTTTATTTTTAGATTTCTAGATATGTTGCGTTTAAAATACCGGGAATTATGACAGAAAGACAGAATGCAGCTTTCTCGCCGTAATGGGATAGAGGTGCAAGAGGTGTTCAGAAAAGCAATGACCAATGTGTGTGTGTGTGTGTGTGAGAGAGAGAGAGAGAGAGAGAGAGAGAGAGAGTTTAGCCTGTTCAGAGTAACTATTTAATAACCCTTTTGTTACGGCAAAGTAACTTTTTCAACATAAACATACGGGTACACCTCCCGTAGTGCAGGGTTCAGAAACAATTTACCCTAATTACTATGCTATATCACTGTACCGTCATGAATTAATGATATCATTTTATAGAGGTCGCAGATGACACGTAATTTTATTAATACTTACCCCGTTATGAATTCATAATGTGTCATAATGGACTAATGTTGTGTCGATGTGATGGCATTACAGGAGATTAAATGCTGTCAGGAAATCCCTCTTGTATATACACGATTTGTCGTAATTCCTTCATACTGTGCATCACGTGAACCAACGCATGAAGTTGTTAGAAGTATTGCAGTTTTGTCATCCAAGGTATTATAAATTTGTATATTAATAGCGCCAGAACACGTTATTATGTTCATTCACTAGTTCTCTAGATAATTCGATACAATGAATAGAGCGTTTTGGATAAAATGTCGATATTTCGACTGCGCAGACTATATGGGCTGCCTTAAAACGCCTTGCGTGTAGAACGATTATGACACAGTTTTGTAGTATAATCCACCCAGGACCGAAGTACTGCCTCACTTCACAGATAAATTTAAGCTTTAAAAAATCTGACCGAATCCAAAGCAGATCTGACCGTTGAATATTAGATCTATATACCATTTAGCAAAGGAGACTTCGTCTCACTTTTTCCTTTGCAGAGATATTTACATATTACATATTGATATTTCTATATTATTTACATTTGTTTTAATATCAGCGAGGTTACTTCAGGAACGTACAATTGAATTCAAATCGCCTCATGATCGGGATAATAAGAATATTATATTCCTAATAACACCAGACAATATTAGTATGCTGAGATATCACAGGACACAGAAAGTGTTGATAATGTCAGTACTAACCCTCTTATAATTAGGAAAACGCAAATATTCCATTTCAGTTGGTGTTAAACGATTTTGTTGAATTGAAAAGGAGTCATAGGAGTCTGAGAAAGGTAAAATATTACAATGGAAGCACAACCTGACAATTTTGCGGAGTTTTTACTGGAGCAGTGGAAAGGTGGTGTATTATATGTGTACTTAACTTCGTCATTAGTATATACATTATTTTATTTTTTTTTCTTGTTTACTACAGACGATTCTGTTCAGTTTTGGAGGGACTCTTTGTAGTAAATGGGTTGGAAACTACAAACTTCCTCACAAATTATCGCAAGACAACGAGGAAAAGGATCTATGTTAGAGCACTTCCCTGGCTTCACCGCTCTAAGGCCTGGCTGCGATTAGTTTGTCTTATCTCCGGCGCCGGGTGGGTGCGGCGGGTCCGAGTTTGCCTTACCTCGCTATCTCCGTTCTCCATGCCAGCTTCAGCCTGATCGAACCTCAAAGTACACACGTACGATTCAGCACCATTTGTTTTTTCCTGGACAGGCTATTGGACGATTGCCCAGTTTCGTATCAGAGAGATGGAAGCAGGTGTATTTGTGTTTGATTTCTCATTGCTTCTTGTGTCTTTGGAGTGAACTGAGACAACACAAAGTAATGCACATGACTGTAGAACAGGCAGGTTTTCATCACTGTTTATTTTTCTTGAGTAGCCTACTGAAAGATTGCCCAGATTCCCTCCAGAGACAATGAAGGCAGGTATATTTGTACAGAATGTCTCTCTGTTTCTTGAATGTCTCTAAGAAGGTACACACACACACACACACACACACACACACACACACACACACACACACACACACACACACACACACACACACACACACACACACACACACACACACACACACACACACACACACACACACACACACACACCGATTCTGCCAATCATGCTCAGTTGTATTTACCTCCCATCCCTTGCATACGAAACTAGATAATATTCCAATAGCCTGCCGAGGAAAAACTAAACAGTGCTAGATATGTGTGTGTGTGTGTGTGTGTGTGTGTGTGTGTGTGTGTGTGTGTGTGTGTGTGTATTTCATTTTGAGAAGGCTACATATCTTAGGAGAGACTTTTCGAACTGGAGGGGTTAGTTATAACTTTCGTTGGTCACTGCACTACGAGGATGCTTGCCTAATTGAAGATAATTGTCAGGTAACAGCAAAAATTACAGTACAGACGGCTTATTATGGTGATGTGTATGAAGGAGCCCTGTTTTTTCGTTATATCTTTGTAGGAGTAATTTTTTTTATTTTTTTTTTACTGTGTCCTACTCTGGGCAAAGGCTTCACCAATCCCTAGGGCATATCCCCAGGGCCCAGTAGTCCTACATCTGCACATGTCACCACTTCGGCTGTAACACCCACCGTCCATATTCAGTACATGTCAGGGCTGCATACAGGACTGGTGTACTGGTATTAGCACGGATATTTTTACGATATATCGGCGGGTCTTCTGGTAGATCAGTAAAGTTTACTTTTTATGAAATTTAAATCTTATTTTTCCCTGTCCCACGGGAGATTCGAACCGGGTCAGTTAGAACTGCGGGCCAGGTCTCTACTGTTTGAGCTGAAATAAGGGCTAGCAATGTACTTGCAGGAAAGATCTGTAGTACATGTATTAGATATTTTCAGTTCTGGCAAATTTTCGGAGTTTTTACCAGAGCAATGGAAAATAGGTGTTTTATTATATGTGTACTTGAGTAATAATACGTCATTAGTATTTTCTCTTGCTGATATCAGACGATTCTGTTCAGCTTTGGAGATACGCTTTGTAGTAAAGGGACTGAAAACAGTCTTCTTCATAATCAGTGGGTTTTTCCTGAGCCGAATTCTGGAAATAGCTGGAATAAAATATGACTGTGTCATGTGATTGTAGAATGAAAATTTCATTCTGTTATTGTTATTGTTATTATTATTATTATTATTATTATTATTATTATTATTATTACGAAATGTACATTAGATCTTCTTGATTTTTTTTTGGGGGGTGAGGGGGGGGAGATCCAGACCGCTGGTATTCCAAGACCGTTCGAGATAGAGACTTGAAATTTTCAGGATTAATGTATCGTGCATGCAGACTTCTTTGGCACATTTTTTTTCCTTGGGGGAAGCAGCCTAGGTATATAGACTAGCGCCCTCTGTATAATTTCTTTTAATTTTTTCTTTCCTGTGCAGCAAAAACTGCTGAAAATATTGCTTTGCAAATGTTTCAGTATTCAGTTGTCAACTTATACTAGTGCACCTGGGTATTGATACTGAGATCCAACAAATACTCTCTGAGGTATTGAGGAAAATCAAAATGGCCGCCTCATGCCTGAAAATGCTGAATTGAGAAGTATTATGCCGATTTTGACCAACATTGGCCTTGATCTCAAGGCCACAGATCAAAATCCGTAACGGATTTGAGTCACACCAAAAAGTCCCATAGTATCAGGTCTACAGTGATAAAAGTATTTTCAGAATCCTAAGAGTGTCTGCTTTTTGAGATTTCATAACAGCACCTACGACAAATCAATATTCTTTGAAGCTTTTTTACGAGTTTTGGACCTAGACTCTCACATATATAGATTTTGGTTAGGACAAAAATCATGACCCTTATCTCTACCCATTCAGTTTGTGACGTATTATTAATAATGTACCATGTACCACAACCACTCTTAATACTGTGTATATTTGGAAAACTGTAAACGGTACCATGTCTGATGCACAAATGTGGATTTTTTTTTTTTTTTTTTCTTTGCCATTCTAATCTGGAATGTGACATTATTATTTGGAATGTCGAGTTCTTTGAATATTGCTTCAGCAGTTTCAGAATACTAGTTATTATTACTATTGCTTATTATAAAACTACGATATTTGAAAAGCTATTTGGCCCAGAGCCCTCAGACATGGTCAACTTAGTCGGACAGCTGCCCGCTTCATTTGTCCAAATATGGTGGCACTCCGTCATTCAGATCTCCAGATATTATCCGGAACAAAGAAAAGTAAGTCAGCCGTGGTATCTCAAGAACTGCATATGTTAGAAAGCTGAAATTTTACTACGACATAGTCTTCGGGTGGACGCAGTTCGGAAAGGAGTTTGGTTTCAGTCGGTTGATTATTCTCGGAGATTGCCTGAGGTAAACAACTGGGACTTCTCCGGATATTCCGGATGTCACCTAATATTCCATGAAAGAGTAAAGCCAGAGCCACCGAACGTGATGGACTTAAAGACTGTGATGACCTAAGGTGACATGCACAATATCAGTGATCTTGACATCTAGGTCCGTTTATAGCTCTGCTTCAAGCAGGCAATGGCTGTGGGAAGCTTTTCCTTATCCAAATTGTAAATTTTACAGTGTTCTAGTTACCATTAATTTAACTCATCACACCAGTGGTGAGTTATATTGTTCATGTCATTATTATTATTATTATTATTATTAAGTAAATTGCTCGTATTTGCTCAATTTCAAAGCTACTGTCATTATACTTGACCATCTGAGTCCCCCAGCTGACGGCCGTATCATCCATTTCCGAGCACATTTACTGGTTTTCCAGTTACATCTAAAAACCTATAAGAAGTAGTCTGTTTGCGGATTCTCAGAAACCGCTAAAGGAACAGACTTGAAATTTTTGTGGGACATAGCTAAGATCGGGGAGCAGGTCTGA
>NC_136967.1:19480679-19578179 GCF_032717465.1 Coenobita brevimanus
CTAGCGGGATAAATGAGTTGGAAACAAGAGTGCGAAAGTCTTGTAGGCATGGCAGGCTGTCTAGCAACTCTTCCTAAATCTTTTCAGTCGGATGACGTTTTTCTGTATATTGTTCTTGCTGTTTTCAGACGACTTTATTCTGCTTATGAGCCATATCTAATGAGGAGTTTTGTAAAGGCTATATCTAATTGTTTAGGGTCGAACGGTCTGCCCTAAATTGAATATGATTATCTACTGATAGCAAGAATTAATTACTGAATATTTCACCGGATTCAAAGGATTAGCAAATGTGTTTTGCATAGTGCATAATTATTATTTTCCAGGATCGTTTTTATATCTTTTGTATAAACACAGATTGCATAAATAACGTACAAGAACATATCAACGCGTCAAATACGGAAATATACTGGTAAAGAAGGGGGCTCTGTAGATCCTCAGTAATAGACGAGAATATTGGTCCTTGAATCATCATCTGTAAAATACCAGCACACTTGTCAATCCGTCATTTCACAGCGAAGGGGGATATGACTTCCACCTTTGTGGAAATGTCAAGTCTTGCAGTAACCCAGTCTTGAACTAGCCTTAACCCTGACTACGACATATTTTACTTGCAGATGGTGAATATACTCTTACATCAGAGTTACATTTAAGATATTAATTTAGTGTACATTATGCAATACGTGTGTGCATCTAAGTGTCATATGTTTGATTGTATGGGTAATGCTGTTGGGCGGTGGTCCATGATGCGTGCGGCAGGGTGTCAGTCTGAGTTACCCGGCCCCTACCTCACTGTCATTCCTCCTGCCTCACCCCTGTCGCCGCCCTCCCCCTCACCCAACCCCTCATTTATTATTGAGTTAATATTTCATATTGACAGGGTCAAGGTCAAACACATAGAATGGTGTAGCATTAGAATTTTAAGGATATGAAATGTGAATGTTACATAATATTGACATTCTTAGGAAAAATTCAAGGAGACTGAACTAATACGGTAATTAAGTACAGACATATTCTACCCGAAACTGTTACAAGGGAAACACCTATAACATACAGCCGTAAAATGAATTTAAGTAGTAAAAAGAGAAATGCATTAACGTGCCTTCTTTTTCTCAGTCCCTTATTTTTCTCCTTGGCGAAACACCATATTTCCAAAGGGATGAAAGTTTTTCTCGGTGTCTCGGCAGCGAGGAGGTAATCCCTCGTCCCTCACGCACTCCACAAACAAATCCTCAGAGTTTGTCCTGAATTTTGGCCCCCAGCTGCCATCCGCGACGGACTTATGGTGTTTTCCTTTTGTGAGGTGACGCGGTGCGGCGCCCCCCTCATGTGGCAGCCGACCCCCGGGAGACCTGAGTGACAAGGGCATCAAAGCCGCGGACCCTCCTCCCACAGCCCAAACCTCCTAACATTACTCATTCTTCCCATCTCATTCTGCACTACTTTCCATCCACATTACTCCCTTGTCTGTCTATACGCCTCCTTCCCCATCTCTCTCTCTCTCTCTCTCTCTCTCTCTCAGGTCATTTCCCGAGCTTCCGTTCCTCCCCCCCCCCCCAATCTAATTTAGTTTTCCCTCTTTCCTGCAGTGTGTCTACTTTGTCTATTGTTATTCCCTCTGTCCCTCCCATCCTTTGTCATTTCCTTTCTTCTCGCTTTCTTTGTCACTTGTTCTCTTGCACTCGCTTCGTTCTCTCTTTTCCTCCGTCCAACCTCCCGCTGTCTCTCGATTATTCCCACCGTCCATCCTTTACACTTACTTGCATTCCTCTCTGGTATCCTCTCCTGTCCCTTTTCCTTTCACTCCTTCCTTACATTGTATCCATATTCTCCTTTGTGCCTCTTCCCCCTACTCTCTCTCTCTCTCTCTCTCTCTCTCTTTGCGTCTCCCAGGTTTTCGTTTGTCCTACAGCCACTCCACCTCATCCCCCCTTCCCCCGTCTCTCTGCCCCACCCTTCCCTTCTCTGTGTCATAGATCATTTAGGATCGGCACTCCGCGGCCCCTCCTCCCACTCTGCCACGACCTGATGCTCTTAAAGAGGCTCTGATCCTTTTAGTGCAGCCTAGTGTTTTCCCGTTCTGGCTTTTGTATATGCTGTTTGATGGTCTTGTCAATATTGTTCGGGGATTTAGTCGTGTGTGTGTGTGTGTGTGTGTGTGTGTGTGTGTGTGTGTGTGTGTGTGTGTGTGTGTGTGTGTGTGTGTGTGTGTGTGTGTGTGTGTGTGCTGTTGGAAAGTTTTAGCTCTAATGCTGGAAGATTTTGTGTTTGGTGTTCAGTGTTTCTCTTTAGTGTTCTGGTTTTCTGTACCGTGCTGAGTTTTCGTTCCGCTGTTAGATTTTTTTCTTTGTTGTTCTTGTTTTGTGTTTACTTTTCGGAGATATTGTTTTTGTGTTTCTGGGATGTCTTTTTCACCGAGGCTACATTGTATTCCGTACAGCGTTTTGTCTGCTATTCGGAGTTTCGATTGCTGTGTTTTGTCATTACTGTTCTTGTTTCTCTGAGCATTTAGAGGTGTTTTCTCTTTGTTATTGGGAGCTTTTGCGTCCTTGCTCTCGGTGATTTTGTGTGCTGTTCATGATTTTTTTCCATTAGCCAGGGTTTGCCTTCTTGCATTTTAGTTTTTAGCATTTGCCGTCTAGGTTTTTGTGTGTGTCAGTCGTGTGGTGTCTTTGCTTCCGGGGAATTATATTGGCTGTTCAGGAATGTGTCTGCTGGACGGGGAAAGGAAGAACGGGAAGGAAGAGGGAGGGGATAACGTGGAGGAATGCATAAGGAAGAGCGACATCATTTGCAGAGGAGAATGCACAGAAGCAAAGATGATGGAGGAAAGAGGAGTGGAAGATCAAAAATGAGAGAGAAAGTTATAGGTGGAGGACTGTATATGGGACAACTGGAGTGAAAGCGTAGTGGAGTAAGTGTATAGAAGTAAAGCAAATGGGAATGATGGGGAGGGGAGAACGGGGAAGAGGAGAAAGAGTTGATTGATCCTTGAAAAGTTAACACAGCAACAGAAGCAAAACTGATGAGCAGTGAGAAGTAGAAAGAGAATGAGAGGGAGAAGATGGAGGAAGTCGAGGAATGCTTGAGGAGAGGAGGCTTGAATGAAGGTCATCAAAGAGAGTGCATAGAAACAAAGTTGATTTGCGAATGAGTAGAAGAACGAGAAGGAGGGGGAAAGATTTAGAGTAGGAATAAATAAGAGAGAAACGACTGAGTGGCACAGGGAAGTGGCGGCCAGTGATGACAGTGAAGCGTAAAGAGATTAACCCATTCAGTAGGATGCGTTTTTTTTTTTTTTTACTTTATTCGTATTCTTCCACCAGATGATTTTACTCAGTTATGGAAAGAATCTCCACGAAATTCGTCAATATGATGCCACGGTCATTTTACCCTTTCAACTGTGAGATTATATTCATCTTATGGAAACTTCATATATGAAAGAGGTTAACGTTTAGGTGTAGGTATATAAATCAGGTACTGTATATATTAAGTGAACAACCTGGTGGTAACAAGTATAAAAAAAAAAATATTAGCTACAATAATTACATAGGTTCAGGGAAACACTAAAGGAGCAGTCTAGTGGGAACAGAGATAAAATATGAGGGTATTATAGTGTAACATTAGGTACCAAGGCTCAGGGACACACATTAAAGATACACTGATATTAGGCCTACCCGTAATTTTGCGTTGCTACAATATTGTTTTTTTGCTTTAGTCTCAGAGTGTCTGTTTGTTCTGGCATTTCAAAGTTGAGCCTCAGCTAAGCTGCCTCTAGACCAACGGTTCTCAAACTTTTGGGGGTCCCTCTCCTTCAGCCTTGGTTCATATATTCTTGCCGTCCTCTGACAATAGGAAATTATTCCAGATTTTTATTTTTATTTTTTTTTTGCAGCAGGTTGAAGTGGACGTTAACCCGATTGCATACAAGCTTAGGCTACATTAGTCCTCCTGTTGTTCACTATTCCCCTTTCCGAGGGATAAATGGGAAATTGAGGGACGTGTATATTGTAACTGAGGTTTGGTCTATCTTGGAGCATTAGATCAACTGGTATTTTTAATTTTCTCTCGAAATTGCCAGGTTAGAGAAAAAAGAAGTAAGAAGGCGACAGCCAACAGACGTAAAGAAAAGAAAACAAAATACCGTATTACACGATTACAAAGAAACATGTGCTTCGAAGGCTGGAACACAGAATATCACTACTGAATAGAAATCAGTAGTTCATCTCTCTCTCTCTCTCTCTCTCTCTCTCTCTCTCTCTCTCTCACACACACACACACACACACACACACACACACACACACACACACACACACACACACACACACACACACACACACACACACACACACACACACACACACACACACACACACACACACACACACACACATTGTTCAAGACACTCACTATTTTTTTTTTCTTTGAGTTCTTACATATCCCTCGGAAATTGCTCACGCTCCTCTGTGTACACATAAACTTCTCTAGACGATGCTACTCTACTAAGATGCGATCCTTGGAATAAAGATGTTAGAGAATACTTTGGTTAAGTCCTTCAAATCGACGGCGTCCGCTATTTATATATTTTATTATTGTTTCTACCAGACGATTGTGATTAGCTTAAAATATGACCCCATGCAGTTAAGTGGTAAATTAAGAGAATGTGTTCAGACCAAGTAGTCACCCAGTGTGAGTTCATCCACACTGCTTGATCTTTACTTGTTGATAGTATGGGTCATCAGTGGATGGGATATTTTTTGACGAAAATAGTTTCTATGAAGAGAAACTGCGTACCATCTAATCATGGTATTAAAAATTAAAGGATAGTCGATGATCTGGGAGAAGCACAAAGAAAAAATATCGACGTTAAACTTATTTTTTTTTTAATCACGTAATATCTCAGTCACGTTTGTTTTTACCGTACCCCAAATTGGTCTAGCATACTGTATGGCATTCTTTCTCCTTCCGCTTTTCCACATACCGTATGCCATTCTTTCTCCTCCCGCTTTTCCACATATTTTCTCGTACTATGTCGTTTATAATGAGCATCTTGTTTTTAGGCATGAATACACACACACACACACACACACACACAGACATACATATATATATATATATATATATATATATATATATATATATATATATATATACTGTAATTATATACACACACAAACTCATACTCGTATATATATACATATATATATATATATATATATATATATATATATATATATATATATGAAGAAGAGAGGGAGTCTTTCTGGAATGATGTTGATGAGTGTCTGCAGAGTTTTGGAGCGAATGTGAATGAGATAATGATGGGAGATCTGAATGCTAAAGTGAGAAATGTAGCAGTCGAAGGTGTAGTTGGTATGAATGGTGTGCCTGAAAGGAATGAAAATGGTGAACGAATGATAGGGATGTGCGTTGAGCGAGAGATGGTGATTGGAAATACCCTGTTTGAGAAGAAAGATATAATTATACATGGGTGGGACAGGAGGGTGGAAGGGTTGTTGATAGAGCTTTGATGGACTATGTGGTTGTGTCCAGGAATGTAATAGGAAGATTGTTGGATGTGAGAGTTCTGAGAGGGGAGGGTGGAGGTATGTCTGACCACTACCTGGTGGAGGGGAAGTTAAGAGCAGATAAGTGATGGATGAGGGCTAGGAGAGTTAGGTGTGGCAGGGAGGTTTTGAAAGTGAGTGAGTTGGATAAAAGAGAGAAAATGATAGATAATCAGGAGAAATTGAAAGATGAATGGAACGCAGTGAAAGATCAGGAAAATGGCTGTGTGAAGGAGGAATGGCAGTTGTTTAAGAGTGCTATGGTGGGGCATGCGGAAGACGTGCGTGGTGTGAGACGTGTGGGAGGTGGTGTAAGGAAAGGAAGCGAATGGTGTTGTGAGGAAGTACGTATGGCTGTGACTGAGAAGAGACGTGCAAATGAAGTGTGGCTGCAAATGAAGGATGAGGTGTCATATGAGAGGTATAAGGAAAAGAGGAATAGGGCGAGAAGGGCTGTGCGTGATGCTAAAGTGGCAGCAGATCTGAGGTGGGGTAGGTGGTTGACTGAGAATTTTCAACAGAATAAGAAAATGTTTTGGAAGGAAGTGAAAAGGGCGCGAAAGGGAAAGTCTGGGAAGGAAGAGCGAGTAAAAGCAGATGACAGAAGGATGTTAACTGAGATGGATGCAGTATGGAAGAGATGGGCAGAGTATTTTGAAAGAGTATTAAATGTGAAGGAGGAAAGGGTGGCTGAGATTGTGGCAGATGGAAGGGTGCAAGGAATAAATGTGTCGGGAGAGTTGAATGATTCCACTATCACGAAGGAGGAACTGCAGGAGGCAGTAAAGGAGATGAAAAAAGGGAAAGCTGCAGGTATGGATGGGTGTGCTGTGGAATGCCTGAAGGGTGGTGGAGTGACTATTGTTGACTGGTTAGTAAGATTGTTGAATGTGTGCTTTTTGATAGGTATGGTGCCAACTGAGAGAGAGAGAGAGAGAGAGAGAGAGAGAGAGAGAGACCCCTCGCGCGCGCGCGCGCGCACACACACACACACACACACACACACACACACACACACACACACACACACACACACACACACACACACACACACACACACACACACACATGCACGCGCGCCCGTTCAAACAACCGTATATCCTGAAAACCGTGTTTCTACCATCATTCGCTGTAAAAAGAAGTTAATGCGTTATTTGCAAGAAGAGCCTTGAATGAATATATGCTATAATTTCCATATGATTCCTGGGTTGTGTCAGGTATTATGATTGGTGAAAGACTCAGTTGCACACCTTCACAATGGTTTCGCCATCAGATCTGGTTTCCAGCGAGCCAGCGAAGCAAGCTAGCGATGTTTACTCTCAGTTAAGTTTGGAAATGGGCGGCCCGTCTCGACTCTGCCTGGGCTGCCACGCTAAGCAGAAGCTAATAATTTTATTTCTATGCGAAGTAGACTTTAAGTTATTTCTGCATGTGACACATTCTTCAGCAATATTGTTATCAAGTAAAATCACCCATATAGGCGTAGGAACGCCTTGGAATCTCGAGTTTTCCAAGGGACCGTTTGGCTCTAACCGGTTAGTGCCTCAGTTTCGAAATCAGATTTTAAATTATCTTCCGTCGTAACACTGTGTTTTTTTGGCCTCATTTCTAGCATTTAATTATCAGAGATGTCGTTTATAATTTTACATTAACGTGTTTGCTATGTTTTGACTGTGAAATCACCAAGGGAAAACTCCCCATTTCTGACTGTAATGATCTCATCAATGACCAAGTCCTTATCGTTTCAGTTTCGTCGACGCGGCAGGTTGGCAGCGGAGAATTTAGCATTGTGCATTGTGATGAATGCTGCGCCGCCTGGCTTTACACCAGCACTCGCGCACCGTTGGAACCACTGTTGCTCAAACAAGCCCTGAGCTATATTAAGAACTTCGTTTTTTTTCGCTTCATAATATATGCTCCACAGTGCTGAATGAGCGACTCTAAATTTATTCAGGAGTCAACAATTATCCAGGGAGAAATCATCCAAGGGAAATTCCGTTTCATACTTTCATCCTGTGATTGATATATCAGAGGGAAATTGCAATAACATGGCGGTCGCTCGCACGTCACGCGCTCGCAAAGTGCACTTTACTGTTATACATGTATACCCTATACTGTAGTGCGCTTGTAGGTCAGCAGTTACGAGCAAACTTTCATGGCTAACACAGGCCATGACGTGACTTGAGTTTTTTTGTTTGCAATTGTCTAAGGTAGATAAACAGTTCAGTAGGTAACGTACATCATTTCCATTTTCGCGGACATATACTAATGAGACATTAGGAAGCACTCTAACTTCTTTTCTTTATATTATTATTTCTTATGCGCCAATGCATTGCATTACTTTTAATTTTGTTTACTTCAACAAAATTTACGTTAGTATCATACAAGAGTTCATATTAAAGAGGTAGAATGGTAAGGAAGAGATGCTGTGGAACCTCCTAAATTCAAGATTACGGACCGTTGTTTCTGTAAACTGCAAGCCCTCCTCGTGCCTGTGTTTTTCTGGCATTGTGTACTGTAGCTTTGGCTGTGGGTGAAAGTATATCATCCACTGCAGTATTTATATGCGTGAAAGTGTGTGGCAATTAGAATGTTTTTTATCGCCTTAAAAAGTTCACTCCTCTCATTTTTGTGATGTAGAATATGAAACACCTCCATCTAAATTGAAGTATACGTTTTTTTTTTCCCCCCGTAGAACTACTGGAGAACTAAACAGCCGACAGTATCGGAAAATTGTTTCATCGGTCATGACTAGAAATTTATTGGGCTAAAGTGCAGTTCTCAGGGAGTCTGTCTTTCATCTATCCCATACAACACGACATCACCCTTTGATGTGATTGTTGATAACGTTGGACGATTTCCCTTTATTTAGGAATTTTAGGACAACCCTGCATAATAGTGGGTTAATGGCAACCTCTCAACTTTACATCAGCCGTTTGAGTATCCACTGCAGGACGGGCCTATCCCGACTGAAGTGGGGACGATACATGCAATTGTATCTCTACCAAGTTGCTTAGGCTGTCTAATAGAGATTGTATGTAGGGTGAGAAGTGCTTGTAAGTGTAATTGTAGTGTTGGAGTGGCTTTGGATGTGTGTGTAGTCTGTGAACCAAGTATAATCGGCCCGCGCAAGCCGACTGGGTGCAAGCATACTTTATAGTAAGCGACACTGGCTCAACCACAGCACCCCTTGTGTCCGCCAATGCAGTACGTGGCCGGGTGAACACTCCCAAAGTTTAATACCCTGGCGGGGCGCGAACCCTGGTTCACCCGTGTACGAAAACGCACACTCTACCTCTGTACCACAGAGGCTATATATATATATATATATATATATATATATATATATATATATATATATATTCACACACCGGGTATGTTTGTATGTACAGTATATCTCCACTGATATGATAAGAAAACCTTAGTTTCTTTTAGAAGATCGTGCTGCAGCGGTTCAGCTGGGGCAGTAGAAGTTTCGAAAGCTTGCACAACAATGCGACATAGGCGAGTCTCTCTCGCTGTCACTTTTTCAGCATTTCGTTAAACCGTAAAAGAAACAGCTTAGAGCTGCACCTCTTTTAACAAAGATTCATTGTTTTGTACAAAATTAGTTTACACGAGATACATGCTGCAAGAGTTTTCTCTTAGTACACTCGGTAAACAACAAGTGACACAAACGGTACAGGAATACATCATTAAGAGTTTTACCCGTTATAAAACCGACATTCCTGGAACAGCATTAGTGATAAACATTTTATTTGCATTTTTTCCCCACCGACACTTACTAGACATCTTTTTCTCGTTAACATTATATTCACAACTTTTTCGGACAGTTTTACGCTGCCGAGTGTTTGTCTGAGAAGGATAAAACTCAACACTGGGGCAGGTGATTGGTGGGACAGGTGTGGGCCGCAGGTGAGGCGGGGGTCGGGGCGGTGCCAAGGAAAGCACCATCAGCGGCCACGATGACGGACGACCCTGGGTAACGAGGAGCGACGCGGGGCGCTGACAAGGGTTCTTCATATTCCCAACCCCCCCCCTTCTTGCTTCCAGTCCTCAGCCTTCATCCCAATCTCCTCCCAACCCCTTCTCCCTCTCGAGTGCAAATATATTAACGGGCCTCCAAACTCTGACTATTTTAATAATGCACAGTGCCAGCCTAAGTAATAGGAGTCATTATTTAAACATTCAGAGGACAGAGACTACCTGAGCCGATTAAAATATATTGGTGCGAGTAAAATAAAATACGTAAGTGATGCTCTGCCTCTAAGGGGCATGCTTTTCAACCACTAATTTCAATAATATTTAAGATTTTACTTACTTCGAGTACAACTTACATTATTTCTATTTTATTCTAGTGGTGGACTTCATTTCTCTAGGGTCAGGGTTCTCAGTACTTCTTAAGTACATTTTCTGCATTGATTTCACGCACTCATAATTATCAATGGCATCATATATATATATATATATATATATATATATATATATATATATATATATATATATATATATATATATATATATATATATATATATATATATATATTTGACCGTATTCCCACAACCTCACTTTTCCCAAAAAACATCCATATTTTTTTTTTTCTTCCATGGCTGGGGCTCAATTTTATTTTTCTTAATAACCAGGAAATTTGTAACTGTTTCATATTTACAGGTTGTGGAATTTAGTGTACCCCAATTCGTCTGATATTATGCAAAAGTTCGAAAAGCCTTGTGTTTCTCGATGGTTCTGTCATCTGTCAGGCTACTATTACGGCCCACTGACATGCCGTCAATTCTTCTGTCATCACCCCGACCCCCCTCCCCCTCCCCCTCCTCCTCACCTACACATGTCATCGTCACAATTTCTGTCACACCCCTTAACCCTTACACTATCTTCACGCCTTTTTAAATTGATTTTTGCCATCGAGTGATGATTTAGCTTAGAAAAAAAAAATCCGAACTTGACGTTATATAGAGCTTCCAATACCCCCACACTACAAGAGGCCTTCCTTAAACTTAATATAATCTTCAGGTAGTACGAAGAATAAACCAAAACAAGGCTTCATCTTAGGGAAGGAATTAGCCGATACCTCCTACTCGGTCACCTCCCCCCACACGCACACAGCCATCCCCCTCCCTTGCCACTCTACAGTACTGGGGGCTTATTCACAAAGTTTGTGTGGCTCCAGATGTGTATAGGCTTGCCAGCAGGCCCAGCACTTTCCACTTTCATTTTACAGCAACCAAACACTTCACAACCAAACAAGAGCTCATTGAAAAGAAGAAAAAGTCAAGATGTGAACAAGATTGTTTGATTTTCCTTTCATCTTTCTTCGCACAACCACAAAATTCTTTACATCTTAACAACGGAGTGTGCTAAAGTGAAAATATTCCCACGCACTACTGCTTCAGAAAGTGATTAACCGCTAAGGAGACATTTATACCCCAGATTTCAGGCACCCGCTCAAGAACGGGATTTTTTTTTTTTTTAGTTATATTTATTCATGCTATCACTGGAAGATTTTACTCTACTTAGATATATATATATATTTTTTTTTTTTTAATTGAAGGAGGTTGATGTTATCTTCATTAATCCATTCGTTACCTGACGTCCTTCTCAGTTGAGTAAAATCGTCAGTTGGAAGCATGAGTAAAATGAAAGAGACGTCAATACAAGCCATAGATTAATTACTGTGATGGCGTATTATTCATTTTAATTAGAGTACCAGCAGACGATTTCCCTAAGTTTTTTATTCATCTCAAACGACGCCTTTGCTCAGTACTGGTGACGTGTACTGGTGGTGACGTACACTGACAATGACTTATGCAAGCGTGTGTGTGTGTGTGTGTGTGTGTGTGTGTGTGTGTGTGTGTGTGTGTGTGTGTGTGTGTGTGTTTTGGGCGTGGCATTGTTAGGTGTGACTGTTAGGTGTATATTATGAGATGAGGCAGTGCCGTGAAGTGTGACATTGTAAAGTGTGAAAAAGCGAAGCGAGCTAGATGTGTGCTTGCGGGTTCGCGCGTAGTAGTATAATATGTGATGAGTGGTAGTGCTGTGATTGTGATGTTGAAGCATAAAGTGTGGTGGTGTGAGATGTCGTGTTTGTATGTAGTGACAACGTCTTCTGCTGCACACTAACTTTTCTAACCCTTTGTTGTTTAGTGGAGAATGAAGGCAAACTCGTGAGGGACAAAAGTGTGTAACGCCCGTTGACTATGTAGCGTGGGTTGGTCTGAATGTTATATTTTCAAATCTTGGTGTCATAAAAAGTTTGCAGAGGTTAGTGTAAGTAAAACTATACTCGAAGAAAGAGAAAAAAAAAAGTTCGAATAGTTTTGTGGGTTGTTACTGAGTAGAGAAAGGAACTGCCTGTAATTCCTTTTGTATGTGAATCCCCTCCCAGGATGTAGTTGCGTCGGGCTACAGAATGATGATTAATGTGTGTTCATATATATATATATATATACTGTATATATATATATATATATATATATATATATATATATATATATATATATATATATATATATATATATATATATAGTATATGATTCTGGAAGTGGTTTCGTTTAATGTTTCGTTCAGTCTCAGTCTAAGCTTTTCATGTTCGTGAAGGTCCATTGAAATATAAAGGATTTGTTGTTTATTTGATTATTAATTTTTTATGTATGTATTTATTCCCTAATGATGCAGTTTTGATCCTAATGATGAACCCATTCACTGCGATGACTTCTTTTTCCATTTTTAAATAATTCCAGATGATCTTTTAAAACCTAGGAACTAGACACGCCAGATATGGCCTTGTTTAACCCTTGCACTACAATATTTCTTCCATGAAGTAAAGATTCTTCCGAGGGTAGCAATAAAATAAGCAAAATGGACGTAATCGGTATTATTAAAATGTTAATGCCATATGTAGAGTTTGTACATAATTCACATTCATATACAGGCAGCTTTGTTCACATTATGGACTAATTCCTCAATGGATGTATTATTTTTATTGTCTCTTTGAAGCTATTCATTTGCAAAAATTACATTTAATCCTTTCATTTGTATCTATAATTATGTATTCATGCGTGTGATACTAATCCTATTAAAAGCTAAAATTAAATTATCCCAAACGTTTGCCATTACACCAGCGAGATAAATGTATAAATTGAATGATAGCTTGACTGATAGATGGGTAAATATGCATAATATATATATATATATATATATATATATATATATATATATATATATATATATATATATATATATATATATATATATATATATATATATATATATGGATATTTATATAATTATGTACTTACCTGTCAGGTAGATAGATAGATAAATAAATAATTATAAAATTATCCATTTGAGATATATACACTTGTATATATATGTTTCTATATTTAAAATGAATATTTTTATATTTATTCACTTATCCGTCTGTCTAATAGATAAGTATATAATGTTATTGATATCCATTATGTATATTAGAGAGAGAGAGAGAGAGAGAGAGAGAGAGAGAGAGAGAGAGAGAGGGAGATGCCATTGTGCATACATACATGAATCAAACAATAAAAACCCCTCATACACGAGTGAGGTGAGAGTGACATAGTGTTAACTTTATGCATAATCTCACCTCCATAAGAGGTATTTAAAGTGTTACCTTCACGGCTACGTGAGGCCTTTTTTATGATGAACAGAATTGTCTGGCGGTGGAACGAATTAACCTGAAAGGCATTATGATAAGTAAGGATTATCAGGGATTGTTTTTAACCCTCCCGGCACGAGAGGTAATCTGAAAAGAGGTGTCTGGTTCTCATTGTTTCTAACTTTTTCCAGCGAAATGTTTACACCAAATTTTGAATATTATCGTCTATAAGTAGTAAGAATAAGTTTAAAAGGACATCACCATATTGATAGCTGCAGGATATTTTTTACCTCCTCACTTCAGAAAGTCTTCCCCATTGGCTTACCAAATCGTCCTGCGGTGAAAAGAATATCGCGAAAATACTTCACCGTATTGTAGAGGTAATATTAGCCTCATTGCAAACTTGAGTAATGTGTGTACTAAAATTAGAATGAAGCCATACATGGACAGCAGCACTTTAACTACGAAAGGCTGACACATGATCGATATATGTTCATATTCACAAGTGCAGGTGGTTTGGCCATGTTTACTCCGTCCTTTTGCGTATTTACTGGGTACGGAATATTTCCGTTTTGCTGTTTGTCTTTTCACTCATCACAGTTCGAAATAATTGCGCTCATTCTTTGTTCCTGACTTTCAATTCTTTACACTCTCTTACCCCCCTCGACACTTTCAGTCTTGGAGGATATTTTGACATAAACCTCTTCCTCTCAAGCCACTAATTCTACGAGACCTAGTCTCATAAGGTATGCTTTTCTACCCCAGTCCTACCGCCCATCACATTTCCTGCCCATCCAACCCAATCCTTTGCTCACCACCCGATTCCTTTACCTCATAGCTGACGGTTTGATGGCACGATTCCGGTCACATGCTAAAAAAACGCAGTTAAGTTGCTTTCTATTCTTTGGCAGTTGGTGATAAGTGCAATCGCCCCAACAGCAGAACCTAATTAGTAAGATTAATATCTTGAGCTGTAGCCAGTAATTTATATATTATTCTTCTTTCTGCCAGGAAACTGCATTCTCCTCACGAGAGAGTTTTTGAGCTGGAGGAGTTAGATATACGTTAGCCAACTAACTGTGTGCTTTCTTGAACTGAATTATATTATCCAACAGCAGAAAGAATCACATAAAATATACGTTATCGAATTGAATGGGTTGACAGTGGAATGAATGTCATACACATCTGAAAAAACAAAGGCAGCAAAACTTCTCTCCAAGCACTCTCCAGTCCTTCGTAAAGTATTTTGTTATGACAGGTCTTCCTTGAACTGTAGAAGATCGCGTGGCTGTAAGAAGAGTCGTTCTTGTCAGTGTCGTGGAGGAGTTAATAATGGATGTGGTCCATCACTTCAGAGTAGTCCCTCCTGAGGTGAATAAAATCGCCCGGAAATAGTCAGAATACATACTAAGACGACTTATTGCACTGAAACGGCTAATAAAACAGCAAAGCCTCAATCAAGCAGCAATCAAGAGGGGTATTAAGTGAGAAATGAAAGCCATCCTCAATTCACAACATATCGTTTCAACAGTTAAACTGTCTGCATGTCAATGAAAAGAATCCTTCGTAGCAACAAATTCCGTTTGGGAGGTATGGGGTTCACTAAGAATTTCGCTGTAACCGTTTTATTATTTATAATTTCAGTGGTTCGTGAGCTCGCTAGCATCAGTTAAAGATGGCCATGGGTGTGGCGACAGAGGACTGAAGGCTAAGGTAGCATCGTAACAAAAAACAGCATTGCTGAATAAGCAGCCTTAAATCTGTAGGAAAAGGTCCACACGATTGGTGCCCAGTCAGATAAAAAGATAAATACTAACGCAGTATGAAATGTAAATACTTCCACTACACCCAATCACTTCGTTACGAGAGACGTCCAATAAGGTGCATAATACTGCCTGGTGGTAACAAGAATACATTTAGAAAGCACTCAGAGACTGGATACCTCCGCCAACGCCCCACCTCCCAATAAAAAAAAAAAAAAAAACTGCTGCAATTCCTCATTCCAACCACGGAAATACTTATTCTGTCTCACGTGGTCAACCAGTTAAATCTATGGGTTTAGTCTGACCTGTTACTGAATATCAGAGATTGCATACTTCATCCGAAGCCATTGAAATTTAGGGTTATTGCTCACATAATGCCACTTAGGGATGGGTGAGGCTGGTCACTCTCATCTTAAATAACAGGACCAACTTGCCTGGCCCCGGACTCTTACGCTCCTCATGGGGCAACGTAGGATTGGATGATGAATGGATAATGCATTATTTGTTCCTTCATCCAGATTCGGAACCACCTCAAAATGTAATTAACTCTTCATTGTCCCAGTGCCAGTGTATCCATCAAATTTCATTGAAATTCGATACCAACTGTTTCAGATATCTTGTATAGAAATAGACAGGCAGGCACACATTAGTGAATACGAAACTCCTTCCAATATCCTTGGCTGAAGTAATGAAAAGAAGACATCTTAATGGTAGGTATAGACTCGTAGAGGCTGTTTGTCATACCTGAAATCACATAGCAGGGCTGTATGATTTAATAAGGTCTAGCTCGGGGGAACATGTCCCTTTCATACATGAAATCAGTAAGAGAAATTACGGGGAGTTTCCTTTTTCCTCAGACACCAACGTCGCATTAAGCATAACAAAGCAGAACCTGTAAAAAGACATTGAAACTCTACCCGACTAATTCACCCAGTTTACCACTAACTGGCATAACAAGCACAGCAATAAAATGAAGGCTGTTCTCACTCTCACAGCGGAGCAATAGTCACACCAAGAAATGCAAGAATGCCTCCCACAACACCGGGTCTTCCTAGTAGCTTTAAAAAAAAAAAAAAAAAAAAAAAAAAAAGCAGTGTACCTCGACATCATTAAGGCCGCCAGAGCGACAATTTCTTGCAGTGGAAACAAAGCTACCTCATCCAAAAGTGACGCATTCCTCCCACCCGCTAGAGAACTTTAACTCTCATGGTCGGGACAACGCTGGTATTCTCTTCCAACTGATGCCTGGTGATTATTAAGGTATAAGTGCCATAGAAGCTAGAGGTAATTAGAGTGTCATCCAATTTTCAGAAAGCCTTGATATACTCAAGTGAATATCTTAACGAAAAATAAGATAATTACTGAAAAACTTTTTTTTCGAACATTTAGAAAGGAAAGGAGGAGGAATCATCTCCACTTTACCCTCTTTAAATACACCCCTAAACCAAATTCTTAAGAACAACTGATTCAAGAAGTAGAGGCAGCAAAACCATTCCACGAAAGAAGATAAAAGATCAACTCAACAGTAAAGACAAAAACGCTCAGAGGCCCACATCACAAAAATTCCATGCCTTCATCAGGACACCAAACTCCACAACATACACCTTGACCACCTTAACCAACCCATAATGGCTACAGAGTCGTTCACCACTACCAAAGCCAAGCCGCTGGTAAGTAGTGTTGTGAGGGACAGACTGACTGGTTGGGCGTCGGAATATTAACACGGGAGAACAAAAGCCGTCTCTGGGGGCTTTGTTGTTGATCTCCTTTGTTCCACCCCACCGACACGACACGGGGCTCCTCTGCGCCTCAGCGCTGGGTAATGAATTGTTTTGACTCCTTGAAGACTTGTTTGTTTGAGGCTGTTTGTGCGGGAATCCTGCTTTTGCTGGAGAGTAATCATTGTCCTCTGATGCACGAGTGTACCGGGTAAACTGAGGCTGTTTTGGTGAGAATCTTGCCTTTACAGGGGGTAATGAATGTTCTTTGATGCACGAATATTGTGGGTAAGCTGATCGAAAGGTACAGCAGGATTTGTGTCTCAGTTCCACGCACAGGGAATATTCATTAGGTTTAAGGCAGGAGATACGGACTTACTTTTTTTCTCCTCAGTGCAAGGTGAGGAGGCGTGTGTGATTGGAGGAGAACTCATCTTTGTTGAGGAAGCAGTCTTCTTCGGTCTTCTTTATCCATTGTGTTTGGTTTATAATATACCTTTTTTGTTTGTGTGCGAAGCTTAATGTGCAGAGTTTGTCTTTATCTTTGTTTTAATCTTGTTCTAGCTATAAGGTAAGAATGACCTTTGACCTTGCGTTGCCAGAATCACATACCACATTCACTCAACCTGTCTGTGCACTGGCCTCTTTTGCTAGCACCTGTACTTACGAAATACAAGGGCAATCGACAATATATATCTTTTTCTATCTGTATCTATCTGTGACTGTTTGTCTATCTATTTATCTATGTCTGTCCATCTGTATGTCTGCCTATTTATCCATCTATCTGCCTGTCCATCTGTCTGTCTGCCTGCCTGTCTATCTGTTCATCTGCCATATAGATAGAAATAGAAATAATAGGTAGATGCAAACTCCCACCGCGATTTATACTTTGAAATACCCGGTACAAAGAGCTGGATAATTTGCCCTAGACCACTGTTTAACCCGTTCAGGCCGAGGATGTCATTTATTTTTAATAATTGTACCTTCTTACGAATTTATTAAGTTTGGGGGAAATTTCTCAAAATGGAGAGGTTAGGTATAGCCTTCGTGAACCGCTTATATCATCCTTAAGTTGATTACATTTTTCAGGCGGTAGTCTGATACAATGAAAAATACGTCAGTGGAGTGAACGGGTGAAGGTAACATAGTATGGCAACACGTGAATTTTCGATCACCCAGAATAACCAAAAACTTTAATACATAAGGCAAAATGTCGTTTAGGTTCTATGTAACGTCGGGGGCTCCATATTTTTTTTTTTTTTCGTCCACGTGTAGAATTTTACTTTGAGTTTTTTCAACTTACATTTTCAAGTATATTTCGAGGACTGGATTTTAGATGAGTAAAATAATTTGGCGTCAGGTGGACTGGTTACTAAAACTGTCCCAGTCATTAAAATGAAAATTATACCAGTTTTAACACTTAAGCTTTTATGTCCCACTCTTAGGTCAATAATGCATTCAGGGATTAGATGGAATAAGATACTAGAGAAAACTGGAACACGAAAGGGGCAAGCAGTCCTGAGCTCTTGAAGAATAATTCACAATTATGACGAGCCTTGAGGTTTTGCCACTTCTCTTTTCTGTAAAGCTCAGCACACAGTAATATTTCGCTAACTTTTTAAGACAAGCAAGTTTTAGTTAACTGTATGGAGGCATTGTGTATTGGTTGATGAAAATACCCTGATGTTTAACCTTTTCACTTCGAGAAAATTCATCATTACGCTGAACATAGGAGTAGAGAGTAAAGCTGGCCTCATCATGCGTGGGGAGGAAAGAATAAAAAAAATATACATATATCATGAAATGCGGATGGTTAACCTTACAAAGACTATTCGGAAGGCAAAAAAGGGAAGCCAACTAGAACTGGTAGTGTGTGTCTGTTTGGTGGAGGAACTAACTACAGCAGACATGGGTGTGTGTGTGTGTGTGTGTGTGTGTGTGTGTGTGTGTGTGTGTGTGTGTGTGTGTGTGTGTGTGTGTCTGTGAACTAACTACAGCAGACATGGCGGTGTGTGTGTGAGGGGTGGGGTATGCATAATTGTGGTAATGTATGCTGTTGGACAGGAGTCACTGAGCACAGGCCATGTCCACCTTTACTCATTTAGGGTTTGGCTCATTCTGAGCCGTAGAGCGGGCGATTGCCTAAAAAAAATTACCAATTATGTTTGCTCAGGCCCCTGTGACTCATTTCCATTTGAGTTAAGTCGTCAGATGGCAGCTGAAATAGAACACCAGAGAATTTGCAGACATCAGTATTAACACGCTCGGGCTTGTGTGACTCTCTCTTAGTTCAGTAAAAGTGTCTCGAGTTAGCTAGAAAAAAAGAAAACCAGAGCAGTCCCGACCATGAGAGGGCTATGAGAAGGTTAAAAGCCAACATCCAATCTTATATTACCTCCAACAAGGCGAAGGCATCCAAGGCCGGGCTGCCATAGTATTCTTCATTTAGCGATAAGTAACTAGGCTACTCAGTTACAAGCACTGCATGGCTAACAAAAGTCTCCAGCATCTTGGACATTGGAACCAGTGCGCAGCAGGCACATCAGCGTGACCCAGCTGTTACTAAAAAAAATCTGGCTTAAGAAATGGGCAGTTAAAGCAGCTTGGATTTTATCTATCTGTCTGTCTAGCTGTCCACATATAGGGAGATTAATATAGATAAAGATGTAGATTCGTGAACACACACACACACACTAGTTTAAGTAGTTAGAAGGTTCGTGTCTCCAGCATAATATATATATATATATATATATATATATATATATATATATATATATATATATATATATAAAGCAGAGAGAACCTACAGATTATTATTAGAGAACGACTAATAAGTATAACACTCATGTGAGTAGAATTAAATCACGGAAAACAATTTATACATACAGCATATGTGAGGAAATACGAATACAACTTAGTGGCATGCCAGCATCTAAATATTGTCGCTATCAGTCGTGTTATATACACCCAAGTCAGCCTCAGTCTGCCATTAACCTCCTCCATTCGAAGTGTTTAAGTCCGAGGCACGGTTATCCTAGTCCAGAATGTTTGTAAGTCGGTGACTGGTCATTGCCCTGCTGCCATTTAACTGTCCAGAAATACACAACCGTCTCTCGGGGATTCAGATCAATGCACACAGCACCTTTCATCTAGGCTGACGCCTTAGATCGCTTGGCCAACAGAAATCTACCATAACTATCTCCTTCATTAAAAGAGGTCTCCTCTCATTTGGGAAAAAAAAAAAAAAAATCATTTGACTGTGGCAGGAATATGATGACAATGATGTAATATACTTTTCTCAGTTTAACTTAGCCCAGACTTGCTGTCTTGCTGTTTTCAGTGCTGAACTGTATCCAGAGGTGGGCACTAGATTATAACACTGTTTACAAAGAACCAGCCTAGGTATATAGATAGATAGATAGATAGATAGACAAAGAAGTGTTATGGAAAGGATGCGGAACAGTTTTTTTCCTTTCTGTCGCTGAGCTAAGTGAAACAAACTGCAAATGAACGAATATTAATGCCAGGTTAAGGTGAAATTAAACGACGAGAACTCGGGCCCCGAACTGTAGCCACTAAGCTTCGCTCGGTATTCCTTCGCCAAGGCTTGTGCACGGACTTGCCATACAACCTCCATGACAGGGTTTAGTGTGTATTGAAATGAGACTAAAGATAAACTAAGTCGACTCCATATGACTTTGACCTCTGATCCCTTGTCCTTGCTGACCTAATAAGTTCATCGTCTCTTCATGCAGTATCACTGGCAAGAGTTTGGTCGAAACCTGTGGAAGAGTTCAGGAGATATAGCGCCGACACTCATATGACCTTGACTTTGGACCCCTTGACCACTCTGACCTAATCAGTTCATCGTCCCCGTACTGTGTCAGTGCCATAAGTTTGGTCGAAATACGTCGGGGCTTTCAGGAGATATCGCGCCCACACCCATATGACATTGATGTTTGGCCCCTTGACCATTCTGGCCAAGTAAGTTCATCTTCCCTTTATATTGTATCACTGACAACAGTTTGGTCAAAATCCGTCGAGGGGTTGAGGAGATATCGCTCTCACGAGGATGAATTAAGTTAACCCAATATGACTTGACTTTTGACCTCTTTACCCAGCTGACTAATCAGTTCATCATTTCCTCATACTACATGACTGACAAAAGTCTGGTGGAAATCCGTCAGTAGGTTCAGGAGATACTGAACCCCCAGTGGTACGGACGCACGAACCCTTGCATGCACGGACGGACAGACCACTTAATGCCCCCTTCAACATAGGTGGGCAGAGTCATGAAAAGTAATGTTGTAAAGTAGCTAGCAGAGAAAATTTCAAACCTCCTCACTGCCAGGGCCCTCCCTTTGTTGAAGAGTTTGTCAGGCAGTAGCAAAAATTTAGGGTATAAGACGGCCAGACACTAAATGGTATTAAAAAAAAAAAAAAATCTTAAGTAGACTCAGACTCCAGCATAGTCGATGAGAAGTCGATGAAGTAGTAGATACAAAACCATAGTCAGTATTTTAACATTTCACATTGTTAATTTTGCAAGAAAACTTAGATGTCTTTTGTAGTTCCATATATTGCACGGAAGACATTAATTAGAAACGACGTAAGCATAATTTATCACCAGAAGTCATTATTTGCACATTACTCAGCTGTGTTTGATAAAGAAAAATATGCTTCGTCTCATAAAATGTAGAACATTAAATTTTTACTCTAAGTAAGAACGCTGGCAGACGTTCCCTATCTGAAGTCAGCGAAGCAGCAAATGGTATTTTATTGTCATTACGTATGCATAACCAAAGTGCGCTGCATTAATAAAAGTATATATTTTCGTGCTTTTATGCTTTCATATCAAGATGAAAAAATTTATTCGTATATTCATGGCTGCACGTATTTTGGGTATTAGGTAATTGTGTAAATGTAAGCGTATTTGGTACGAAAATATGTAATTTCCTCAGATGTTTTCATTCACGATGTGATGTATCCTTATGGAAATAGAAATTGTACGTTAACACTACTTTTGAAAAGTGATATAACAAGAAACTTATTAAGTATGCTTTCAGAATCGAAATATCGGTACATTTGATCTGTTTGGCTCTAGATTGATAATGAATAATGAGACTATGTCTGGTTGGTGAATATCACGATCTTAACACATTAAAATAAACTGACATAAACGAATAGCCTATGTTCTCGATATGAGGACAGTAAAACATCAAATGTTATATCATTAGCATAATCACCACCTAAGCACTTTTCAGCTGTAGTGTCGCTTTTAGCATCATAAAATGTTACTGGAAAGTAATAGTGTATTCACAATCTACCGAACAAACGCTTTGTCGTTCTGCAGCCAGTAAAGCAGGAGTGTACATAAATCTGTTTCATAAGCTTGAACAAAAAGAAAGGGAAAACGAAGAACTTTATATCGAGATGCCTGGATATATTTCATTTCAGGGATGGAGGTCATAGGCAGTGGGAAAGACAAAATGAGAAAATCGGTTCCAGAGGGAACTAGGTGGGTATTTGAATGACTGACACTGCAGGTGTAATCCATCTAAACACCATTTATTTGTACAGTGTTATTACCAGTATATTTGGTGTAAATATTCGTAAGTACACGCTCTCCGTGAACAAGAACTGAGGTGTCAAATTATATAGTAAATTCTTCGCTTTGAAGGGGTCTTTATTAATCTGAATAAAACAGTCCGGAGGCAATCGGAGTATGAAGGAAAAATCATCATCGCAGTGAAAGCAGTTATGGACTTTGTTTCGAATCCTTTCTCTACCAAAGGTTCATCTTAAGCATAGCAGCGTCATGGGGGTTGAGACAGAACAAATATAAGGGCGACACCGTAGTGAAGGGATGAACAGTATAGCGTAATCACTATCAAATCATCCGTTGACTGTAGTGTGTTTTCCTATTTTTAGATATTCGGTATTAAAAATAAGACAAACAAGCAGCGCACACTCTCCGTCCGATGTCAGTAAAGAGACATTAATATATTCGCAGTCTGTAGTGCTTGTTTAGTGCCTTAGCTAATATTATATTCGGGGCAAAAATTAATTGCGAAAGCAGTGATATTCAGCATTTCAGTCACCGTCCACATTTTATTTTATCATAAGATGTTCGTCGCAAAATTTGTTTCTAAATCAGCGAAGAGTTAACTGCTCGCCGTTTGTAAAGCATTTTCAACTTCATATAATTTTGATTTTAGAATCGTACTTTTCATGTGAAGCGTCAGTATACTCCCAAATAACCTACCTTCTTTATTGTGTCTGAAGGACCATATAATTTTCTTTATACATTTTAATTTCAATCATCAATAAAAGTACCGTGTGCAGCAACATTTTATTATCAAGTACTAAGCAGTGCGAAAAACTATTTCGTATTAGCGAAAAACGAATATAACCACCATCTGCTTATCACCCACTGCATTATTTTGTATAAAATATGTAAGCACACACACACACACACACACACACACACACACACACACACACACACACACACACACACACACACACACACACACACACACACACACACACACACACACAGGCACCGCTGCCTTTTTTTTTTTTTTTTTTATAAATAACAGAACGGTGGAAGAAAAAACAAATGGGTAAAAATGATTCGAGAAGATATAGTTGAAACACGGGATGTTAAAAATAGTGTTTCATCAACTGCTTCGAGAAGGGAGGCCTATCCTAGAAAAAAAAAAAAAATCTAGGGGTGACCAGAATGAGCCAGTAAAGTATTTTATTTGATTCACGGGGTTAGCATTCGTTTCCGTTTTTAATACTTCGTAAATAAAAGATAACTTGCATTATAAAAATTCAACTGCTACATTTAAAGCATATTTATAAGTTTAATTCAGTTCAGAGTTTAGGCTGTATCCCCGACGTTAAAGAAACCCTCAATTTAACGTTTATCTATCAGTTTGCTCCAGTTTACAGTACTAATCATATTGAAAAAATTTTGTCATATTTTGTAACATATTCCAAATTTACAAGGTGCACTGGCTGTATTGAGTCCCTGCCACGCTGACTCGCCTGACCCGCATTATTTCCCGCCTCACTGACTTCAGATCGAAAATGGGTCAGCCTGCCTGTTTGTTTATGAGTGTATTTTTACAGCGATCAGTTTATGTTGCCGAAAAAAGACACGGCAGTTGCGTGATGATTAGGTTTCAGATCGCGCTGTGTGTGTGTGTGTGTGTGTGTGTGTGTGTGTGTGTGTGTGTGTGTGTGTGTGTGTGTGTGTGTGTGTGTGTGTGTGAAAAGCTCCCAGTCATCTTGCTGGTGGAGAATGATAGGTGGGTGAGTACGTTGAGTTTATGGGTAGGTGGGTGGATAGATACGTGGAATGGGTGGATGGAGTGGATGGGTGGGGTGGGTAGGTGGGTGGGGTGAACAGGGATGGTGGGTAGATGGGCAGGGAGGTTGATTCAGGGTGATTTGGTGGGTGAAAATTGGTCCATGGGGGAATAGGTCCTTTGGTATATAGGTTTATGGTTGGATAGGTCCAAGGGATAAATTAGCACATAGAAAGAATAGGTCGATGGTGGAAAGTAGGTGAATAGAGGGAAATAGGTCCAAGGTGAATAGATGTCCATTAAAAAAAAAAAATCTGGTGAATGTTTGTCCATTGGGAAACTAGGTCCATAGAGGAAAACAGGTCCATGGAAAAAATTGGTTTATGGTGCAAAAAAGTCCATGGATGAACACAGGTTCATAAGAAAAATAGTTCATAAGAAAAATAGGTCCACGGTGAAAATAGGTCCATGGATGTTAATTGGTCAGTGCCAGAACAGGTCCCTTGGGGGAAAATGAGTGGTGTGTGGGGGATTAACCTTAGGGGATGTAGCCGGCGATGGGAATATGAGCCAGTAACATACGAGAACAGCGAGATTAAAATACAAAAACGTCACCTGACTGGAGGCTAAAAGCAGAAAATAACGTCAAAAAAGGAGGCATATAAAGAAGAGTTAGTGGCTGCTCTCCCCGGTGACCTAACGCGGGATTTATGACACAGTTGACCGCGTCGGAGGCCACCGATAACCATTTATACTTCCCTGGACGTCCTGAACGACGCATCCTTAAGGGGAGGAGGTCATAGCCCTTCGTCACACCCCACAATATCTTACCTTAATGTACTTCCTGTCATCACCCCGGGGGGGCTACTGCGTTTCCCGGAATGGTTCTGTACCGGAGCATGGATATATAGTTATTGTCAGTAGTTCTGTTTTATCGTCTCAGTACCTAACGATATCGTGTTAAGGCTATCGATTCGTCACAGTTTTTATCTTAGTGTACTTTCTGTCACTTGCAGTGATTATGTATCGCAATTTGCGTGTTCATTTGCACACTGTATTCCTTATAAACCGTGTCAAAACTTAAGATAATCTTGTTAGGTTCGTATTCCTTCGTCACAAGATACATTCTTATACTTTAATGTACTTCTGTCGTCACCACGGGACGCTCCTGCATTATTCCCAGTAGCATTGTGCTAGAGCTTGGACGTATTGTAGAGTTAGGTCAGTAGTTCTGTTACAACATTTTCGACCACAATGAGATTTTGCTATGGCTGCACTTTTTCACAAGTCTTTACCAAATGTATCTCCTTCCGGCAAGCGTCTTCATTCCTCAAAATAGCTTTGCACCAAAGTTTACGTGTACAGCTGCAATTAGTAGTTCCATCACATCGCATAAACACCAATTCAGAGCCTAATGAGGTTATGTTAAGTCTGTTTTGCCGCTACACACGACCCAGATAACTTACGTTAATGTACCTTCCCTTCCCGGGAGGCTTCTTCGTCACCCGGAATGGTTTTGTACCAGAGCCTGAACGTAGTGTTGAAGAAAACAGTTGTTTTTATACCTTAAAATTTTATTAAAATTTTATCACAAAAAATAGTTATTAATAGGGATACAGTATTCTCTTCATTAGTTCGCAATAACTGAAGTTAAATTATTTTAGAAAAGTCCGGAATTGTATCCCTTCAGTGAAATTAGCGGACACTTTTCATATATCACGCTTTGATTAGTGTTTTGAAAGTTTATAAAAGCCAGTATATATAGATTTAAAAAAAAAACTGAGAGATATACCCCTCTGACGTCTCTGATCCCATTTTGCAGCTTCAAGTAAATATCACCCAGGAGGATTCACATTGTCGCCGGGAGTGAAAATATTATATATATATATATATATATATATATATATATATATATATATATATATATATATATATATATATATATATATATATATAATATATATATATATATATATATATATATATATATATATATATATATATATATATATATATATATATATATATATATATATATATATATATATATATATATATATATATATATATATATATATATATATATATATATATATATATATATATATATATATATATATATATATATATATATATATATATATATAAAACATTAACATCTCCTTTTGGGGGACGTCTTCTTGTTTTCTTTCTGCTGGTACATGACAGTTTCATTTTGCTGTGAGGAGACCTTTCCTAGTGAAGAGACTAATGGAAATTGTTTTTGCCCTTTTCTGTGCTGCAGGTTTCCTCAGAGTTATAAACTGTGTTCTGGAAGTAAAAAAAAAAAAAAGAACCTTTTCAGTTTGAGAGGTCCTTTATAAGGTAAATGAAGTTGTCTGGCGCTTGTATAAAAAAAAAAAAAGTCGCCGTTGTGTTGAAGGAGTTTCTCCATATTAGATCCAACCATTTACTGCTAGAGGCCACAGCCAGTTGGAGGTAAAAATTGTCTGACCATGCATGATTAGAATAAAAAAAAAAAAACATGATACTCCAGCCACAACCACCATTTTCGCCTTCACAACAACCATTCTCACCTTCAACCACAACCACCATTCTCACCTTCAACCACAACCACCATTCTCACTTTGAGCAATTTCCATCATTATCATCTTCAGGCACAACCACCATTCTCACCATCAAGCACAACCACCATTCTCACCTTCAGCCACAACCACCATTCTCACCTTCAGCCACAACCACCATTCTCATTCTCACCTTCAGCCACAACCACCATTCTCACTTTCAGCCACAACCACCATTCACACTTTCAGTCACAACCACCATTCTCACCTGCAGCCACAACCACCATTCTCATCTTCAATCCCAACCACCATTCTCACCTTCAGCCACGACCACCATTCTCGCCTTCAACCACAACCACCATTCAAACAATCATCCATAGCCACCATTCTCAAACAACCGCCATTTTCACCCTCAACCACCACCACTCTCATTCTCAGCCATCCAGCATTGTCATTTTCATCAATAACTACCAACCTTTTCATCAGCCTATTCTACCACACCCACCATTTTCAGTTTCAGCCACAATCACACCTTCAGCCACACCCACAATCACTCTGATCCTTCCCTCCCCACGGGCAGCTCTCCTTACAATCCGAGAAGTGAGGTGACCCAGATATGAACGAGTTGAAGGTGAGGTAAGCTCATTGGCATTGATCGAAACACTTCCTAAACACACACACACACACACACACACACACACACACACACACACACACACACACACACACACACACACACACACACACACACACACACACACACACACACACACACACACACACACACACACACACACACACACACACACACACACACACACACACACACACACACACACACACACACACACACACACACACACACACACACACACACACACACACACACACACACACACACACACACACACACACAAAAGAAGACGAAGAAGAAGGAGGCGGAGGAGAAAATGATATACTGCACAACATGTAATTGGAAGGGATGATATTGTCTTGAAACACTACATAATACTTAGAAGAAGAAAGTAACGAGTTCAAAGTAGGAAAATTCATGAAATACTAGATGATAAAGTGATAAAGTATATAGTTATCCGATGAGCGCAAATAATTCGTAGAACCATTTACGAGATGAAGTTGCTTGTGCCAAAACATTCTTATACTGGACAAGCCGGAATCACACAAGAATAATTATGTAAGAATAAACACACACACACACACACACACACACACACACACACACACACACACACACACACACACACACACACACACACACACACACACGATGAGGCAGAAGACTTGTAAAGAGGAGGAGGAAATGGAAAGACGACAAATATACGAGAGACACAACGATCGTTCTTGCTGTCCGTACTGTCGTGGGGATGTATGTTCCAGTATATGTTGTTATGGCCTTCGCTTACAGCCCACCACGCCACCAACACAGGCTTTTGTACCCTTCACCAGACTGACTGCCACTACAACCACCACAACTCCTTTCGCAACAACCACTTCCTCTGTAACATCCAGATGGGTATGCCTCGTGGAGCGCGATGTGAATAAAGACAGGAGAGACTGTAGCACGTTAACCTGTTTGCTTTAGCCTGATGAAGATCCTAATCCCTTTCAACCAAGTTGGTGGACAAGCAGAGTAAAACAAGTAAGAGGATTTGACGAGTAAAGGAGGAGAATCATTCGTACCCCATAGCTAATTAATCTCGAATTTCCTGCAACCATTGCTTAGTATTGTGTTAGCGGCTCATTTCCGACAGGTAAAAAATTAATTATACCCAAAGCTAGGATACTGTAATCCTGCGTCTTTTGAAGATTTGAAACATAGAGAATACTGCCAACATAACCAGCTTTGATCACAAGTACTTCCGCAGCAGTTGCTTTCACTCCTATATGCACCAACAAATTTAGTCAGGGACCACTACTTTATCGGCAGCAAATAAATATAATGTTATCTACGAAGATTACAATAACCTCACCATTATCAGTTACCTTTCTGTTGCGATGGTGGCAGTGGGAGGTGAAGGCAACGTGTTATATCGCCTCGTAGCCTAGTAATGTACTTTCACACCCACCACAGTTCTCACAAAATACCCCATCAAGAACACCTACTACAGTTCCTCTTACTGTGGAAAGCTGAGACGGCCATCAACTGAACTCGACCACTGCAACTCTTTCTGACGGCTGAGTGGCACTGATATTAAAGCTGCCACACGCATCACCGAATACAACCACTGCTGCTACATTGCCCCTTACAGCTACCACTACCACCTTACCCACAAAAACAAGGTCACCACCACACCATCCACAACGCCACCTCAACCACAGGCACCACCTTAACCACAACCACCACAATTTTCCAGACAATGGAGAGCCGAGACAACTGCTGCCACTTCAGGTACAACCAAATCAGTTCTTTGCGACGATTAGAGTAACTGATCCAAACACAGACACACTGCCCATTACCACTATACCACGACAACTAACACAATCGCCACATAAATCACAGTCACTGCAATTTCTTCCGAGAGTGGTGGGATGCCTCGTTTGAGTGACTCTATCCCAAGTACCACTAAATATAATGAAAACTACCACATTGCCCACTACCACGATTAGTGCTACCACAGTACCCTCTGTCACAGCCATTGCCACTTTACTCACTGTCCTCACTATTGACCTTCTCCTCTCCTCTCCTCTTGTTTCGTACATGGTCAGCATGAGGTAGTGTTGTTATTGTCACTGACTCACTCTCGTAGGAGAAGGTTCGGCCCTGCAGTGACAATCATATGGACTAATAAGATACACATACACATACGCACAGATACCATAGCAACCACCACCACCATAATTTCGCTTGATTATGGAAGGACGAGACGAATTCTTCCACAGCGCCGCAACCGTCACGTTAACCACAGCCACCACATATGCCCTTACATACAGAGGGATGAGCCGAGTACTACCAACCACCACAACCACCGAATCAACCTCCACGATCTCCACATACTCTCCTGGTAATGGAACGGCTAGACGAGTACTACCACATCACCACAACTACCACATCACCACAACTACCACACCAACCACAAGCAACACATACTCTCTTATTTATTGAGGAGTTGGACGAGTACTTTGCCCAGATCACCACAATAACCATTACATCATCAGCTATATTACCACAGTTTCCTTTGCCAGTAAAGAATCAGCCACAACCACAGCATGTCTACGGCCACCACATCATCCACATCAACCACAGCCACAGTCACAGCATCACCTACAACCACAACATCAACCACAACCACAGTCACAGCATCAACTACAACCACCACATCAACCACAGCCACAGTCACAGCATCAACTACAACAACCACAACAACCACAGTCACAACATCAACTACAGCCACCACATCAACCACAACCACAGTCACAGCATAAACTACAAGCACCATATCAGCCACAGCATTAGCCACATCAACCACAACCACACAATTCCCGGTAATGGCGGTAGAGAGCGGTGTTTGAGTGGCACTGATCAAAACACAACTTGGCATGGGACGGCGACCCTACTCAGACCTCACCTGGCGGAGGGTGGAGGCTGCGTGAGGGGGTAGGAGGGTGAGGAAGGGATAAATTGGATAGAGAGAGAGAGAGAGAGAGAGAGAGAGAGAAGAGAGAGAGAGAGAGAGAGAGAGAGAGAAAGAGAGAGAGAGAGAGAGATTCGGGTAGGCAGGATAGTACGCAGAAGTCTGGGAAGTACAGCATAGTGGTTTAAAAAGAGTAAAGGCAGGGGATAATGTGAAGAGCAAGTGTAGAATATTTTGTGCAACAGTTGAGTCTGGTGAAAAATAATGGCTAATGGGAAGGAAGAAAATTTATATATATATAAAGAAAAACAGTGATACAGAACAAAGAGAGTATGAGAGTAAGAGAAATAGAGCCAGTTGAGAAGATGATCAAGTTAGTGGAAATAAAATGGGATGGTGAAGTAACGCAAATAAAGGTAGGAGTAGGAGGAGTAGATGGGGAAGTGACTGAATAAGAATAAAGGTAGAGAAGGAAAAGGCCGAATATAGAACTTCGAGGGATTTAAAGCAGACACAGTAGAAGGAGGAGGGAGAAGTGGATAAACAGATTGGAAAAGTGAAGAAGGATAATTGGAGAGGAGGGAGAGTTATTTAAAGTAAAAAAAGAAAAATGTGTTCCATGAAGTGAAAAGTGGACAGTGGTAAAAGAGGAAATGAATGAGATTGCCTTAGAAAAGGAGGAATGAAGGTACTGATCAAGATTGGGCGGAAAAGGAGAGAGAACAAGAGTAAGGGTAACAGAGGAAAATAATTGGCGTAGGAGGATATCGAACTGGGAAAGAATAGAAAGAGAAAGGGAAAATGAGATAAGGCAATTAAAAATGAATGATATAGAACTTAGAAGGAGAGAAAGGATAATGTGAAAATAAGGAGGAAAATGAGGAAAAACAGGAATAAGAGGAGGATTCTAAAAGTGGAACAAGAGGAGACTGAACTGGGTAAAGAAAAAGGAGAAAATAAAGTAACAGGAGAGGTAAGACAACTTAAAATTGAAGACTTCAGCGTAGGAGGGAAAGAAAAAGTTGAAAAGGAGAAGAGGAGGCGGGAAGCTAGAAAATGAGAGCCAGTAATTGTAACAGCAGGATGTGCAAGAAACTAGGTAAGGAGAGGAGGAGGAAGATGAGTATAGGTATGAGAGAACGCAAGAAAAAATACTCAAAGTGGATGAATTTTGAAATAGGTAGGAAAATGAAGACGAGGAGAGAAAACAAGAATAAAGGAAGAAGAAGGATGCTAAATAATGACAACCGTAGAAAAAGGAAGGAGTGTGCAGAGAGGGGAACACCCCAACCTTACAGATGGCTGTTGATCTTTGCCTGTGACTTTGCCCTTTGATCAAATCATTTCAAAATCTGAATCAAATCCATGCCTAATCCCCAACCCTTCCATCAAGTTTGGCTCAAATTGGATTAGAATTACCTGAGTTTACCTTGTGCAGTATCTTGACGTTAGGCTGTTGTTCTCAAAATCGGACCTTTTTATCTTCGACGGACCCATCCTCCAAGTTTAGTTACAGTCGAATCAAAATTGAGTTATGAGGTCGAAATTTTGCCTTTTCCTGTGACCTTAGCCTTTGATGACTGATTGCTCTCAAAATCAAATCACATTATTATTTCATGGCTCTCAAACCTTCCACAAAGTTTGGTCTACATTGGATTGAAAGTAAGTTGGCTTTGCTCTTTGGCTTCATCGATGGGCTTTTTATGTCTAGAATGAAATAACTTCATTCAGCTTTGGTCCAAATCAGATCAAAACTGATTAAACTGTTCTCTCTCTCTCTCTCTCTCTCTCTCACACACACACACACACACACACACACACACACACACACACACACACACACACACACACACACACACACACACACACACACACACACACACACACACACAGAGTCATTGAATGGAGAGGGGGGGTTAAGGGAAAGAAGGAGTGAGAAGGAAAGGGGGAGGGGAGAAAGAAGAGAGATCTCAGCACAAAACAAAGGCAGAAAGAGGCAAAAATTGAAAGAACGTGGAGGGTAGGACAAGACCATAGGTTTAGGTTACAAAGGGGAACAAGGTTACAGAGGGGAAGAAGGAGCCTTGAACGTCTAAAAAGGAGGAGGAAAAAGAACGAGGAGCGCAAACACACACACACACACACACACACACACACACACACACACACACACACACACACACACACACACACACACACACACACACACACACACACACACACACACACACACACATATATATATCTGGTGGAGGCAAGAATCTGACATAACGCACAGCTAGGTGCTAAAAAGAGTTAATGGAAAGTCTTTGTAACCCTTTCATCACGGTGTCACTCCTAATCTGATTAAGACCATCTGGCGGTAACAAGAATGAAATATATATAAAGGTGAAGAGAAACACGAGTTCAAGAGAAAACTTTATTTCTTATCGGTTTCGGCAGTGGACATGCGAAATTGGTCACAAGTAAATTTATGTCTTTGAACACGGGTTTACCCTCAATGTTCTCATGTTACTCTCCTGGTGTCTCAACAAGATCGAAGTGTATAGTGACAGAGAAATTATAGAAATGTATAGACAGAAGTGAAGAAATGGAGGCATATACGGGAAATATGGCTAAAAGCGTGTAGAGAGGCGAAAAACATCGATGCTTACAGAGGTGGAAAAAGCAGAAGCACAAAGAGAAGTGGGAAATGATAGCTCATATACTCGTACAGTGAGAGTGGAGGAAGACAAAATATAGAAGGAAACAAGAAGCGGCGCCAAGGCACAGCCAACCCGTCCCCGGCAGTCATTTTAATGCTGACATATAAGCACAACAGGATATCTAGTCAAAGATGTCACATAGCAGATATGTAGTAAATTGGGTGAAAATTGACAATTTTATGTCCATTTGACATTTTAGGCCAGGCCCACCTGACATTGATCCCCCCTACCGCTAACGGCGGTGGCTCAATCGGTAGAGAGGTGGCTTGCGGTCCTACCGGACCCAGGTTCAAATCCCCGCTGGGGCAGGGAACAGTTTAAGGATTTGAATTTCATTACGGCAGACTTTGCCGATCTACCAGAAGACCCGCCGACATGTAAAAATACCCCCGCTAATACCAATACACCAGTCCTTTATGAGACAGCCCTAGCATGTATTCAATATGGACGGTGGGTGTTAGCGCCGAAGAGGTGACATGTAGAGGTGTACGATATGTAGGAGGACTACTGGGCCTTGGGAGCAGGCTGAGAAGCCTATGCCCAGAGTCGAGCACATAAAAAAAAAGGGGGGGGTGACCCCGCCCCCCCGATGTAATGAGGCATGTTAAAGGATGCAGATTTGAAAGATGCACCTTTAGGTTTTGGTTTCATGTTGATATGACGAATTTGAAAGGACTTAGGAGAATTTTTTTTTTTTTTTTTTTTTTTTTTTTTTTTTTTACCGTATATTATAACATGTTTTGGGCTTACAGCCTGAGCCTTGGCCCAATTTGGCCCAAAAGTTATTCAAGTGATCAGAAGGTCATAGCCCATCATCCCTTGAATTTTAGTCAAAATCGCACCTGTAGTTTTCGCGTAAAGTTGTTAACAGACAGACAGACATACAAACAAACAGAAAAACAAACCGAGTGAAAACAATACCCGTCTCCGAGCCCCTCCGGGGCATGGACGGGTTAAAAATGGTAGCATCATTACAGAAAGAGATGACATATAAGGGAGAAGTTTAGATAGAGGGGAGGAAAAACAACATTAGAAGAAGAAAAATAGTCTGTTACAGAATGGAGAGAGAAAAAAAAAGGCAGATGCTAATTAAGAGAAGAAGGGGCATGCTATAAGCTTATCGAGAAAATATAGAAATAAAATATGTGCATAAAGAAACAGGAGGAAAATTAGACAGAAAAATATAAAATGGGATAAATACAAGCATAAAAGGTAGGCCAAATTAACAGAACGTAATGAAATATAGAGAAATGGTGAAGTGTATAGAGGAATAATAAATATGTACAGTATGCAGATCATGAAAGACATGCATATAGGGAGAAGCTGAATAAAAGCAGATGCCTATTGAGAGGGGCTGAATAAAGACATGCATGCTGAGAGAGGATACATGGTGACAATCATAAAAAGGAAGTGGGGAAAAGACAGAAACACAGGGAGGTGGGAAATAACAAAAGCTTTAAAGATGTGGGAGAAAGAAACAACGACACTGATCGTTGAGGGAATATGTAGAGATATTGCACCGGGAGGTGGAAAACTATAAAAAGCATAAAAAAATTGTAACATATGGAAACAGGCTGGAAGAAAAATACAGACACATATAGAAAGAAGTAAACCAAAATGCGGTGAGCGGAGACGAAAACAGATATTGCCAGGAGGAATAACAAAATGAAAGGGGAAGAAAAAGAAAAAGCATGAAGAACCAGAAGGCAAAGAGAAGTGAAAATTGAAGATTCAATTAAGGAATATGGAATAGAAGTGGGATGCAGGGAGGAGGAGGAAGAGGAAAAAGGTAATGGCTTAGGGAGAAGGAAAAGAGAAAAAGTAGAACGCCTGAGGAACCAGCGGACCATGTTTTCATTTCATTTTCTCTTTCTCCAGACGATTATATTCAGCCTAAGATAGGACTCTTCCACGAAAAATGTAAAATAGTAGTAAGGTGTTCAGAGGAGGTTAAAAAAACAAAAGAGGAAAAGAGAATGCGTGAGAAACTAGCTGGGCTTGTTTTTATTTAATTTTTTCTACCCCCAGACAGTTATTCTCAACTTACAATAGGACTTTTTCACTAAACGGGTAAATTGGAAGTTTGATGTTGGGGGAGAAAAAAAAAATAAAACAGAAAAAGGAGGAAAATAGAATGCACGAGGAACTAGAAGACAAAAAGAGGGAAAGAGCGAAAAGCCAATAACCCGGCCAGAACGGTGACTGCTTTTTTTGTTGCCTTACTTGGGAGAAAATGTTCAAACTGCGGGGACAGCTATAGTTTTCATTAACAAACCCACCAATAAGGAGTTCTAAGCTTAATACAGTAGTCCGGTAGTAGAAAGAATAAACAGAGGAACTCGTCATCGAAAAGAAGTATAGTAGTGGGATTTTGTAAAGGTGAATAAGAGGATAAACGAATGATGAAAAAAGAGGAACTTGGGATGTATGAAGAACCAGAGGGAAGGAAGTGCGAAAGCTGAACTATCGAGTAGTAAATAAATATAGAACGCTGGGGTGAAAGGCGAAGGGACGAAGAGGGGTGGAAAAAGAAATGAAATAGGAAATGTGGCTGCACGGAGATTCAAAAAGATAAGAAAAACTAAAAATTAAGAACTGAATATTTACTGAAGATGGAATGCTGCGGTGAAAGATGAAATAATTACAAGAAGTGACGTAAAAGGAAAGAATACAGTATGGATATTAAATAAGAGGAAATAACGATGCGTGGATAATTGCACGAACAAGGCGAAAAATGTAGACTCAAGCACTGAGCGAAACAGACTTAAGGATGAAAAGAGGAAGAACGTAAAGGAATGATAGAAAAAAGTACCGGTAACAGGAAGATAAATGGATGCGTGGAGAACAAAAGAGCAAAGAGAAGAGAAAAATGGAGAATCGAAGTTTAAAGTAGGGCTTTGGAATAAAAGGAGGCACAAAGAGAAGAGAGAGAACAAAGAACGCTGAAACAGGAGAGAGAAAGAATGTACGCGGAACCCGACAGCCGAGATGAACGAGGATTAAAACACAAAAGGATGGCATATATATAAGTGTTACTGGCAAGGAAAAGGATGCTGGGGTCAATGGAGATGTGGCGAAGAGGGAAGGACGTGAGAAAAAAGATTGTTGAGGTAGGAGAAAGAGGAAAAAATGCTTAAAGAACCGAGGAAGGATTAAAGCACAAAAGGTAGTTGTTGGTGTTGGTGTTAGTGACAGGATTAAAAGTATGACGCTGGGAGGAATGAAGAAGGGAGCGTGGAGGAAGGTTGAAGAGAAAAAGAAAATGCTGAAAGAGCGGCAAGGGAAAATGCACGAGAAACAAGATGGCAAGGGAGAACGGAACATTTAAGATTCAGTCAAACAGCATAAATACGTAAAATTTTTTATGAACTTTACTGGACTTATGTAAGCTGTTGGGATGAAAGGAGAAGGGAACAAAAACGAAGAATGAAGGGGAAAAATGCTGGAAGAGAAGCAAAAGAGAATCCATGAGAACTAGAGGACAAAGGTAGTCGAACAGTTACGGTGAAATAAAATGAACAGAGATTAAAACCTGAAAGGGTGTGTATGAGTTTGTGTATAAAGAAGTAGGTTGTTAGGAGGATTAGAGACTGGAACGAAATGTTACCATAAGAGAGAGAGAGAGAGAGAGAGAGAGAGAGAGAGAGAGAGAGAGAGAGAGAATGCGTGATGAACTATTGGGGAAAAAAGGGAGCAAAAATGAAGGCACGGAAGAATGTTATTTGCGCGAGTGCAAGTGGGCAGAGCTAAAATTAGGATGCTGGAAGGAATGCAGAAGAGAATGAGAGAAAACGTGAAGACAAAAAGAAAATGTTTAAATGTGAGTAAAAGAGAATCCATGAAGAACTAGAGGGCAAAAGGAATCTAACAATCGTAATTCAGTCAACCAGCATTAAAACCTGAAAAGATGGTGATTGTATGAGTGTTATTGGACTTGAGCAGGATAATGGAAGAAACTGAAAAGGTCAAAGAGAATATAAAAATGTTGAAATCAGAGGAAAAGGAGAATGCATAAAAAACAAAAAGGTAAAGAGAAGTGAGGCATTGAAAGGTCTTGGTTATATGTGATAGTGGACGGGAATACGCCGATGGGAGGAACGTGGGAGGAACAAAGAGAAACAGAAATGTCGAAATAAGAGGAAGAGAAAGACTTGATGAACCAGAGGGCAGAGAAACGAAAACTTTACCGTCAGTCAACCAGGAATAAAGTCTTAAAGGTTGGTATTTGTTGGTGAGTTCACAGGCAGGACAAAGATGCTGCGAGGAGAGGAGAAAGTACGAAGTGGAAAAAATAATGCAGAAAATGGAGAAGTAATGCGTGACGAACCAGAGAGCAATGAGATTTAAAACGAATCCACGAAAATTTGATTGAGGAGAGGTGGGATGCTGGGAGGAATGGAAGGAGTTGAAAAGGAAAAGGTAAGAAAAAGATAATCACTGTGCAAAAGCAGGAGTTAAATAGGGAATCTAAGAGGAGCATAAAAGCAACACAAGCAAAACAAAATAAATAAATAAATAAACAAATAGCGTGAAATCTAAATCAAAGAGAACCAAAACACAAAAGAGCAATATTTGTATGAACAGAAGTATGCCTTTAGGAGGAATGGAGAGGGAAGGAAGAGTAAGAAGGCTAAAACAGGAGAAAAGAATTGGATTTGGAGAAAAAGGAAAATACACGGATAACAAGAATACAGAGAAGTGGAAAGGAGTCAGTCAGCGTGGGTTCAACTTATTATGTCTTGTAGTTCACTCATGCTGTCTCCAGGCTTAGTTTTCTCACTATAGGAAAGGCTTCTCGCACTGAATGGGTTAATCAAGCGAACCCTTAAAAAAAAAAAAAATCTAAGTTGAATATAGCTCTTTGGATATGGGAAAAATGCAACGTAAAGCCTTTTCCGGCCTGAATTGGCAAAGGAACAAAAGGATGGTGCTGGCGTGAGCAGAGGTAGGAATGTGGGAGGAATGGAAAGAGAACAAAAATAAAGACTGAAACAGAAAATTATCCGAAAAAGAGGGCAAGGAAAACAGAATGCGTTAAAAATTGAGTCCAAAGGGAAACGGCATGTAAAATATCTGTTATCCAGCGTGGTAGTACAAAAAGGATGATAGTGGTACGAGTTAAGTAGGATTGTGGGTGGAACAGGAAGGAAACAAAAGGGAACTGCGAAAGGGGAAAAAAGGTATTCATGTACGGGAAGGGGGGGGGGGGAGAGGGCCCAGAGAAGCGAAAAAGAGGTCAGTAAATCGGGTATTTTTAGAACAGTTGTGGTTGCAATTTAGCAGAGATGAATGAAAGAAGGAAATTAAGCATTGTCACAACACCCAAGGGAATTCGGGATGGTTTCCACACAGGTACAAATAGACTGACATACTTGTGTACAAATTGCCATGAGGATCAATGAACACACAAGAGTATAGCATCCTTAAATTTATATATTCGTGTGGTTTCACGTCTGCAGTCAACATACCCGTCGCAAATCCTAAACAAAAAGCAACAATAAAGTAGTGTCTGGGAGAATTCGTCCAAGGAAGAATTTTGGTAAGTCTGAAGTGAATGAGTCAAGAAATAAAGTAATGGCGCCAAGTTGAAAGGCGTTTAGTAGAAAGAAGAACTACAATGCAGAAGGAAGAAACCAAGCAAATGCAGTAGGTGTCCAGAATAGTCTGTGGGCGCTTAGAAACAAAGCTTAAAGAAGGGAAAACCGAGTATATGAAGAATTATACTTATCGTAACGGAGAAACGAAAAGTTAAATACCAATCAGTGCAGATTAAAACACGAAAGGTTGGTACTGGTACTGGTAGAGGTACGATTTCCGGAGGAATAAAACGGGAATGAACAAGAATGGTAAAGGGAGGAAAAGGCACCGAGAGAGAGAGAGAGAGAGAGAGAGAGAGAGAGAGAGAGAGAGAGAAAGCCTCAATCAACAGGATAATAGAATAATTTGCTGGAATTGTTACGGGTAGAAGTAGGACTTAGTAAGGAGCAACATGAGAAGGAAGAGTGTGCGAGGAAAAAAAAAAAACGAAAGAGAATGAAAAGAACAAGTGTAAAGAAATATAGAGTGAAGAGAAATGAGAAGTGAACTATCAGTCAACTTGGAATAAAACTCAAGAGGGTGGAATTTGCAGAAGCTTTAGCGAAAAGGACTGGAAGTAGGTTGCTGAGAGGAATGACGAGTGCAGGAAACGGAGGAGCGAAAGGGAGAGGGATAAATGCACCAGGGATGAAGGGCAACCAAAGGTGAAAAGAGGAAGTTAAGGAAGAAAATGGGGAGGATTGAATCTTAGAAGGGTTGTATTGTCCAAATATTAATTCCAGAAAGATGGTGGACAACTTTTTGTAAACATAATGACAAGCCGGTAGACGACGATGGCCAGCTGGAAGCGGATCAAGCTTTGCCAGCGGCTGGAAGTGGGTTTCGGTATGGAAAGCCACTCCTGTATGGCGGTACCAAAGGACAATATCCCATCCAAGAATCATGGCCCTGGCTTAATAATCTTCGGAGCCTTAGCATTTTGCGCGAGCAAAGTCTTAATTTTAGCTTTCTTCATATTTTCTGCACTTGTTGACCTTTGACCCTAGACCTGGCAGAACATGTACAAAGCACACTTGTAGTATTCATTAATGTCCACAAGCATGCGAAGTTTCACTCGATTCCATCTGCCCACTGTGGAGCTAGGGAACTTGAAATTCACGGAATGGCCCACCAGCGCATCATTCCACCCAGGAATCATGGCCATGGCTTAATATCTTCGGAGCCGTAGCATTTCGCATAAGTATAGTCTTGAATTTAGCTATTTTCACTGTTTTCTCATTTGATAACTTTTACCCCTGATCTGGCTAATCTAGCACATAGGCGTAAGATAGAAAGTTGTAATACTAGTCATTGTCTATAAGCATGCAAAGTTTCATTCAAGTACCATCGAGCCGCTGGGGAACTAGGAGGGGAGGGGCATTTTTGAAAACCAGTACTGGTTACTAGGGACGCTGAGGTTAATCTTCGCGAGATTGCCACCCGGAAACTAGAGGACAAAGAGGAAAAATGGATCGAACACTGCCGATAGGAAATGACCTCAAGATTACGTCTAAAGAAGTCAGAGCTTTCTACTCCCATTTGTAACACTTCAGCTCAAAACGTGAAAAGTATGAAAAAAGCGGTTTTTCGGCCGTTGCTAGGCAACGAGTAGTCGCGTAGCAACCAAAATCTTGTGAACACAAATATGTTATAGGCTGGTCATTATGTCCAAGTGTGGTCGGAACTGGTTCATTCTGATGGGTAGAAGTGCCTGCCACTATTAAACTAAGCAAGAAAACGTGATTAACAATAAGGGCAGCATGAGCTGGCCAAAAAGTAGCTTGCCAGTCTGTATGAAGCGAAAGTAAGTAACGGATGTATAATCCCAGCTATGACGTACAATTCTGAGACCTAGAAACTGACAAAATCAGTGGAAAAACTAATATGTTCTCATAGAGCGATGGAAAGGTCAATCTTAGGAATATCTTTGAGACAGAAAGAGATCAACTTGGGTGAAAGAGCAGACAAAAGTCAAAGGCATCCTAAAAGTTATAAAAGAATAGAAGATTAGCTGGGCAGGTCATGTAGCAAGAATAAGGGATAACTAATGGAGGTAGAGGCTGACTGATTGGACGCTAAGAGATTCCAAGCGTAGCAATAAATAAATAAATAAATAAAAGCCAGACAGGAGATGGAGAGATGAGTTAGAGAAGTTTGCAGGCAAAGATTGGCTCAGGCAAGGAATTCGTGGTAAAACTTGGAGAAGACCTTTGTTTAACAGTGGAATTGCGTGGCTGATGGCATATATATATATATATATATATATATATATATATATATATATATATTTATATTGATGTGTGTGTGTGTGTGTGTGTGTGTGTGTGTGTGTGTGTGTGTGTGTGTGTGTGTGTGTGTTTACAGGAGAGAGAGAGAGAGAGAGAGAGAGGGGCACACAGACAAAGGGGAAACTAAACTACAGAAGAATAATACAACGGGGATTAAGTGGCAGAAGGCTTGCTGATAGACAGAACTAGGATGCTGGGCAGAACACAGACAGTGAACTGAGTCGACGGCAGAGGGAGAGGGAAAAACATGGATAAAGAATCATGGACAAGGAGTGACGAAACGAGGGGGAGAGTAAAGAATCAATCAGCGAGGATTAAATGGCAAAAGGGTGGTATTTGTGTGAGTGCTGGAGGTGGATGCCCATGCAGAGAGGACGAGGCTTCTGCGAGATTGAGGTTGATAGCTATCCTGGGAAAGTGTAATTTTGGTGAGAGAGGAGGAACAGGTTGAGAGAGCGAGTTTTGGAAGTTGGTAGACTGATGAAAGGCGAGTGGAATATACGAGGAGGGAATATGGAAAGTTAAGAGATTGATTGTAGGAAGAGAGAGAGAGAGAGAGAGAGAGAGAGAGAGAGAGAGAGAGAGAGAGAGAGAGAGAGAGAGAGAGAGAGAGAGAGAGAGAGAGAGAGAGAGAGAGAGAGAGAGAGAGAGAGAGAGAGAGAGAGCTTGTTAGACGTGTGAATCCAGAAGTCAATATTTGGGGGTGGAGGGACTAATGGCACACGTGGCGATTAACAGTTGATGGTAACAAGAGGAAACAAATACACGATCGTACAGGAGAGACTGATGGAAACTGCTTCTAACCATTCCAGTCCGATAACTTTCCCCCACACTGAATGAAATCGTTCGGCGCGCGCGCGCGCGCGGGCTCACGCGGGCGCGCGCACACACACACACACACACACACACACACACACACACACACACACACACACACACACACACACACACACACACACACACACACACACACACAAAGTGCTGACGGGAGAGGAAATAATAAAGTTTAGGAGGAAAATCGAATACTTATGGAGGTGGAATTAACCCTTTTAGCTCAGTGATGTCTTGTCGTTAATTTTTCCTATTACAAAGTGATAGTATGAAGCTTAGCGGAGCCCCTGGTATTGGTAGGGTCAATGAGGACCATCGTGGACCCTGCCAGTTCGAGAAGTCTCTCATTACGTGAATAAAACTGTTAAGAGACAACAATAATAACGTGTAAAATATGGACCTGATGCTAAAGAACTTGAATAACCATTAAATTTTCTCTACGATAATCTTTCTGTTGTATTCTTGCAACCTTCCACTGATTTTATGCACCTTAGGGAAAAAGCTGATGGGACAGATATAGGTTTCATTTACTTCCCTCAGTACAGGAGTTGACGGGACAGATATAGCCTTCATTTACTCCCCTCACTACTAGATGAATTGATAGGAGAGATGTAGTCATGATTTACTTCCCTCACTATACTCGGTTCCACGGAGTCTGACGCACTGATTTCGCCAGCCGAGGACAGGTAGACCTGGTAACACTGCGCGATACACTCGGGCGGTGATTGGTGGATTTCCGTTGCGTTTGAACGTGCTCCAAAGTGACTTTGTATTTCAACCAAGGCCCTCATTGATTTGTTAGATACCGGAATATACAGATACAAATTAAAGCAATGATATCTTTAATGATAATTATGTGCCTTTTAAATTACTAGAGATAAACCTGAACGACAATGTTAAAAAAGTAAAGTCGCGACTGGACGCATGCGGACAAGTCAGCAACTGATTTAAATTCATTTCATTATGTTTGATTTCGTTTATACTGCACGCGGTTTTATTATAGCAGCATATTTCAACTATTATTTTCTCATGGAGTTTGCTTTTATCTTACTTTCCTTTCTTCCACCTTAACAAAAATTCGGTTCATTCTATAATGATGTAATCCATTACTTTCCCGGCTCTTTGTCGAGGGGGCAGAGATACATGCTTGAGGATGCACTGTGACCAGTGATAGGGTGTCCGTCTGTATGTCTGTCTCTTATGATACAAAAATGTTAGGGAAAATCAAACACCAAACTTATTCATGTAAGAAATAATTGTACTGAATCTGACTATGAATACAAACAAATGCAGATTTTTAAAGCTACTGTTACCTATGAAGGTAATGAAAATATGTATGTACGCTATATTTATTGAGAATAGAACAGCATGTATTGGCCCCAGTGAGGTGTGTGTGTGTGTGTGTGTGTGTATGTGTGTGTGTGTGTGTAATTCACCGGATCGGTCATGATCACTTGATGGTCGTGATCGTCAGCTTTTACCCTCCCGGAAGAGAGCTGAGCTCATATAGTCCGATCTAAGGGCGAGGCTGTGACCTTCACACACGCACACACCCGTCCCCTTGCTCAAGGGGGACAGTAACCACCCACTTCGTCAGTGAAACTTTTCGCAACCTGAGCGAGGCGCGAACTCCCGTCCACCAGTTAGCAAGCGAGAACGTTACCACTGCACCAGCGAGCGGTGTGTGTGTGTGTGTGTGTGTGTGTGCATGCTTACACAAATCATAATTATTAGAAGCTATCTAGAGTAAGGTTGTATATTAGTAGATGAGATAATGAAGGTGGTGAAGACTGTAGACTGTGACACTGTGTAGTAGTGGTAGGAAAAACATTCGTGCCTTCACAGGACCTCGGGACTACCTTGCTATGAACGTATGAATTCCCGCCACAGTCACTGACTCGTCCGCATGCGTCCAGTTGCGACTTTACTTACTTTTTGTTATCATTGTCGTTCAGGTTTATCTCTAGTAATTTAAAAGGCACATAATTATCATTAAAGATATCATTGCTTTAATTTGTATCTGTATATTCCGGTATCTAACAAATCAATGAGGGCCTTGGTTGAAATACAAAGTCACTTTGGAGCACGTTCAAACACAACGGAAATCCACCAATCACCGCCCGAGTGTATCGCGCAGTGTTACCAGATCTACCTGTCCTCGGCTGGCGAAATCAGTGCGTCAGACTCCGTGGAACCGAGTATAGTGGGTGAACTGATGGAATAGATATAGGTTTCATTTAGTCCCCTCACTAGTGAAATACTCTACTGTCATTAAAATCACCAGGTAACGGAATGAACAGCAGAAATATAACGCCTTTCGGTTAATGGGTAAATTTTCCTCTTTTCCATGAGGTTGTCTTTCATATTTTATTCACGCAGCCACGAAGCGATTTCGGTTAGCTTTGGGGACATCGATGGTAGTGGAGGGGTTCGAAAATTCTACCTTGGGCTGAATAATATCATCAGAAGATCCTCCCTCATGCCCTTTGACCACGATAGTGTCATATATTCTTTTTATCTCTTCGACCATTTAGTGAGGAGTTCTTTTATATTGAAAAAATAAATAGTAATAATAGTTTGGAAGCTGCAAAACTGAAAGTGAATGGATGAGAAATAGGGGCGTGGAAGAAGTTGAGAGGCGGAAGGGAGAGTTATATGTAGAAAGAAAGAGAGAGGTGAAAAGATTAGTGAGAGAGAGTAAGAAGAGAGCGAATGAGGAATTTGGAATGAATTTGAGTGTAAAGTGGAGGGACTGTGAGAAAATGTTCTAGAAAGATGTGAAAAGAGTAAGACAGGGTGGAAGTGAAGTTAGCAGGGGAGTGAAAGATAAAAAATGGTAGATTACTAGTGGAGAAGGGAGAAAAAGTGAGCAGATGGGGAGAACACTTTAACGAATTGTTGAACATACAGGATGGAAGTAATGCGAGTATAAGTGGCTGGGGAATGGCTGGGAGAAGGAGGGAGGTGAGAAGACAGGAAGAAATCAATAGGATAGAAGTTGTGGAAGCAATGAAGAAAGTTAAATTGGGGAAAGCCCCAGGAATTGATGGAATGTGTGGTGAAATGCTGAAGCATGAGGGAGAGATAGTAGTAGAATGGGTGTGGAAGATGTGCAGATTGGCCTGGGAGGAAGGTAGAGTCCCGGAGGATTGGAAGTCAGGTATAATTATTCCCTTGTACAAGGGAAAACGGGAAAAAGAAGTGTGTGGTAATCATAGGGGCATTTGTCTTCTTAGTATAATAGGAAAAGTGTATGGTAGGATACTTATTGACAGAGTTAGAGAAAGAACAGAGAAATTAGTTGGAGAAGAACAGGGAGGCTTTAGGAAGGGAAGAGGTTGTGTAGATCAGATATTCATTCTCAGATCTTTAGTGGAAAAGTTTCTAGAGAAGGGAAAGAAGTTGTATGCGGCTTTCATGGATTTGAAGAAAGCATATGACAGGGTGGATAGACAAGGATTGTGGAAAGTGTTAAGAATATATGGAGTAGATGGGAAGTTGTTGAATGCTGTGAAGAGTATGTACGATGGTGCGAAGGCTGCAGTGCGTGTGGATGGTGAACTAAGTGAAAATTTCTCTTTGAAAGTTGGGTTGAAACAGGGATGTGTCATGTTTCCATGGTTGTTCAATCTGTACATGGATGGGGTAATAAAAGAGGTACAAGGTAGGGTAGTGGATGGGGTAATAAAGAGGTACAAGGTAGGGTAGTGGATGTTGGAGTGGCCCTGGTGAGAGAGGATAGTGTTTGGAAACTCCCTGTACTGTTGTTTGCAGATGATACTGTGTTGTTGAGTGAAGACGAAGGGGAGCTGCAAGGCTTGGTGGATGAGTTTGAGAGAGTGTGTAAGAAACGGAATCTAAAGATGAATGTAGGGAAGAGTAAAGTGATGGTCTTTGAGAGAGGTGAAGTCAGTGAGTGTACAGCGAGGTTGAATGGTGAGGAATTGGAAAATGTGAGTACCGGGTACGTTTAAGTACTAGGGTAGTGTGATGAGTAAGGATGGAGGGTTGGAGGGTGAAGTGCTTGAAAGGGTACAGCAGGGAAGAAAGGTTGCTGGTTCTTTGAAAGCAGTGATAAGAAACAGGGAAGTGAGCATGGAAGTGAAAAAGTTACTACATGACAGTATTGTGATACCAACTCTAACTTACGGAAGTGAAGCTTGGACGTTGTTGGAAGGACACAAGTCAAGAGTGAGAGCAGTGGAAATGAGCTATTTAAGAGGAGCCTGTGGAGTCACATGGAGAGACAGGCTGACAAATTAGGATATAAAGGAGCGTTGTGGTGTGGATGTGGATGTGATAGGAAGCGTTATGAGGAACACACTGAGGTGGTTTGGCCATGTGGAGAGGATGGAGGGTGAAAGACTGACGAAGAGAGTGTATGTGAGTGAGGTGGAGGGGGGGAAGAGGGAGGGGGAGGCTGAGGATGAGATGGAGGGATGGGGTGGAGAGGTATATGAGAGAGGGGGGTGTGAGTTGGGAGCAGGGCAATGAAATGGCGGGGGACAGGGCGACTTGGAGGCAATTTGTTTGTGGCCACCCCAAACGGGATTGAGGCGTCTGGCAATAGATAGATAGTGAATTAAACCCTTCTGCACGCCGAAATATTTAACATCGTAGGCTACCTTCAGGCGATCTCAGTTAACTTCAAGGATTATTGGTAGTGAAGTGATTAATGAAGACCTTACCTAACCCACGAGGTCGGAAAGTCTATCCTTAATTGAATAAAGCAGTCAAGTATGGCAAGAATAAATGCAAAACACTTTATCTCAGTGAAGCCGTAACCCCCCCCTCTCTCTCTCTCTCTCTCTCTCTCTCTTTCTCTCTCTCTCTCTCTCTCTCTTTTTCTCTCTCTCTCTCTCTCTCTCTCTCTCTCTCTTTCTCTCTCGTCCACTAGTTCAAGAAAAGCAGTCCTAGCTCGTATAAAATCGTAAGAACATAAGAAAAATACATTGATAATATTATCCGGGAATTGAGAGGGTGAATTAGTCGCCTGGGAAGAAGTTGGAAGGCGGGAAATGATGAGAGGGGACAATTAAGCAGTGAAATGACAGTGGAAATTAAAAAGGGTCGTGGAAGCTGGCGGATGATGAAGGGCGAAGGGTGAGAGAGAGAGAGAGAGAGAGAGAGAGAGAGAGAGAGAGAGCAAGTCTGAGTGTGGAGACGGTGCATGATGACAAGAGAAGCAAGTTAGTGGGGGAAGTTTGGGTCAGCGTCGTTTTGTTCCGTATTCCCGACACTTGTGGTAATAATGGCGGGTGGACTTGGGTTTGCATGGCCTTCCCCGTGCTCGTCCTTCACACTGACTACACCCACACTACACCCACCGAGTTTCCTTCGTACGTTTCCCTCGTAAGTTTTCTTCGCAAGTTTCCTCGTAAATTTCCCTCGAAGGTTTCATTCGTAAATTTCTCGTAAGCTTTCCTTGTAAGTTCTCTCCGTACTTTGATTTTGCAAGTTTATTACCTTCCCCTTTCTGTTTGTTGGTTGGTTGGTTGGTTGATTTGTGCGCAAGATTACACAAAAACTACTGGGCGGATTTCCACGAAACTTGGTAGAAGAATGAGCCTTGGCCCAGAATACATTCCATGAAATTTTGGTGCGGATCCAGATAAAGGTGCGGATCCACGATTTTTTTTTTTTTTCACTTTCGTGTACTGCAAGATAGGGCGTTGGCGGAGGTATGCGCTCTACTGAGTGCCATTGCAGTTTATTTTTTTATTTATTTCGTGTGCGTGTCGTTTCTTCGTTGCAGGACAATTTCTACTTCGGTAGGTTTGCTTGTCCGTGTGTCACTTTCTCATTGTTAACCCGTCCAGCCTTTGGACATCTTGTATATTCTTCTTTGTTATAGCCAGACGATTTTTTTTTTTTCTTGACTGTGAGAGATTTTTCAGACAGGAAGGGTTGTATTTTTTCTCATTAAGCTACTTAGTACAAGAGATCTTTCTCACGTCGAATGTAATAATTTGTATAAAGGAAGAATTAATATCAGTTGAGTATCCTCCTAGTGGAGAGTTAATTAGTAATATCCTCTTCTCTGTTTCTCGCGTATATCCTCCTTTTCGTTTCCTCTTTATGAATCGAGTGCAATGTTCTTTTGGGTCAGGTGTTCACTACTTAGGCAGTTAAGCTTGCCCATGTCTAGGTTTTCATTGTGTTCTCCGGCGGTGTTAGTTTTCATGGATTATTACTATGATCTTTATATAAAACCCGTTTAACGTGGAAATGTTGTGTTATACTCAGGCTTCTGTTATCATCTTTATAAAACGAATAAGCACAAGGCAGTAGCAACAACACTAGATTAACGTTCAGTTTGAAGAAAGAAAAATAATAATAATAATATCGACAACCAGCGAAGCAACACGAAATCATCCTTTCACAACAGTTGAAAGAGAAAAGAAGACTGCCCTAATGATTTTTTCTTTCTTTATCTTGTTTCTTTGAAATTATTACTCACTTTTAGTCGGTAAGTGGGTTCTTTCTGGATGTTTTTTAGTTTTAGCAACGAACATGGAAAGTTTGCCCATGCTCATTTATGACCCTGGGTGTAAAGAATAATAATAAACTATAAGATTTATCATTGGTTTGTGAATCAGGACGGAAAAAATCGCTTCATAAAAATAAGGTAAAGATGCCATGTTTCTTTCCATCAGCAGGAAAAACTCATCAGAGAAGGTTGGAACAACTCATGTCTGATATTGGCTAATTGATTTTCCATAATGTTCGAATGAACCTACTTAATGTGCAGATACAGTAGTCTTTTGCCGTCGTGCTCAGAGGTGTGGATCTCATTAGGGATTGGGTGTGAAGGCAGTTAATCTTTGGTCTGTTTCCATGAAATGTATTCAAATCCATAACCTCTTCTTCTCTATGACGTGTAAGATCGGAGAGCCACGTGTTATTGAAGGTGCAAAGGGGTTCAAAGGAAGTACAAAGGAAAACAATCAGCAACAGATCTGTTAGTCCTTTCGAATCTTTTTGTTATAGAATAGATAATAACTAACTTCACCATTCTGAGTCAACGACAAGAATATGATAGCTGGAATGATTCCCCGTAAGATGAGGTAGATAGTACGATAGTAGCAATAGATAAATATAATAAGTAAATAAATAAATAAATAACAAAAAATTATATAAATAAATAAAAATATAAAACGAGGTTGTTCGCTTCGTAAAACACGGTGCAAAGGGCATGGAAGTAACGGTGAGGGTGAAGGCGTGGAGAGGCCATAGCATCTGTGAAATGCTTTCTGATGTTGACACAACTAGGCCGAAAATCTGCCCGAAAGAAAAATAGGAGATCTCCCTAAAGTGAAGTCGCGTGTTTTGCAAGGAGGTACACCATCTTCCTCTTAAGTTCTTAACCCTAGTGGAGAGTTTTTCTACAGGGTCCCAGTATGCCTCCACGCTGGTATTCGGCCCCGGCTCCTGTCCCGACCGAGTGAAGCTGAGGAATTTGACGGGAACTTTGAAGACGTCCCTCCTTTCACCCATATTACAAAGCGCCAGGCCACTTTAGAAGCAATAAACATTCTTCGGAAACCTCTAAAAAGTTTATCATACCGGAACACTGAATAGCTTATCTTTGATTGTTGGCTGTTATAAAGCGGTTTCTGACCGCCACAATTATTTGTTATTCCTGCCACCGCTAGTCGACTTTATTTATCTCAGGACAATTCTTCCGTGATAAATTGGCTTTTGGATGCGATATCTAATACTGCTATTGTGAAACTTTTCATCTAAGGTGAATGAAGTTGTTTGTGTTCAAAAATACGTCCTCTGTAGGGATTAAATCAGTGATCACTTTAGTAGCAATGGGAACTCCTCGGAAACAGTTAAAAGTGTGTCATGGCTTATCACAGAACTATTAATTCTATTACGGTTAGCCGTTTTAATCCAGTTTTATGTAACTGTCTCATGGTCTGGACAGCTCAAGTACTGTACCGGTACTTCAGTCACCGTTAGATGGTTTTGTTCACCTGAGAGTGAGTTATAGGGACCCGAGTAATTGTGGTCATTTTTCCTCTCGTAGACAGAACAACTCTGCTAATCCACTACAGCAATAACTAGCCGATTTTATTCAGTTGAGAGTGAGTACAGGAGCCTGAGAGTGTTCAAGCCCCAGTCACTTTAGAAGCAGTAGACATTCTTGGGAAACAGTTAAGAGAGTGCCACTGCGCCACACAGACCAACTTTTCTTTGACATTTGTTGGGTAATGTATGTCCCATGTACTCCGGTGCTCGGGGGAGATTTATAACACAATAATGGAAGTAATTTATGTGCGCCAGCTGGATGACTCGTTTGCCAGCTTTTACTCTTTCCATAAATCTAAGGCCTGTCTCATTATCTGCCCAGGATGGTGGCGTGTGTATCTCAGAATATGACGGCTATACTTCATTTGTCATATGTAGGTGATATAGCCATGTGGTTAGGTGAAGCTGCACCTGCGAATTCTTATATATATATATATATATAAACACACACACACACACATCCATCCATCCATCCATCCATCATCCAATCCTACATTGCCCCATGAGGATTGTAGGAGCCCGGGGCTAGGGAGTTGGTCCCGACATTTAAGATGAGAGTGACCAGCCTCACTCATCCCTGAGTGGCATTACATGAGCAATCAACCCCAACCATCCCTTGGATATAAACCTTCACCGGCTCAATCCGATTGGAGCGTAATAATTACCCACTAAACCACCAGGCGCCAAAATTTGGTTATATGGTTACCACCCAGCGTACTAAATGGCTTCCTGGTGCGCAGGAAAGCATTTGGCTTGTCACTCAGTGTAGAGTCACCCACAGGCTGAAGGAAATGGAAAGAATGAAGGAAAGAAAGACAGAAGAGGAAGTGTAAAGTCATCCGTAGGCAGAAGGACTAGGAAAGAATGAAGGAAAGAAAGACAGAAGAGAATGGAAGGAAAGAAGGATGGAGAGGAAAGGGCAGACACCCGAGAGCAGCACTACATCGAGTGAGTGGATGGTGAGAGCCCCCACCTACCGCATATATATATAAAGGACAAAGAAAGGAAATGAGAATCTTATTATTCCCAGTAATAATACTATAGTAGTAGTAGTAGCTGCAACGTTAGACTTATGTGGACGTAAACTCTTTGGACTGCAGTAACGAGGAATGGGGGGAGATGAGAGATATTTGTACATCCGAGCAGATCCTACGTCGTGGTACATCGATGTCACCGCGAGAAGTCGTTCCTCGCCAATCCTCTTTCCTAAGTAATTTGGTGATATAACTTCGTGTGAGAATGTCCGGAGGAAATAGGATTGCGTTGACGACGATGACATTGACGACGATGACTGTGAAGATGACCTATATATTTAAACATTTTTCGTTACACTGCACGTCCTGCTTCATTAACCACCACAGTAGGATAGCACATTTTAATAGTTGATTCTTAGTGATTCCCGACCATTTTATTCAGACTGTAAGACACGCACGGTAGAGACGGACGTAGGGAAGGGAACGTCTGTTTCACTTTGAGAAATTTGTCGGAAGCTGAACAGAACTATCTAGAGATAAGCATTTGATAAAAAGGATGTCCTAGAACTTTAACCCAACACAGCCAAGCCGAACCTAACCTAACCTTTCCTAACGTAACCCAGTTAAACGTAACCTAACCCAACCCATCGTGTCCGAACCGAGCCCATCCTAATACACTCTTAACTAACCCAGCCTACCACCGTGATGTATGGCGTCTCATTTGTACGACCTTATCTACTGTATCGTTAGTGGAGCTTTTCCTTTATTTTCTCTACGGCGGCATCGGAAGGTCGTCTTTCTTGTCCTTGTTATTTACGGCTTCCTGTGTTACGGTCTGGAGTTGCTTTCAGTGTATTGCCGCCACGGGTTTTACGGCCAAAGGTTTCTTTCGTAGTATGACGTCACTAGTGTATAATACGGTCATTTATTTTTGCTATTTATTACGGTATCATTCTTACTTTAATACGGTCAAAAATTCCCTAATTCTGTCACGAGGTTCTCTAACTATATTATGGTCACAAGTGCCTTTGTGCTTCTCTGTTGACCTAGTTTGCCCGTAGAATAAGCCTTAGAAACTTTAAACAAGGACATAAACATGAACGAGGGGGAGAAGAAAGAAGCAAGAGGGGGAGGAAAATACAAAAAACGTAGAAGGGACGGGAACGAATTTAAAACCGAAGAATAGCAGGGGGAAAGAAAACCGTAGATAGGAGGAGAAAGGTAAACCAGAGACAAATTAAACTGAGTACCTTGAAGGAAGAAGTGAAAAAAAGTAGTGTGAAGAAAGGAAATATGAACCGAAGTAAGGAGGGTAGGTAAACCATGGAAGAGGAGGCAGGAAAACTGAAAACCACGGAAGAGGACTGGTGGAAAAATAGTAAATTGTAGTTGATGAGGGGAAAAAGATGAATGGTAGAAGAAGAAGAAAAAATTAGAGCAGCCCGGAGGTCCTGTCGGCGGCCATTTCTCTTACTTATTCAGAGAGGGACGTTCCTCAGGTCGAGGTCTGTATTTCTTATTTATTATCCTTCCTGCCGGGTGAGGGTGAGGGTCAGAGTGAGGTAGGGAGAGGGACGCGGACATGGAGTGACTGACCAGCTCGTCCCTGTTTGATACGTGGAGGGGCAGTTTAAGGGTGAGGTGAGGGATGAGTGGGTAAGAAGGGTTAAAGCTTAAAGTGAGGGGAAGGAATGTGAGGAAGGTCTGATATGAGAGGCATGGATAGAGTTGTATAAAGGCTTAGTAAAAGAAAAGGACCAATAATTAATCTTACTTGTAGAGAAGGGACGGACGCAAAGTGACACACGGAAAAGGGAGGGAGGGGGAATTCAGATCCTGAAGAGAGAGGAGGGGATCGAAGGACTAAATTGAGGCAAAGGATGAGGTGGAGGGAAAACTGACATCAAGTGATTGCCCTGGTCGTCATTATTTGATACGCGGAGGGGCAGTTTGAGGATGAGCGGAGGGGAGAGCAGGTGAGCTGGAGAAGGAAAGGGACCTAGAGCTTAGGATGAAGGGAAAAGATTTCTCATCGTATTGGAGGAAGGGATAAGGATAGAAAAGTTTTAGTAATGGGAAGGGATCAAGGGCCTTAGCAAAGGGGAAGGGACGGAGAACGTGACGAGAAGGGAACAACGAGGGAGGGAGAACAAAAAGCTTGGAGGGAGGGGATGGGATCGAATGACACAAATGAGAGGAAGGATCAGTGAGTTGGGGTGAGGGGAAAGGACTGAGAGAGGAAAGTGAGGGGAAGGGACTGAGGGATTCCAGTGAGGGGAGGATACCGACGGGCTAAAGTGAGGGAGAAGGGGGGTTTATGTGAGGGGAGAGATTTGTTGGAGTGAGTTGAGGGGAAGGTAATGAGAGGTTGGGGTGAAGGAAAGGGTCTGGAAGGCTAAAGTGAGGGGAAGGGACGGAGGGGATAAGGTGAGGGGATGGGACTGAGCAGCCAAGTGAGGGAAAGAGACCGAGATGCGAAGGTGAAGGGAGGGGAAGGAGCTGACGGCCTGAGAGAAGAGGAAGGGACCGTGGGGTTAAGGTAAGGGGAAGGGACTGAGGGAAAGGAGTAAAGAGAAGTGAGGAGAAGGAAGCAAGATGTCAAGGTGAGGGAGAGAGAGCAAGGGGCTTAAGTGAGGGGAAAGGGACTAAGCGGCTGAAGTGATGGGAGAGGCTACGGGGCTGAAGTAAAGGGAAGGGACTGAAGAACTGGTGAGGGGGAAGGAACTTGGGGACTGAAGTGAGGGGAAGGGGTTGAGAAGCTGAAATGAAGGGAAGGGCCTGAAGAACTGTTGAGAGGAAGGAACTGAGGAGCTGGAGAGGGGAAGGGACTGAGGGGCTGGTGAGGGGAAGGGACTGAGGGGCTGGTGAGGGGAAGGGACTGAGGGGCTGGTGAGGGGAAGGGACTGAGGAGCTGGTGAGGGGAAGGGACTGAGCTGGTGAGGGGAAGGAACTGAGGAGCTGGTGAGGGGAAGGAACTGAGGAGCTGGTGAGGGGAAGGGACTGAGGGGCTGGTGAAGGGAAGGGACTGAGGGGCTGGTGAGGGGAAGGGACTGAGGGGCTGGTGAGGGGAAGGGACTGAGGGGCTGGTGAGGGGAAGGGACTGAGGGGCTGGTGAGGGGAAGGGACTGAGGGGCTGGTGAGGGGAAGGGGCTGAGGGGCTGGTAAGAGGATGGGACTGAGGGGCTGGTGAAGGGAAGGGACTAAGAGACTGAGGATTTACAGTGAGGGGAAGGGACACACTGTGGTGGGGGGAAGGGACACAGATCAAGTTGAGGGAAGGAAGAAGTCAAAGAACTGAGTTAATCCTTTTACCTGGAGACGTTTCCCTGGGCTAAATAAATTTGTATGAGTTAGTGACATTCCTAAGAGCACCTCAACTACTGTGAGGGTTAAGGGTATGGGACCAAGAGATTGAAGTGACGCGAGGGGGACGAATTTGATAAAGTGAAGGGTAGGGAATGAGAGACTGCATGTTGTAATGGGGGGGAAGAATGGGTTGTAGTAAGGGGGTAGTGGTGGGGACTTGTGAAGGGCAAGACGTTGAAGTAAGGGGAAAAGAAAGGTGTTGAGAAACTGAGGTGAGGGGAAGAGGATGGTATTAAGGGGCTGAGATACAGTGAGGGGAGAAATGAGGGGCGATAGGTTGAGGTAAAGGAAGAGCAGGGTACTGAGGAGCTGAGGTGAGGGGACGCGAAGGTTGTTGAGGAGTGAAGGGGAAGAGGGAGCGTGGTGTGGAGTTATGGTGAGGTGAGGGGAGGAATGGTGAAGGGTTGAGGTGAGTGGAAGAGGGGGGACAAAGGGATAAGGTGAAAAAAAAAGAAGAGGGATGGCGAGGGGTTGGTACGAGTGGGGAAGGGGATGACGAAAGGTTGAGGTGAGGTGAGGTGAGGTGAGAGGAAGGTAAGAAGAAGCGACGATGGTCCGGCGTGCTGGATGGAACAGAGATCTGGAGAAAATGCCTCGGGGAGAAAGGCAATTTGAACAAGAGATTGGGAAAAGAAATAGAGCGAGGCAGGTGTGGCGACGAGGCCAAGGTAACGGTGGACAGGAAGGTAAGGGAAGTGAGAGCTGTCACAAAAATAGCTCCTCTTCAACGAATCCCTTTGAAGCTGAATAAAATCGTTGGGCAGGAGCATTAAAAAATACATTTTAAGATGTCATCGTGCTTAAGGGGTTACTGGAAACTTCTTAATCTCTCTCCCTATAATGAAGGTCTTTACTAAGGTGGATGAAGTTGTTTAGTGCTAGCAGTGATATATACAAAAAAGACGTCATCATACTAAAGGAGTTATTGGAGATTGTTTGTAACCCTTTTGCGATCAGAATGTCTGTAGTGCTGAACAGTATCTTTGGACTGTGGTAATATTAACAATGTTGTCTGACTTTTAGGATTCAGCGGATGGAAAGTCTAAGATGACAACGGACCGTTTCCCCCCTCCCCCCCAAAAAAAAACAGTGGTCTCGGAGGGAAGGTGAGTTTGATAATATGTAGAGAAAATGATGAATATACAGTAACACAGAGAACACTTGATCACGACATTTCATGGTGTATGGCATTGTTTATCATATGAGAAGATACCGTTGGATGATAGGCAGTATGAACCAGAGATGGGATCGATTAATAGAGAGGCTTGAGTGGAAGAGGAGGAAGAGAGATGAGATCAGAAAGGGAGAGAGATAGGTGAGGTAAGATGAGGGGGGAAAAAGTGGTGAGATGAGAGGATAAGATGAGATGAAAGGGAGATGAGGCGATGATAGAAGGGGAGCCAGGTGAAGTAAAACGAAGAGCAAGGTGGGGGGAGAGGAGGAATCAGGTAAAATGAGAGGGGGAGCCAGGTGAGGTGAGTGAGGGAACCAGGTAGGGGGAGAGGATGAGCCAGGTGAGGTGAGAGGGGGTAGACAGGTGAGGAGAGAGGGGGAGCCAGGTGAGGTGAGAGGGGGGAGCCAGGTGAGGTGAGAGGTGGAGCCACATGAAGTGAGGTGGGGGGGGGGAGGTGAGGCGAGTGTGACTCACTCACAGCTGAATAAAATCGTCTGGAAGTACCTGAACAGAATACTTAAGTTAGCTTGACTAGGAGAGGGTTAATTGTACCGGTATTAACACTGCCAGCCTTCAGTACTTTATATCAGTTGGATAAAATCGTCCAGAGTTGTCTACTAATGAGAGGAATAAGGGACTTTGTAGCTCATCTTTCGTAGTGATTCTTGTGCATGACATTTTCCTGATCTCTTGTATGCTGTTCTGCTCTTATAGTCACTTCAGCATGATGAATAATTTTTAAATATAATTTTTTCCCCTGCCAAGCATTTTTTTTTTTTTTCGGCGTACGAGTAACCCTTCGCAAAACAGGTACTAAAGACAGTCTTCAGCTTTTAACTCTAATGGTCCTCCTTATGTTGGATGTAATCGTATGATGATAAAAAATATATAGAAACCACGTAATCGAACAGAAGAGTTTAATACCAATGCAGTACAAATAACACACAAGGGAAATGCTAACCTGCCATATAGTGATGTTCTGGCAAAAGGTACAATGGAAATTCTGAACCCCGCGAGGATACAGCCCTTGTCAGGTGGTGCTGGCCGAGACTGGTAGAGGATACCTTATGAGGAAAGGCAATTTGTGGGGAGAACCAGGTTAAGGTGTAGGATGACTCTGTGATTCTAGAGAGACAGCAGTACAGTATATGTTAGAACAGAAAGGAGAAAGGGGACGTTTGGTTGTTGTTCAGGTAAGGCAAGGGAGTATGAAATTTAAATTAAAGGTAAAATAAAGATTAAACTGGGATGAGCACAGTAGTATTAATGTTTGTTCGGGCAAGATGATTAGAAAAAGTTGTACATTAATATAGCTGACTTGTTCAACAGTGGATAATAAACTGTCTCAGAGAGCGCAAACCTTCGTCAATGCCTATTCCAGACAACTCAAATCACCACCAAATTTGATATAGTCTTCCTTGGCCCAAGACCGACATTTACGCAAAGTTTCATTGAAATCCATCATTACAATTTTTAAATCTTGTGGACAGATAAATACACAAACAGACAAACAGGGTTAAATACATAACCTCCTCCAACTTCGCTGGCGGAGGTAAAGAAGATTAAAGTGGTCTGCACTTAGCTACATGTGGGGAGACAGGACAACAGAGCAGTTGGGAAACACTGTAAGATCTAAGATGACAATGAGCAGGAATACACGGCCGTACTCTCGTATAGGTCAAAGCACCACCACCACCATACAAAAAAAAAAAAAAGTTGGTCCTTTAAGGGAGCCAAAGAGATTTTGTCTTGGTAATATTCATAGTAACTCATTATAAAGATTACAATATTGTTAAATGACTGTATAATGTGATAAAAGGAATTATAGCTTGACATCGCTCATCTCGATGATATCATTTTCATTTAGCTTAGATTTGCAATTTAATCGTGAAAAAGTTAATAATTATAACACCTAATCACTTTTTCTCGGAAAATATCCCCGAGAAAAATAGTCTTATGGACGTAACAAGAAAAGGGAAAAATCATACTGAATGGTTTATAGCGACAGACAGATTCAAAGTGAATTATAATGAAAACATAAGTTCTTCTGCATTTGGCAATATGCGGTGAGAAACGTCAGAGCAGAAAGGAAGTCAGTGACTGTGATCTTTGATAATAAAAGACAAAGTTGAGATTTTGGGAAGATGACTTAGAATGCAAGGCAATCTGAGGAACATATTGAATTGAGGGACCTGGTGATGTGGTGATGATGAGGGCTGAGATGAAGACGAGGGTATAACGGGATAAGGCACAGGTAGGCAGTGCTATCAAGAGAGGTAAGTGAGGGTCAGAGTGAAATGGGAGTAGGAGCAGGGAGAATGACGCACCACCTCGAACATTGTCTTGATGCATCTAGTTAGCCATGATGTGTGAGATGGTTTAAACCAGGGGTTCCCAACCTTTATAGCACTGCGCCCCCCACTGGTCAGGACTGCATTCATGATGCCCCCCACCCGGGCCACCCCTCTGACGCCTAAACAACGATGCTTTTATCTGTTCCATATGGATGCTTAAGACGCTAGATGGCAACACTACATGTGGTTGCTTGAAATGACAGTTGTGAAGTTTTCCTATCAAAGTTTCTTATTCCAAAATATCTTTGAGAATACCCTGTATGCATTTGAATGGCCTAGCGCTATGTTGAACTCTGATTACCCCACGCCCCCCCTAGCAATCTCAAACGCCCCCCCAGGGGGGCGCGCCCCCCAGGTTGGGAAACGCTGGTCTAAACTAATAGTAATAGATACTGCCTGTTATTTCAAAATTTTTTGCAGAATATATATATTTTTTTTGCTATGAAGAAGGAGCCAAAGACTTAAAGCCAGCTTAGTTCCCTCCGAAAATAAACAAAGAAATGAGAACCAAAGTCAGGATGCGTTCGTTTCGATATGCCTAGACACATTGCACTTAAAAGACTGGAAGCCGTAGGCAGATGGAGATAAAGCCCCAGGAAACAGTTCCGGAGTTTGACGTGTTGCATACATGAATGACAGAGAATACTTGTCAACTCTTGCTTTAGAGAGCTGAACAACTGCGCTACCAAATTGGTGCTACGCTCCCGTCGTAATAGAGGGTTGTAATCAGAGAGTTCAGAAGTGCAGTTATCATTGAAGTAACAGTAAGAAAGAGATGAAGATGCAATAGAGCGGCGATGAGAGAGAGGTTAAAGAGAGTTAATAAAGAAGAGGGAAGTTGATGAGAAGGTAAGTCTCTGAATCCAGCCCGATCAGAGGAGCTGTCTGTACGGAGCTGCCGCACACGCATGAGTTGTGCTCCATATATGGGCGAATAAGGCCCCTGTACCAAGTCAACAGCTGCGCAGGGATAAAGAGGGCAAGGAGCTGGTGATAACGAGGATTAAAAGAGAAGAGAAGTATGGTAATGTTGACTGTTTCTCGTTCCCTTTATTTCGAGGCCCGAATGGACTCTCCTAAGCTGAATGAAATCATGTGGCTGTATTAAGAACGGAATATATCAGACGTATTCGTACTGAAGGGGTGAGCAGTGAATAAAGAAAGGTTCAGTGGACATTACTTACGTTACCTGAAAGTAGTAAAGAAATAAGTAATTAAAAAATCAAGTAAAATCAGTTACGATGGAAGAAAGCCGAAGAAACTGGCGGAACTGGAAGAGAAGCGAAGGAGAAAAATGAGCGACACTAAGTGGAAATTATGCTTATCATAAAAAATAAATAAAAAACGTACTACTAGAGACAAGGAGACAGAAGATAAAAATGAAGTAAGCATCGAGGCAGGAGATGGATGAGCGTTAAAAGGATGAATAATTACGATGCTGAGAGAGAGAGAGAGAGAGAGAGAGAGAGAGAAACTCCAAATGAAACAAAGTCAAGGGGAACTCAGAGAAGTAAGCACAGTTATTAGGAAGTACAAGGAGAAGGAAGCTAAAAGATGCAAAACAAGAAATGGCTATATGAAATGAAAATGGAGGTAGATCTGAAATAACACCAAATAAATGAAAATATTAAAAGACACACGGAAGGAGAAAATTAAAAGGAAAACTAAAATGAAACATCAAAATGCAGGCAATAATGAAAATGGTAATTAAACCTGACGTTGAAAAAAAAATGTGATAAAAGTATATACACAAAGAGGCGCTGTAAAAACCAAAGGGTGCCTCGAAATCCATAAATAATATATTGTTTCATACGCCCCTTCAATGCATCATAAATATCCAAACAGTCACTGGAGAGATTTACGGAAGAAATAAAGAATTGCGTTGACAGCCAGAAATTAATGACAGAATCGATAAGAGAATGTCTAACGTAAACAAGAGTCTTTATTTTCCTAAAAGTGTTTATTCTTAATATTTCTTAGGTCTTGGAACAGCAGGGAATTTTTTTTATTGCCTATTTACAGTATTATTTTTTTTTTCAACCAGGAACCCCTTCACTACTATGACTTCTTTTGTATATTAATGTTGCTATCACGTGACGAGTATATTGTTTTATGAAGATATTTTTTCCAGTGGAGGGATTTAATGGGTATTGTTTCACCTCTTCCCTGCGAGAGGTTTTCCATATACTGTATTTTATAAGGTTATCTAGAGGTACGTACCAAGAATACGGTAAAAAACGTCCACGTTTTGATAGGGTTCATGATCAAATGAGAAAGATAATGGCTAACTTAAAGATGCATAATATTTATATTGAGGGAGGGAAATAATAGTAATAATAATAATAATAATAATTAACAACAACAACAATAATAATAGTAATAAAGATAATAATAATAATAATAATAATAATATCATCGTCATCGTCATCATCATCATGAAAACAAATCAGTTAAACAATAAAGCCGTCTCGTGTGTGATGACTGCCCCCCCCCCCCTCGTCCCCTAGCGAGCCTACCGTATCACCTTATCACCTGCATAACGGCGCGGCGGCTCGGCTTCTAAAGGTATGACCAGTTGTGTGTACCGTCAGGGGGAGAGTTGTGTGGCCGCCCTCCCTGCTTTCCCCTCACCAGTACACTGGGAGGTTCGTCTATCATCCACACTTTGTACTTCACTCAAGGGGTAAATTTTAACTCTCAGCAACGACGACTTTTCAGCTCTATTTTCAAGCTGCCAAAGCCTGACGATGTTACAGGCTTCCTGGGAGATCTCTTATAGGAAACTGGTTAATCAACATTGCTTCTGACGCTTGACTACGACTGGTTTCCCCTAAGCTGAATAAGGTCTTTGGGTCACACTAGGCAAGAATAATCTTAAATAATAATAATAAAAAAACTAGAATGGCACTTAGTAGAGCGCATACCTCCACCAAGGCCCAACTTGAAGTTCCTTTTAAGTCAGTCAAGTCTGATCCAATATGGAAAAAGACTGCCTCCTATAAAAGCATATTTAAATCCTCGAGATCCGGAATATTATATGGATCCTCGCCAAACTGTGCACATTCTTAGACACCAACATCCTAAATATGTCTGATTTTTTTTTTTTTTTCATCAAGATCCATGCAATGTTCACTGAAAATTTTACGAAAATGTCGAAAAACGCCCTATCTCGCAATGTTGAAAAAAATGAAAAAAAAATTTCCTGAATGCGCACCTTTATCCGGATCAGCACCAAAATTTAATGGAGTGTATTCTGGGCCAAGGCCCATTCTTCTACCATGTTTCGTGGAAATCCGTCCATTATTTTTTGTGTAATCTTGCTAACAAACCAACCAACCAACAGTCAAACAAACGGACAGGAGTGAAAATATAACCTCCCTGGCGGAGGTAAAAATTAATTATCCTGAGGTATTTAGGTCAGATAATGGCAGGAAGGGTAAACAGTAACGGGAGCAACCAGTCCCACAATATACCTTGTGAGGTGTATGACCCCGACAATAGTTTATAATAATAATAATAATAATAATAATAATAATATGAAGAAAAAGAGAAAACAAGATTTAACTGTAATAAAGGTAAATATCCGACCTACTATATATACATTCCAACCGGCATTGCATGATCCAAACACCTCCAGAAGCCTCTTGGGAAAACTACTTGCGCGTACGTCATGACAGTCATGTCGATTTTGTCTCGCACTACTAGGCCTCAAAGTGTCCACAAATAGGAACATGAAAAAAATGGTTAAACTTTTGACTACTTTATCTATAGATCATTCTGTCTTTGCATTTGTTAAATTACCTGTATCTGTTTATTGTTCAGCGCTGCATCGTGTTGTGAGCAGTCTGGGCAAATGGATTTCGAAGCATTTCTGACCCTTCTAACAGTCACTCTTCCCACAACACACCACTTCATTATTCTCACCCACCTTATCTCTCACTTTGTTCGTGGGTCGAGAGTTTATTGCAAATAGAGTAATATTATGTAAAAGGAATTAAACCGGAGCTTAAATAGGAAGCAGTCTCATAGCAAACGAAACTAGCAGACAAGATTATGCGAGTTTTTTCTAATTCGTAACTTTAGGGGGGGGGGAACTCAACATGTAGGAAAAAACAATACCCTTAGTCTTTCTTTCGAAAGTATCGTTTCAACTTAGTACAAAAAATAGCTTTATACATTACTAGATTTATTGATCATACTAAAAATAACAGCCATTGGTTTAGTCATGTACCACTTACTTTTTTTTGTTTTTTTTAATTCTGACTACTCACAGACGATTCTATTCCTATTATTCCCTGTGAAGCTGAAGGATTAGAAGCCATTGGTAAACACAAACGTTTTATTCTCTGTAACCACAGACGACTTTATTCACATGAAATATTCCCTACTTTGCCGAAGTATTAAACGCACTGAATTTTGCATGGGCTTTCGTTTAAGTAAAGGAAACGGTGGACAAACAAGTAAGCAATTGCACCAAGGTACGACTACGAGTTAATTTATCGAGCAAGCAGGACTGGCGCACTTATCTGTTTGCCTGCCTGAAATACCCTGGCGCCCCGGTATCGAGTCCATTCAAGGTGTGCATATAGTAAAGGCAAATAGCGGTCTCCTCACTTCACCCACCCACCAACCCTGCCTGCCCCACCACCACCACTACATTACTCTGTGGACCCCGTAATTTGATGGAGTTGGGTGTGCGCCGGGAAGGAGGTTAACTTGGCACGAAAGCGGAGTGGCAGCGGACGCGCCGCCTCTCTGCCCGCCTGCCTACCTACCTACCGCACTTCCTGCTTACCTTTCAGTCTTTTTGCGTGCCTCCTCATCTGACTTCCTGCGTACCTGTCTATCTTTTTACTTGTATTTCTTGGCATGTGCATCTTTATGTGTATATCTTTTTTGCCGGACTACGTTTTTACGTACCTGACTTGCCCGTTTTCCTGTCTACATTTCTCCCTACTTGTCTGCCTCATTTCATCCCTGCGCGCCTCGTGTTTAGTTGTCTGACATATCCTGTGCCTGTCTGTCAACTACTGTGGCTGTCTCTTCTGCTTCTTGACTTGAGTGAGTCGTCTTAAATTGGTCTCAACTGCTGGCCAACACATTCTGCCTGTCTGGTTCCTTCCTGCTTGTCTTTCTTCCTGCTTCATTAGACTGTCTGACTCCTCGCCTGCCTACCTGTTTTTCTTTCTTTGCTTAACTGTCTGCCTAGCTGCTTTCACTCTCTTGCCTAGCCTACATGCCTATTTTCTACCTGGCTGCATCTGTGTCCGCTTCGATTGCCTGCCTGCTTCTCTTTCCTACCTGCTTGTTTTCTTTTTCAAGGCTGCCCATTTTCCTTCCCTTGCCTTGCTTTCCATCCTTATTTGCTTTTCTTTCCTGACTGCCTGCTTTCCTTTCCCATCTGCCTGCCTGCATCCCTCTCCTGCCTACTTCTCTGCCTATCCCCACCTCTCGGACCGCCTCCACTCTGACACTATTTACACTCCTACCCACTACTCAGAATTTTGTTGGTTTTTGCTGGTAATTTATGCCACACTTATTGCAAAACCTGCCGAAGTGTTGTCCGACGGAAATGGATGTGTGTTTTTGGATGTATCTGCAATAAACCACATAAATGGACCCTATATCTTGCACAAATTCTGCGGAAGGTGTGAATTTAAATACTGCAGTTCTGACTTTACACTAAATAAACCTTTAGTTCCGGAGTGTTACTATCTGTTTAATAAAGTCGCCCCTTTAAAGCAAGAATGAAAAACGAAATTCTATACTCTGGGTAAAACATTAATCGTCATATTTTTCCAGGATAATGAATGTTCTGAGAGTTTCTGAGATGTAGTAAAATCATCAATCCTTAACCGGGCTAAAATGCAGAGTAGGCAGTGCACAGCCAAGAGACTTATTCTTTCAGCACTATGACGAAATTTTATGTTCTGAGGAATTATCTACATGGTCCCCTTTCCCTCATCTATGTAGTATGATGGACAACAAAGGTCAACAAAGATCACAATACGAACACATCACGTTATTGTCCACGATCGTTTTGAATTTATTGATTTTATTCCCTGAAAATTCCCTAAGTTAATATTTTATGAGTGCCTCAGGGTAACCATCTTATGATCAGAACAAATAAAATATTCTAAACCAGTTAACGCCACCCGATTGTAAGTTGAAAGTGAGTATAGGAAACGGAAAATGTTATTAGCCAAAGTGTGCTTGAATCGGTCAGCTTTACTGCACAAATCGAATAAACCACTCCTTTCGATAACAGTTTTCTCAATTTACTCTTGCTACCTCCAGACGATTTCTTTCAGTTTAATTTTTTTCCTTTTTTTAGAAAGGTAATTAGATTCACCCTTTACTAACTAATCGACGATGACAGGACTATCCTAAGGTAAACAAAATCACTTGGTAAAATGAAGAATTAAAAAAAAAAAAAATGCACCTCCACAGACTCAAGCTGTAAACTGAGACTACTACTTACCTCTTCACAAGAGTTACACACACACACACACACACACACACACACACACATATACTGTACAGTATATATATATATATATATATATATATATATATATATATGGAGCCTCAGTGGTACAGTGTGCGTTTCGCACGCTGGTGAGCGCGGGTTCGCCTCCCGCCAGAGTTGTAAAAACTCTGGGAAGCGTTCACCAAGCCACTTGCTACTTTGGAGGACACAAAGGGTGCTGTGGTTGAACCAGTATCGCATACTATAGTATGCTTGCACCCATCGGCTTAAGGCGGGCCGATTACACTTGGTTCACGGACTACACACACATCCAAAGCCACTACAACACTACAAGCACTTCTCATCCTACATACAGTCTCTACGAGACAGCATAAGTCACTAGGTAGAGTTACATTGCCTGTATCGTCCCTGCTTCGATAGGGATAGGCCGGTCCTGCAGTGGACCTCAACGGCTGATGATATATATATATATATATATATATATATATATATATATATATGCAGAAACTTCGCTTCACCGTGAAGACATGTATGCAAAATAACCACAGGAGAGATGAAAGGTGCAACAGTGAGTACTTTCGTATGTTACACCTCCAGACAGAATGTAAACATAAGCTATGACCATTTTAAGTGTGGTAAATTGTTAACTGAATTCATTTTAAAGCAGTACCCCCCAGAGTAACAACTGATTGTTCCTTGTCTCCTGGTAGTACAGTCACACCTGTGTGGGATATACCTAACATTAATCTTCTAGGGCTTAAATTAAGCCGCAGTATTTACCCCCTTTTGTCAGGTGCATCCCTAAAGAAAAAAAATCAGGTACCTATTGTTCTGTGCATTGCCCGTTTTCAATTCCGGTCATCCTTTGTTCTGAGTGCCACTGCCTGATGCAGGTGTGCATAAGTTAAGCCTTAGTATTTACCTCTTTAGTCAGGTGTAACTCTAAGGTAAAAATTCAGGTACCTATTTTCCGTGTATCGATCAGTTTGAGTTCAGGTAATCCTTTGTTCTTTGTACCACTCCCTGCTGCAGGTGTGCATATAAGACCTCTTCCCTTTACGTTTCTGTATCACTGTCTGAAGATATAATACGAAAGTACTTACTGTCGCTCCTTTCATTTCTACTGTGGTTATATATATATATATATATATATATATATATATATATATATATATATATATATATATATATATATATATATATATATATATATAGGCCTATGTGTGTGTGTGTGTGTGTGTGTGTGTGTGTGTGTGTGTGTGTGTGTGTGTATTTTACATATGAGTGAAGCCAACAATTTTAGTTTACTAAGGTAGACAAGGAGGCGTATTTTTGTGTTGGCCTGACTCAGCCTTGACTTAAGTTATTGATCAAACTTATCCTCGAGACGGTCTCACTCAGTAGAGGACAGTCGACAGTTTTAACATAAGTTGATGACTAAGGGATATCTCTAGTGTATCTCAACAATTTTGATTCATATGAAAAAAGTTTACATAGCTAATTGGCCTCAAGCTGACAATAAGCGAAAACAATAGTTGATATCCACCAGTGTTATCTTCATGAGCAAAGACAACATTCCTAGCTTCACTCAAGTTGATTACTGATGCTTAGAGTTTTCTTTTAGCCTTCAATATAAAGCCCAGTACCGTGGGGAACATTGTTGCTGAAGGATAAGCAACAATTAATTTAATAGACTGAAAAACAAAAGTACGTACATGATTCAAAATGTATTGTTTATACAGCAGTGAAGGATGCTAAAAAAGCGAACAAAGCGCCTCGGACCCGGACGGACCATACGTTGACGACTAAGGAACGGACGAAGGACATTCTTAGGGTGGGAACGTGGAATGTGAGAGGAGTGAATGATGAAGTGAAAGAGAGAGAGAGATTGTTCAGGTGCTTGAGGATGCAAAAGTGGATATATGTGGATTGACTGAAACTAAATGAAAAGGTGAAAGGATGAGAGAATGGGAATATGGTTTAGGTATATGTGCGGGAGTCAATGAAAATGAGAGGGCAAGAGAGGGAGTATGTCTGATGATAAGCAAGAAGTGGAAGGAGAATATAAGAGAGTGTGGAACAGTGGGTGCAAGGATTGTATGGGTGAGGATGAAAGTAGGTATACAAGCGTGGGCGATTGTATGTGTGTATGCCCCGACAGAGGACCGAGTGGCAAGAGTGAAAAATGAGTTTTGGGCGAGTGTAGAAGCGTGTATGGACAAGTTTGAGAGGAACGAGAGAGTGCTGTTCATTGGAGACATGAATGGCAAAGTTGGGAATGTACGAGTGGATGGAGTGGTTGGTCAGTGGGGTGTGCCAGCTGACGTAGATGGGAATGGAAGTGCTGTGGTGGACATCTGTGCTTGTAAGGGGTTGGCAATAGCCAACACCTACTTTTGGCATAAGATGATCCATCGGTATACATGGAGAGTAATGAGGAGGATGGATGGTGAACTTGTTGAACGAAAGGCAATGATAGACTACGTGTGTGTGGATGAGCGAATGAGAAGACAAGTGTTGGATGCAAGAGTGTGGAGAGGGTGGGGGAATGGAGTCTCGGACCATCATTTAGTGATGGCCAAGGTAGAGCTGCAAAGAAAGTGGTTGAGGAGAAGAAGGGGAAGACAGGAGGAAGCAACTCCTGTGAGAAGAGTGGAGAAATTGCAAGATAGTGAGAAAATGACAGAGTATAAGAGCATAGTGGAAGAAAGACTGGGAAGGTATGAGTTGGAGCAGATGGAAGGGGTGGAAGACGTATGTAAGATATTCACGGAAGAGATAGGCGCAGCGTGTGAGGCGGTTTGTGGAGTGAGGAGGAGATGCAAGGGTGTGCAAGGGACAGCATGGTGGAATGATGAGGTGAAACGAGCTGCGGAACAAAAGAAGAAGGCATATAGTGAATGGTTAGCGAGTAAAAGTAGGGGAGAAGATGAGAGAGAGAAGAGAGAGGTATATGTGAGCAGGAGAAGGGAGGTTAAGAGACTGGTGAAGGAGAGTAAAAAGAAAGTGGATGAGGAGTTTGGGAGGAATCTGAGTGTGAAATGGAGGGAGAGTAAGAAATTGTTTTGGAAGGAGGTAAAGAAAGTAAGGCAGTGTGAAAGGGGAAATAGTAGGGGAGTGAACGATAGAAATAATAGATTGTTGGTGGAGAAGAGAGAGAAACTGAGGAGATGGAAGGAGCACTTTGAGGATTTGTTGAATGTGGAGAGTGAGAGCAGTGCGAGTATAAGTGGTTGGGGAATGGCTGGGAGAAGAAGAGATGAAAGGAGGGAGGAAGAGATCAGTAGGGCGGAAGTAGTGGAAGCGATGAAGAATATTAAGCTGGGAAAGGCCCCAGGAATTGATGGAGTGTGTGGTGAAATGCTTAGGTATGGGGGTGAGATTGTTGTGCAGTGGATATGGAAGTTGTGTAGATTGGCTTGGGAAGAGGGAAGGGTTCCAGAGGACTGGAAATCAGGTATAACTGTTCCTTTATACAAAGGAAAAGGAGAGAGAGAAGTATGTGGTAACCATAGGGGTATTTGCCTACTTAGTGTGACTGGTAAAATATATGGTAGAATACTCATTGATGGGGTTAGGCATATGACAGAGGAGCTAGTTGGAGAAGAACAAGGGGGATTTAGGAAGGGAAAAGGGTGTGTAGATCAGATATTTGTTCTAAGATGTTTAGTAGAGAAGTATCTAGAGAAGGGAAGGAAAGTATATGCTGCCTTCATGGACTTGGAGAAAGCTTATGACAGAATAGATAGGCAAGGTATGTGGAAGGTATTAAGAATATATGGAGTGGAGGGGAAATTGTAGAGTGCTGTGAAGAGTATGTACGAGGGAGCTAGGGTTACAGTGCGAGTGGATGGTAAGCTGAGTGAGTTCTTTGATCTCAATGTGGGACTGAAACAGGGTTGTGTGATGTCTCCATGGCTGTTTAATATATACATGGATGGGGTTGTAAAGGAGGTGCAGGGTAGGGCAGTGGATGTGGGGGTGGCTCTAATGAATGAGGGTGAGATTTGGAAGCTTCCGGTGTTGCTGTTTGCTGATGATACAGTACTGTTGAGTGAAGATGAATGGGAGTTGCAAGGTTTGGTGAATGAATTTGGGACCGTGTGTAATAGGAGGAATCTGAAAGTTAATGTAAACAAAAGTAAAGTTATGGTGTTTGAGAGGAATGAAGTCACAGAGTGTGCAGTGAGGTTGGATGGTGAGGATATGGAGCATGTGAGTGCATTCAAGTACTTGGGTAGTGTGATGAGTAAGGACGGAACTTTGGGGGATGAAGTGCGTGAAAGGGTACAGCAGGGAAGGAAGGTCGTTGGTACACTGAAAGCAATGATGAGAAGTAGGGAGGTGAGTATGGAAGTTAAGAAGTCACTGCATGATAGTATTGTGATCCCTACCCTGACGTATGGAAGCGAGGCATGGACCTTGCAAGAGGGGAACAAGTCAAAAGTGAGAGCAGTGGAAATGAGTTACTTGAGAGGAGCATGTGGAGTGACGTGGAGGGACAGGTTGACGAATGAAGAAGTGAAGGAACGCTGTGGGGTGGATGTGGATGTGGTTGAGAAGATTAGGAGAAATACACCGAGGTGGTTTGGACATGTAAAGAGAATGGAGAATGAAAGACTGACTAAGAGGGTGTATGTAGGTGAGGTGGAGGGAGGGAGAGGGAGAGGTAGACCGAGGATGAGGTGGAGGGATGGAGTTGAGAGGTATATGAGGGAGGGGGGGGTGAGTTGGGGGGAGGGTAGTCAAATGGTGGGTGACAGAGCGACTTAGAGGCGTTTTGTCTGCGGCCACCCTTTGCGGGATTAGGGCGTCGGGCTATAGATAGATAGATAGAAGGATGCTATGTTCACAGTGAAACAATGATTACGATGCCTAAGACAAAACAAGAAGAATTAAATAAGGCACAGACCACCATAGTAGATCAATATTTAACTTATTTTATTGCGAAGGGAAGGCTGGAGTTCTCTCTTCCGTCACAGTAACACCATTATTACGTATATAAATGAGCAAAATTAACATATCTAGAGTGATACGAGTTCAAGTTTATTATGTCAGTGATCTCCCCCACCATTGCTATACGTATCTAAGGATAGTCAGCTTTTTCCTCCTTACTCAAGTATATGCTCGTAATTAAGCAAAATCTTCTGTCGGTCCTGCACCACTGTTTCGTATTAAAACAACGTCACTAATCTTAATCTCACACAAAGATTTGTTTAAGAGACTTCATAGATGTGCTCCTCAGTCATTGTTACAGGTAATAGCAAAGTCAACATTTATGGCATGATTCAGGTTCATGATAAAGCGTATTATAACTTAAATACTCGTATGGGCAAAGTTAGCAGGCTCACAGAAGTCCAAACATATTCTTATGCTTGTCTCCCGCATCACTTGGGCGTACGAGTATAAAGGCAAAGTCAGCATTTCTTCCTCCACTCAAGTTTATGATCAAGGGAATTCCCGGGGCAGTCTCCTCCACACTATATGACGGAATACAACAAAGTCAAGGAGGTCGGAGGAATACACTGCAGCGGCCAAATGATGCCACAACCCGGCTCCGAGGTGCCCTAATTCTCCCCGCTGCCGCCGCACTGAGACACACACAGAATATACTATGAGGGGTAATGGGCCGAGAATTCAATTACGCGCTTGATTAAGACTGGGAGAAGACTGGCAGACCGCGCCCTACCAACGTCACCGTCCCAACACACGCCACCAGCTCTTCCCTCATGCCATTAGGTCGTATTGTTGTTTTCCGCTATGACTCACTCCCAGTTGAATAAAGCCGTCTGGTAACAGCAACAATGGAATAGACATTAGACGCACCCCACAGCCACCATAAAACACACAACCATCTGCTCAAGCCTTCTTATAAGAAGTCTAGTACCTTCAAATTGGCGGTACTATAATATTGAACTTAATTTGAATCTTTAATCTCTTTTTTTTTTTTTTAGGTTATTCTTGCTGTCGCAAGGCAGTTTCATTTTGTTTAAGGTAAACTTTCTAAGTCACAAGGGCTCGATGTAGTTAACACTAACCTCTTCACTGCTACTAGGAACCTCTCTTAAGCTTGATAAATTCGTCTGGTAGGAGAACTGTAAACAATAAATATACTTGAGCTTACTGATTGGGTAAGCACTATGCATGACCGCCTTCCCACCGCCTCTCACTCCACCCACTAGATTCATTGTATCCAATCCGTAAACTTCACTGAACTTATTAGACCAATCAGTATGGTGACGTGCATATTTTCAGTTTATTCTAGCCACCACCAGATAGTTAGACTCGGCTTAGGGTAGACTTTTCGAACTGCAGGGGTTATAATTGTCATTCGTTAACCCCTTCAGGAGAAGGGGCCTCTCCTAAGCTTAATGTAATTGCCTCTAAATTGTTGTTGTCGTTGATTAACCCAGGTCTAACTGAGCAATCAGACTCATCAACCGCCCCTGCAGGGCTGTCCCGTGCCGTGAACCAATGTACTCTTGCGGTAGACATCACCACCACCGCCACCGCCACCGCCACCACTGCTACTAGCCTACTCATGGGTATTATATTGTGAAGATCAAAACCAGCCTTCATAATACAGTTCACCATTTGGAGTTGTAATACTAACCCTCATAATGCAAGCCGTTTGCCCCAAACACGCCAACGACTGTGGTTACCAGCCATCTGCTACTTCTGTTATTACTTTTTTATTTTTTCTATAATATTACAGAGCTAATAAAGACATTAATCTGTTGGAGTCGCTGGTTTATGCGACTCTTTACCACAGTAGCTTCTTAATCTATACCCCGTAGAGAGACAGGCCTGAGGACTGATGATACCGCTGAGACATAGGAGTGCAGACCTCATGAGGGAGAATGACAGTCGGCATCCCATCCAGGCCATAACAGAACTCTGAGATTGATGCGTCTCTTCTCAGAAAGAACCTCTGCTAGTCTCGAGTGGAGTCTGCACGCCTCTGGACCCAGCCCACCTAGGGTTGTGAACACAGGGGGAGTGAATCGACCATGGTACAAATGTTGGATCATTTCTTGACAGTTTGTTTTTTTCTTGTTCATTCCTCATGTGTGCAGCCTCGAGAGGTAGTTGACGGTGACATGCTTCCTTAGTTTCATATGTCGAAGAAAGCCCTCTGCCCACGTGTCCAGAAACCTCGAGCACTGACATCCACTCTAACATCATTTGATGTTTTTGCTGTTCTGTGGATGAAGTGCTCACCGTCTAGAGGGAGCAAAGCTGGCTCTGCTGCTCCTGCTGCTGCTGCTGCTAATAACAGTATCAAAACGTTCATCTTATCGAAGGTGCTATGATCCTAGAAGAATACTCATTCCGGTGGCAGTATGGGTCACCCTAAGCCCATCTTCAGTCTCATGTTCTCCGGCCAGTCAGACTGGTGGACTGAAGGCGATATCACACGAGCCAATCATCAGGCTGCTTTCCTTGTCGGCGGCTTTTTCCCGGTTGTTGGTGATGATATCAGGCACCCGTGCCTGCAAAATTCTGTGTTAAATCTTACGGTTGTCAACAATCTGTAACCAAAATAAAGTTACCGTGCAAACGGTGCCATGAAAACCGATTGTGTAATATCACCTTCAGTTTGTTTTCATCTTGCCCTTGTTTAAAAAGCTGTACAGTTGGGCGAGAATAGAAACCGCGTAATGTGGGCCCTTTATATTTGGATGGGGGGGGGAGGGAAGACTGACAGTTAACAAATATGGTATAAACACACTGCTTGAATGACCCTCTTGCACATGATAGACATAAATGCTAAGCTGTCTCTTTCCTCAGATCATGTCTGGAGGAGAGAATTGTCATGCAGTAAATGTAATGTCCATTCTTCTTGGCTCATGTACCTATCCGCCAGAGGAACACTTACCGTCGTGCTTATATTTTGCTGTCCTTCGTTTGGGCATTTTCTTGCCCCTCAGGATATCCGTCTACGTAATGCATGGATTGATACCTCTTCCGTCCCTCTGTGTCGACTTTCTGCTCTTGTGTCTGAAGGAGGAATGGTCATGCGGAAACTGTGGTGGCTATTTTTTCTCCCTTGTCTATCGGAGGAGCTGTTACCGTTACGCACACATTTTTGGTGTCTTCTGATTTTGTGTTTTCTTGCACGGAGAAGCATTTGTCATGCATAGACTGATGACTAGTTCGTCGTCCTTTCCTTGTGTCATAGGAGATCTGTCAACGTCGTGTTTAGACTGGTGGCTATCAGGCATTCGTTGTCATATATCTGAAGGTTGCGTCATGCAGCGACAGATGCGGCTTCTCCATCATCTCTTGCTTTGTATCTGTGGAAGAAACTGCCCTCGTCATGCATGATGTGTGGCAGGTCTTGTGTGTTCCTTTTCTGAGATTGAAAGAAGGGGGTGGGTGTTGTTTTATTTTCCTGGTTCTAACCCCACGCAAAGTGTGGCGACACTTATATCGTATGTTCTATTCTGACAGAAGCGAGGGTTAGCCGGCACCATGCATAAACTTACAGATATTGTTTGTTCCTTTTCTTGTACGACCGTCATGCATAGTGTGTAGCATCTCTTGTGTCTTCAGTAAATCTCTAGAGTGAGCAAAGACCTAGCCAGTGTCGTGGAAAAAGACGGGTGACGATTGTTTCCTTCTTTAGTATGATCATCATGCACAGTGTGTGGCAGTCCTCGTGTCGTCCGTTTATATTTTAACATGGGATGGTTAGCCAACGTCATGCACAGAGTGGCTTCTTCTGCCTCTCCTTTGCACAATCGCCATGCATGGTGTGTGGTAGCTCTCGTGTCGTCCTTTTGCGACTTAAGGAAGGGTTAGACAGTGTCACCTACAGAATAACTATTGTTTCTTCCTTTTTGTATACTGAGGTCATGGATAGTGTGTAGCAGCTCTCGTGTCTTTTTTTAAGTGTGATGAAGGGAGGGTTGAACAACGTGAAATTTAGAGTGGTGGCTGTTGTTTTTCACTTTCTTGTGTGAGAGTGACTTCTCATGTCATGCATTTACTGTGACTAAAGGGAGGGCCATTCAACGCTATGCATAGAGTGTGGTGGTGGTTGTTTGGTATGTTTCTTTTGCTGCCTGAGGTGCTGGAGAATGAGTGATTAGGATCCGTATTTAAGTTCGATCCTGGTCAAGAAACAAGTACGTACACACATACACGTGCATTCGTATACTTTTGTATCACCGAAATGCAATTTCTTTTTCTTCGGTTTCCTGTGACTGATGGAAAAGATAAACAGCGCCTTGCAAAGAGGCTGGTTGGTTTCGTTTTACTTTTTTCTTGTGGCACAGTCATGAAAATAGAGAAACCTTGTTGTGTCTCCCTCTGGCCCTTTCATGCACTGTTTACGTTCGTACTTGTCTTCTTGTGCCAGAAACAGTTGCTATTTACCAGAGTGAATGGATGATGGCGGCTTTTTCCTCGTATTTTTCTAGCGTTTGGAGAAAGAGTTGGCCAGGGTCATGCTTAGTTTGTAGTTAGATATGTGTTGTCTTTCTTTTGTGTCTGAGGAAAGTGCTGTCCACCGCCATGCATGGGTTGTGTTCCTGGCCGTGTTCTCTCTCATTTTTAGTTGGCGGCTGCTGAGAAAATACTGCGTGACGGATCTAGTGGTTGGCTTACTGGACACTGATTCACTTGCCTCGCTTGTGACGTGATTATTATTTTTTTTTTAATGTGCGTGTAAGTGTTAAGGTTATCAAGGTGGCATTAAGAGAAAAAATTATTATAGATCGCGGTGCTGCGTATGATTTGCTTGTTTGATCCGTAACGGTTATGCTATGTTAGGACTGATGAGGCATCAACTATTGTACTCTAATGTTATTAGTGTGTAATTTATGCATCTGTGATTTAGTTGTAGTCGAAGAATTGTTTTATTACTCCTGCGAAACAGGATGGTATAATTTTGGCAACTCGCCCTATACCCTTGCGTGAGATTCAGCATGTGTGTGTGGGGGGGGGAGGGGGCGCACGCACCGTTGTTAGTGTTTGCGTGCTTTCACACCTCCTAGGCTATTTAATGGACTTGAATTAAACTTCCCAGGTGAGTTTGTCTGGTACTGGGAAGGTCCATCACTATATGCACTTTTCCAACCATGATGTTTAGGGGGTCAGCCCCCTTTTCCAAATAAAAATTTCTCAGAAATAGTGAAAGGAGAGCATATATGGCTTTTATATCTTAGTAAATGCTGTACAAAGAACTCTCATCCGTAATTCGATATCTGAGGAACGGGATCCCCAGTTATTCTGGGGGGGTCAGCCCTCTCCAAATAATAAAAACAATCAGAAAAAAGGGAAAGTGATCTCATGGACATCAGCGAAACCTCTCAAGCCAGTTCATCTACTTCTTGATAATGTCTTCCACTGTCTAAAATTTTACTATAATTTTTAACAGGGTCAGCCTCCCTCTAAATTTTATGAAGATTCACAATAGGGGAAAAAAGAGTCGATGTCTTTTTAAAGTATTAGTACTGTACATGTTTTACAATGGACTCTTATCCGTAATGCGATATGTAGGGAGCGTGACCCCCCAGTGATTCTTGGAAAATCAGCTCCCCTACCCCTCAAAAAAAAAAAAAAAAAAAAAAAAAAAGCTATTAGAAATAGGAGAAAGATTTGGAAGAAACTTCCCAGGTGAGCTAGTTTGATTATTCCGAAGGTCTTCCAATATATACTATGTACAGTTTTTCAACCTTGATTATTAATTCATTACCACACGGGCGCGGTCTTTTCATATTTCCTATTGAAATGAGCCTTTCACAGGTTGCTTGTTATTGTTCATGGATTACCACAACTACTGGGTATTTTTATAAACTTACATCTGAATAAACGAGGATTTAGAATACACATAGGCCTATATTCCGCTGACGTCTTTTTTTTTTTTTTTTTTTTTTTTTTTTTATGTGTCCGACTCTGGGCATAGGCTTCACAGCCTGCTATCAAGGCCCAGCAGTCCTCCTACATACCATACACCACTACATGTCACCACTTCGGCGCTAACACCCACCGTCCATATTGAATACATGCTAGGGCTGTCTCATACAGGACTGGTGTATTGGTATTAGCGGGGGTATTTTTACGACATGTCGGCGGGTCTTCTGGTGGATCAGTAAAGCCTGATTTAATGAAATTCAAATCCTTAAACTGTTCCCTGCCCCAGCCGGGATTCGAACCTGGGTCCGTTAGGACTGCAGGCCACCTCTCTACCGATTGAGTCTACCAGTAGCTGGCTATTATTTAACGTTCCTAACGCACATTTTCGAATTTGAATGCTGGCTGTCAAACGCAAACGAGGTTAGGTTGGTTTGGGTTTGGTTTGGTTAGGGTAGGTTCGGTTAAGTAATTAAGTTTCTCATAGCTTTGACACGGGATACACTGATACGTCCAGTCGAAGCGATGGGTGGTAAACAACGCGGCCAGTCGGAGAGATCGTCGGTAAACACTGCCGTGGGAGACCTGGCCGCTTCCATAACTACCCCCCAAAAGATAAACTTTGTCTTTTTCGGATCACTTTTTACTGTCACAGTTCAACAGCTGACTATCTGTGTTGCATATGTATCAGTACCTTGAGAACGTGAGTTTGATATAGGTGGAATCGCCGCGCCCGTTCGGTAAAGAATTATTATCCCTCGACTTTTAGGGGGGTGGGATCAGCCTTCTTCACCTAAGTAAAATTTCCCGGAAAGGTTGAAAGGGGGGTCTGTTCACGCCCTCCTACTCTGTATCCTCCAGATTCACGGTACCACATTATTGAACTTCATTTGAATTTAAGCTCTTCTTTATATTTTTCGACTTGGTCGAAATTTGACCTAAGCATATGACTTTGACCTTTAACCTATTGTTCCCAAAATCATTTTGTGTGCTCCCTTTGTCCCTCATACCTGCCACCAAGTATGGTTGAAATAATAAAAAACATTGTTATTTTGTTAACCTACTTTAAGCCGTTCTTCTACTACAGAAGCCGGCAGCTGCTATACTCACCAAGGTGGTGGTTTTCTCAGTCTTTGGTGACAACATGTGTGACTGTGCAGACCAATTCTGGTTCCACTAACTGCCACACATTTAGCATTTCATTTCTGGGTTTGCTAGGCAAACTCTTTTTTGGTTGTGCTTCAGTTGTCTGCGCTCTTCTCTGGCTGGGTTCCGAGCTTCCTCAAGGTGAATGGCTTCATCATTGCCGAAGGGTCTCCATTGTTCTCTATCAGAGGGACAAGTTTCAAGATCTCTTGGTATGATGTTTCATTTCTTCAAAGTTGTCCTTATATGATCTTTATATTTCTTCTGCCCTCCTGGGTTAGACTTTGCTGCAGGGAGTTGGCCAAACAGAACCTGGCAGGGAAACCTGCGCTCAGGCATGCGGAACACGTGCCCGACCTAGCCGATCAATTTTTGTTTTTCTTAAGCCAGCATGGTTTCAATCCTGGTTGACTTTGCCCTTTGGAGAATTTGTGAGTGATAGACTTCATCCTCTCATGTGAGTCGTAGGATGCACAGTAAGAATCGGACATGAAAATACCGAAGCTATTTGCGTGACGCTGGTAAATAGTCCATGATTTAGCACAGTATAAGAGGGTGGAGAGGCATACAGCTGTATATACTGATACCTTCGTCTCGATTTTCAAGTTGGTTTTTTCAAAGACTCTAGATCTTCGACTCCCAAAAGTGGCTGAGGCATGGTTGATTCGTTCAAGGAGTTGTGCATCAGTGTTATGTTTATGTGTGAGCACAGTTCTAAGGTAGGTGAAACTCTCCACCTGTTATACATTTTCGCCATTTCGTTCAAATGGAAGAGGCTCTTCTGCGTTGTTGCTCTGAGATATTATTTATTTCTGTTTTATTGACATTTATTAGCAGCCCCATAGCATGGTATATACTGCAAACGACGGTGAGACCCCCTTGTAGGGCATCTGGGGTATGTGCAAGGACAGCATAGTCATCAGCATTTTGGGGCTCTAGGAGACGTCTGACATTAAAAAAGTTACCATCTAGACGGAACCGGATTTTTATTCCATCATCACTGGGTTCATTTGTTGGTGACTTAAAAAAAAGAAAATTAAACATCGAAAATGGAACAAGAATCCATTTCCATTCCCATGTTAATTTATATAATGTCACACACACACACACACACACACACACACACACACGCACGCACGCACGCACGCACGCACGCACGCACGCACGCACGCACGCACACACACACACACACACACACACACACACACACACACACACACACACACACACACACACACACACACACACACACACACACACACACACACACACACACACACACACGTCATGCGTGAAATAAAATGACTTTAATGTGATTTCGATCGAACGTTTTGAAAGAGTACCGAGTTATGGCTGACATGTGCTTGAACAATAGGTCAACTCAAGGTCACACGAAAAGATCTACTTAAAGTACTTTTATCTGATTTAGGCCAATTTTTAGGGAATAATGCAGGGCAGGTCCAGGATGAAAGGATGTTGTTCATTTCAGGGAAGAGGTTTGTAGTGGAAAGGTTAGCTACTCGTATCAGTGAGTTACACAGCAAGGAGTCGGGCTGATCCCTTATTTCGTGGTCCTTTTTAATCTTTCGGTGATGTTCGGTATTGATTGCGTTATTATCAGTAACCCTAAGAGAATTTATCCAGAGAAGAGTTATTAATGTAAAGATTAAGAACAATCTAATTAATTGTGGGATGGTAAAACTTCGGTATTTATTTTGGTTAAAGCCAGTGATTATATTTAGCAGAAAGAAAGCCCACGTATAAAGAAATATTCACTGGCGGAAAGCATTCTCTGTAACCTTTCGACTGGCATGGTATCACTTTGGTATTTTAATCAGCTTATCTCCTTACGATTACGTATTCCAGAGAGAAATATGCTTTGTTGTAGGGTTAAGTATGTTCTTAGGTCCAACCCATTCACTGGTATGGTGGTCTATTCTTTTTATCTCCTGGCGATTTTATTTTACAAACAGAAACCCTACATAGTCACAGGAATAAATTCTTTTTCTCTGACTCTATCACCTGAATGATAATTTATTCAGTTCAAAGCTCCTGGTGATTACATAAGGGTTTTGGAGTGAGAAATCATATGCAGTCAAACCTGAAAATGAATACCCCACAGTCAGGCACGACGTCTGGATAAGAATTTACGACCCGCAGCTCTGAGAATCTCTTATGCAGCTGTATTCAAAATGCATGAAACATTTCCGTGGTAAAATAAGTAGAAGATTAATCAGAGCGAGATGGCATGGCGCTTTTCTCGGGTAAGTGAAGCCACCGCGCCACTTCCAGGCAGGCGAACATGCAGACAGATAGACAGGCAAGATTACAGATAGGCAGAGGGGAAAGCGAGAATGGGAGATAAGTATGCAATGAGGAAGGTAAAGTAACAAGCAGGAAGACAGACAAGGAGACAGGCAGCCAGGCAAACAGGTAGACACAGAAATTAGTAGGTTGAACGGAAAACGGAGGGGGAGAGGTAAAAAGAGACGAAAGCGTCAAAGCAGATAAACAAGCAGTGGGAAACAGACAGAGAGGGAGGCAAGGAGGGAAACGGGCAGAGAGAGAGAGAGAGAGTCATCAGGTAAAAAGGTAGAAAGGAAAGGAAGCTAGTACAAACAGAGAGAGAAGGATGAAGCAAAGACAGAGAAGGAGGCAAGGAAACAGGAATTGAGGAAGGTATTAAAACAAAAAGGTAAGGAAGGAGGCAAGGCAGAGATGCTGGCAGGGAGGAGGCATTCAGCCAAACAAGCAGGTAGAAAGGGGAGGCATTATATAGGCACTAGATAGGGATACATTGTTATAGACAGAGGAGGAGACAAGGAGAAAGGCAAAAAAGGAGAAATCAAGATAGACAGGTAGGCATAATGTTAGAGAAAAAAGGAAAGAGGAAAAATAGGTAGAGAGAGGTGTGTTAAGAGAGACAAGCAGATCTAGAGGAAAACAAACAGGAGAGGGAGGCATCAGTGTTGACACGTAGGCAAGCAGGGAAACGGGCAGGTAGAGAGGATGGTATCGATGTGGGCAGGCAGGGAGAGACGAAGGCATCAAACTGGTAGACAGAGAGGCAATGGGAAAGGCAGACAGAGAGGGAGGTTAGGAGAGAAACAAGAGGGACAGGTAGCCAGGCAGAAAGAAAGGCAGACAGGTAGCCAGGAAAAAAGAAAGCGAGACAAAAAAAATGAGTTAAGTAGAAACGCAGGAAAAGCAGAGAATCAAGGAGGCAGACAGACAGATAAGCAGGCAGGGAGGGAAGGAGGTAAGGAGGTAGACAATCAAGGACTTAGAATGTCACAAAAGGAAGAACGAAGCCGAGACAGGCTGAGAAGGAAGCAAGGAACCAGACTGAAGACAGGGAACAAGGAGGTGGGCAGGAAAAATGAAGAGAAAAGGAGACAAAGATGGAAACAAGTAGGAAGAGAAATAAGAAGGGAGAAAGGCAGGGATCAGAGAACGAGACAGGAAAGCAAGAAGACAGAGATGAGGCAAGGAAACATATTAGCAAACAGGAAGAGAATCAAGCAACTAGGCAAGCAAATAGTCAGACTAGGTGTTCAGAGAGCAGAGGCAAGCAGTCAGGCAGGCAGTGGAGCGGACATAAATATAAGCCTGGGACAGTGTGGGTGAGCATCTAGCCTGTGTCATACTCGAGGCAGCCAGAGGCACATCTCACACGCCCCCTGACACCGCCTCCGCACACCGCACATGACGGTGAAGGATGGCCTGGGAGGCGGTAGTGGAACAGGGCAAGCGAGACATATAGACCCAGCTCAAGCATTACTGTAGGGAAGTGGTGGGTGGGAAGGAGGCGGCCCACTTAGGAGAGGATTGCACGCAGGTTCCAAATTCACCTGTTTTTATCCAGACGCCTGCGCGCACAATCTCTCTCTCTCTCTCTCTCTCTCTCTCTCTCTCTCACACACACACACACACACACACACACACACACACACACACACACACACACACACACACACACACACACACACACACACACACACACACACACACACACACACACACACACACACACACACACACGGTGTATATTTTCTCAGCAACAAATGAAAGGTGCAGCTGTCGGTAATAATCTCCGTTAAGCATCTCGTCACTTGAATATGAAACCTAAACACATTACTTTTTCCCTGTACAGACTGGCTTTTCTTTTTCTTTTTTTCGTTTCTTTTTCTTTTCGTTTTTACTGCATGGCACACATGTTTGCGATTTGTGTCAAGAGCTATCATTAACCTCCTGTCCCTATATCTCATTAATACTTGAGATGGACAGGTTCCAAGCACAGGGACAGGAAATCTCAAATCTTTATAACTATCGAGAGTTCGTTCGTTTACAGAATTCCTGCATCTATAGTGCAGGCCGGGCCATACATTAGCTCAGTCAGTGGGGTGTGGGCTGCCTTAAAATATAGTAAAGGGGAAGACAGGGCCTGGGGATTGCCCAGCACACACGCCCTGTCTTCTGGTCAGCTTTGTGGTGTGTGTAACGCCTATCAAGAGATTTCTAATTCTGATTGGCCATGCAGTATCAATCAGGCCGTAGAATAAACAAACCCTTTATAATGGTCTAACGAACCACTCAAAAGGATGTTTAATTCATAATGCTGGTCCAATTTTTATTTATGATATCACCAGAACTGTATAAGTTTGAATGTATTTTGAATATCAGACTTAACTGCGTAGTCAACAAAACAGTTCTAACTCGAGGGCGTTGCAGGTCAGTCTTAATCACTAATCGCGGTAGCGATTCCTGTGTAGGGATGCGCAGGTTGAAATAATGTTCCATACATACAGTGTAGGGACGAGTGCACTAAAACACATGCAAACTATAAGTATTCAGAATAAAAGACCTTTGCAATTCAAATGCAAAGCTGTTTGCAAAGCCCGCAAATTGTCGTAGAAGTCGCAAATTCGAGTCGCAAAAGTATTGATATACTTCTTTCATCTTCTTTCCATATTCTCTCGTCATCAGTACTCCAAACAAAAAGGTGTACACGAGGGTGTTACGCACCACAACGTTTTGTAATATGAATCTCATCCCTTTCAAATGCTCTTCTGTTTCTTTGCCTTTTTTTTCAGCCCTACAGTACATCTTAACAGTCGCTTCAAAATCAAATTTTGGTTCTTTGTGATATGAGGAACGGAGGCCGCATGTGAAAATTTTAACTAGTTGAATGCATCTATGGCCCATATCCGTATACGTCCTGTTAGTAGTTTTCTTAATTCTTTCATGAACGGTTAATAATTCTGCATTTTTATTCTTTATTAAGTTTAAACGTGAAAACAGGGCTAGGGTTATAATTACTGCGACACTTTTGAGAAACTGAGAAAAATTCGAGTAAAGCTAATTGCAGAGAAAGCAAGGTGTAATAGTAAAAAAAAAAAAAAAAAAAGAGCGAGAGAGAAAGTCTTTCATCACATCTGTAAGCGAGTCCCACTTTCATCTTCAGCCTCGCCACCTCGCTGATTATTTTTCCTGTTCCGCCAGAGCCCTACACCAGAACAGCTTTTTGATCTTTTATGTGTGGCGGCAGACAACTTTTCCACGGCGGGGGAAATATACACACACACACACACACACACACACACACACACACACACACACACACACACACACACACACACACACACACACACACACACACACACAGACGGGGGGGACGTAATTATGAGCCTCGGTTACACATTTTTGCCCAAATTCTTTGATACAACTAGTGAAATTGAGGGTAAATGAAAAGTAAAAGAAAAGGGCAGATGTGAGATGGGCAAGTGTGACGAGGGCTGGTGTGTAGAAGGCAAGTGTGTAAAGGGCAGGTGTGTGGAGGGCAGGTCTGTAAAGGGCAGGTGGTTGGAAACCAGGTGTGTAGAGGGCAGGTGTGTGTAGAGCAGGTGTGTATAGGACAGGTGTGTAGGAGGCAGATGTGTAGAGGGCAGGTGTGTAGGGGGCAGGTGTGTGTGAAGGAATAGGCTATGTGTGACTGGAAGGTGCTTAGCGGTGTGTAGGGAATGTGTGCGTAAAGGAAGGAGTGTATGATGTGCAGAACAAGTGTGGATATTGTGTGTGTGTGTGTGTGTGTGTGTGTGTGTGTGTGTGTGTGTGTGCATGACTGAATATGTTTGCATGTATATTTATGTGCATATGCGTGTGAAGTTACCTTGATCAAAGAACCCCCACGAACAGTACGAAATAAGGGACGTGTTTGATGTGACCACTTGGATGCTTACTCCGCTCCATTTCTCTTTGCCTTTGCCTTTAACGCAGTTAGCACGACCACGGTTATTTGTTTCATTTTAGCTTCCGTTCGGCCATTTTGTTCAGAAAGAATGACGTATGGTAGAACAGAGAAGCTGAGGCAATATTGGTTAAGCCTTTCATGAGAAACGACTCTTTTATATTCTTTCCTGAGGAGCTGGAAAGAAAGTCTATTGATTCCTTCATTATAACTGTCTTTTTCATATGTCGTGCAACCGTCAAATTATTTTATGAAGCTTTGAGATCCCTGTTAGTTAAGGAACAAAATGCAGATCACATAACGATTTCTAGCTATGTATAAGTAAGCTGAAACCCATCGTAGAACGCTGCAGGAATTTTGAGCATGCTAATCATAAAGACAGGGCACTGAGACTGACATTAGTGGAGACAATTTCCGACCCTTTGAATGGCAGAAACATCCATTAGCCCGTTTCTTCACGTTTTCCTTAGTTCATGTCACCTCCAGAAGAGTTTATTTAGTTTATGGGACAACTCTCGTAGTGACTGTGTTATGGCAGGTAACCTTTTCAGTACGAAATGTCCTCTAAACTGCAAAGAATCGCCTGTAAGTGGCACGAATATAAAGGACGTTATGATGAATAAGACGTTAGGATTAATACTATAACTTGACTTTTGAGGGAAGTGCATACTAAAGACGCCGTCGTTCAGGAAAGGTTAATAGAGAATAGCACGTCGTGAAGTTAAAAGTCTATAACTTTCTTATCTGTACATCTTTCTACTCGGTTCACTCATCTCTCTCCTAGACAAGAACTTTTCACTGAGTTTCCTAAGTCCTACCTTGGGCTTAACTTAGCAGAAGTAATGATGGCTTTAATTATACTACAGTCCACGACTATGGGTGATAATATACTGTATCGACTAATGTGGATCGACGGGTTTGCTCGGCCAGACGGACAGGATTTTAAAAATATTATACAATCGTCTTCCCAACGTGATGTCTTTTATATTATATACTTGCTAATTTCATACCAGTCTCATCAACGTAGTAAGGACTTTTCAGAATAAAACGACTAGATAGAACGTACATTAATCCCCTCAGTATGAGAGGCCTTCCTAGACGTAGCACAAATAAATTATGTCATCGCACTAAAGGAGCTGATATACTCATGTGTCGGCATTTTTCTCCCCGACATATTTAGTGTTAATGGCCAAGAAGAATATGTTAACTTACCATATTGATTAAGAAATGCTAAGAGGTGTTGGGGAGTGTCCTGAATCCATAATATACTGTTATTTTATGATGAGCCTTAGTTAGTACGGTAAATGGTTCTCATATGACATAAAAATGAATATTAAATGTAAGCTAATCTGATCTCCTTATTCTCTCTTTCCCTCTTCTCCCTCTCCTTGCTCTTCCTCCTTATTCTCCCTCTTGTTATTCTCCCTGTTGTTATTCTCCCTGTTGTTAGTCTCCCTCACTTTATTCTCCATCTCCTTATTCTCTCTTTCCATATTCTCCTCCTTGTTTCCCCCCCCTCCCCGTCTCTCTCTCTCTCTCTCTCTCTCTCTCTCTCTCTCTCTCTCTCTCCCTCTCTCTCTCCTTATTGTGTCTCTGCTGATTATCCTTCTCCTCATTCCCCTCCTCCTAATTCTTCCTTTCCTCCTCCTCCTCCTCCTCCTCCTCCTCCAGTATAATATTGACATGTTATTCCACGAGAGGGCAAACCAAGAACAAAGCTCCAATTCATGGGAGGTCAGGCCACGTCAGGTGAAAGCAGGTCGGTTTCAAATCTTTCTAGTGTCCGACGATTATATTTATCCTGGTACAGACTCCATATAGTTAAAAGATTATATTGAATACTGAAAGAGATATACAGGATGATAGAGAAGACAGCATTTTAGATAGACGTGCAACAGGCTGAAAGAAATATATATAAAAAAAAAAAAAAAATGGCTGGCAGACACAGAACTGAAAAAATTGAAAATGAAGAAAACGAGGGAAAAGAAAATGGAAGAAACAGCGACTAAGGCAGCAAGAGCAGGAGAAGCCGTGGGAAAGATGAGTGACATGTTGAAATAGATACGACTGAGAGAGAGAGAGAGAGAGAGAGGCTTTTATAAAAATAAGATGGCTCTTATATTATCTGTAATGGTATACGAAGTTGCTTGCTTGCATGCTCTCCACCTCACAGAAAAGAAATACCACCGTGTGCATTTTTCATGTGTGTGTGTGTGTGTGTGTGTGTGTGTGTGTGTGTGTGTGTGTGTGTGTGTGTGTGTGTGTGTGTGTGTGTGTGTGTGTGCGCGCGCGCGCTGGGGGGGTCGTTCAAATGTGTATGCCTGTGTGAGAGTTTGCATGTCTGTGTTTGTTTTTGTGTTTGTGTGTGTGTGGGGATTATTAAGCGGGTCTGTATCTGCCTGCCTTTCTCTGTGTATCGCTGTGTCTGTTAGCGTCTATGCATGTATATATGCTCTCTGAGTGTTTTTTTTTTTTTTTTCCAATATTTTTCGGTCTTGATGTGCCTGTCTCTGAGTCTGACTGTCGTCCATCGTTTCAGTCTGTCTGTCCGTCTGTTTCTATGCCGGAACTAAGAGGTGGGGATGAGGTGGTGGGGACGTGCATAAAAAATATGTGCTCATACGTTCTTCCCTCCGGCGTTCCTCTCGTGCCACTCTCAGATCCAGCTCTCTCACGTTCCCAACACAATGGCGGGGATTTTTGTAACGAATCCAGCGGGAGTAGGAGGGGAAGAAAAAAAATATCGTGTCTGGAAGATTGGATGTGAGTGGGAATGCAGGGTTTAAGACAGGAAAATTACTGTTCAGTCCTCGTTTTTTAGTCGACTTTTTCAAGGTAATTTCTGCTGTTAAATACGCAGTAAGTCGCAGGAAGATTGTCTGATGAGTTTACATTGCCGATCATAAAGTCTATCTGTCAGTTCCATTTACTCACAATACTAACTTGGAGAGGGACGCCATCACGTAGTGGCATTAATACAACAGGGTAGATCTGCTGCCTGGTTATACAAACGTCCTTCAGCTTCTTTCCCATCCCCCAAACGGAAGATGTTATACTGCAGAAGGACAGCTGCAGCCTACAGTTCACCATATTCACATCCTGATGAGCTTGGGGTCGAAACAACAACAGTAACAACAACAAACTGTGAATTAAATGTGATATTTTGGGATCGATCCTTGACTTTTGATGACGATTGCCTGTAGTAGACTAGATCATCCGGAGACTGAGCGACGTTTTCTCTTGTCCATAGCAGGTTCCGTATGACATCTTTCATACTAGCTTCGGTCTGCCAACAGGGCGTCGATACCCTGTTGTGTATTATATTTAAAAATTTTGTAGACAATTATATATATAAAAAGTCTGAACAGAGCAATACAGTTGCCAACGTGCATGATGCAAAAAAGTCTCTAATTAGGGACGAGCATCGATGACCTTTGATGTTACACTGCCATGATGTTTTACTTTAATCAGTCAGTCGCACTGGACGAAGTGTCTGGGAATTTCCTGACGCCACGTGAATACGGCCCAAACGATGATAAAGTATGTGTGGGGAAGACTTGAAATTGTTGGTATTGGAATATATTTCCTCATAACAGCTCCTTGCCGCCCTAGCGACAAAGCTTGTTTATGATAGTGACAGTCGTCGAGTTGATAGTGACAGCTGCAGCTCCAACGTGTTCGGGGAGGGAGTGTAATCCTGAGGAGAGGAGCACCCATAAAGCTCATGAAATTCTATCCAGAGTAATGAAAAAATAGGCCTGTTTACGAATATATATTGCACATCAAAAGGATTTGCATTTAAAATAATTTTTAAAACAAGTTCGAACACTACTATCGGTCAGAGCTAATGAATAATAATTAACTACAGTTATTTAGTAATTGCACAAACATAAGCCTGTGGCTACTGCAAGATTCGTTATTCACTTTATACTGTAGAATAACTGCAATTAGCTTCTCATGCTCATTTACAATTTCTGTTTATTTAACATGAGTATGTTTGTGAAAAAAAAAAAAAATAGTTTCTCTGGAGCGGGGGGAGAGTGTGCGCAACTACCTTGGATAAAGGAAGGACGATGGAAAGGAAGAACCAAAGGAGAGAAAAGAAGAAAACGTAGAACCAATGGTGCAAAGACTAGGAGGGAATGGGTCTGCGAGGTGCAGGAAAATACTAGGATGTAAGAATCAGAAAACGAAAAAGGAATTAATCACTTTAGCCTTATGACATTTATATCATTATACTCTTTCTGCCTCTGGACAGTTTTATTCAGCGCAGAAGTTTTTTCCGTATTTAACTTCTTGACCAGTGGAGTCCAATATAACCGTTAATTAAAATCGTTTGGATCTAGTTCAGTTAAAATTTAAGAAGTAATCGTATTGCTAAGGTAAAACTAGTTTGTAAGAAACAGGGATAGGACGTGTTTACAAGATGACAGAAAGCCAAGAAAGTAAGAGAATGTGAAATGAAAGGGAAACAATATGGACAAATTTACAGAGAGAGGAGGACGTGCGTTGATAGCGCTAGGAGCCAGTTACTCTAAGGTTTAGGAAGGTAAGAGAGAAGGGTACCGGATCTGAAGAAGGAAAATGATGTAATGTATGTGGAATACCAGAAAAAGATAGAGTTAAAAGGCAGGAAATAGTGCATAACGAAGTCTACAACTGATCTTCTGCGTGACTTATAGACAAAATTAATGTATTGATCATCATGATCATCGCCATAATTCATACCTTTTTTTCCCACGCATGAATGGGGCGAAGCTGGGTACGGAGAACTAGACAGAAATGAGAGCGGGAGAAACTAATCACAGTCTGTCCAATTGCATGGGCCTCACTCCCACTCACCATTCAGGCCTTCAGAATCATGACTCCACCTCACAGGCCTGCACCTCCACACGTACCCGCTTCATACTACCATTTAGCAAAACGTTTTCTCCATTCACCACACCAGAGCATCTTTTCGCGCGGCAGGCATCACTTTACTCATATGTACATTTACTTTCAAGGCACAGCCCTCACAACCACAGGACTCTAACCGAGCCTACTAAGTTCTTGCCCACTATTTGCAGGCAGCATCGCATCAGATTTAAGATACTTCAGCCTTCATCATTCATTTCCAACGCCATCCTTCTCTTCATGTCCTTATGATGTGAACAATTAAGAATGATGGAACAGGGAAAAAAAGAAAATGAATGAAAGTGTCGGATTCAAAGACAATATGAGTAACAAACGATGCATTTGAGAGAGAGAGAGAGAGAGAGAGAGAGAGAGAGAGAGAGAGAGAGAGAGAGAGAGAGCCTGTGCACAATATCCGAGTAAAAATGTAAGAGAAAAAAAGAGAAAATGATCAGCAAACACGATTTACCAAGAAATGTGAAAGGAATTGGGCCAGGAGCATTAACTCAAATTCGAAAGGAACCTGGAAAAAAATTAAGAAAGCTGATTATTCAGTAGAGCTGCTTGGAAGCATGCTAAGTAGAAATCAACAAACATTCAAAACAATCAACATGAGCTAGCCGTGTGGGACGAAAATCCAAGATGGCCGCCAATGGCGTGGGACACTTATATAGCTTTGGAACCAGAGGTCACAGATGGTCATGTAATACTTCTTTTTAAGGCTTTTTGGGTATAAGAAAACCATTTTTACCATTATTTCAATTATTAATTGACGTATGTTCAAGATATGATCAAGGTAATGTACTATTTTAAACAAAATGCTAAATTCAACACATTTAAAATCAACAATCAACACTAAATTTTGCAAGCAGCAGTTAGTGAACTACTTCTAAATAAAACATTTTTTAAGTATCATAACTAGTTATAATCACAATTATATCATGAGGTCTCAGTATCTTCTCCATCAGGTCGGCATGAATTTGCACAAGATTGACCACCACACGAGGAACATATATGGTAGGTGTACAGTAGAGTACTGCTTTCTGACATTTGCATCTCTTGCCACACATTTGTTTATACCCAAATGACGCAATGAGAACATGGTCTGTTGCTACTGTTTTGTCAGTCAAAATGGGATTAAGCATTCCACCGTGAAGCCCCCAACCCCAGTCAGTAGGATATAGATCCTTAACATTGCCAAACCACTCCTAAACTGAGAAGTAGGCTCGATATGAGTGGTACTTTGCAGCTGAGGATTTGGAAGGATGGCTCTGAAGTTGGAAGCTGCTGGATGCTTTGCTTATCCTCTGCATGTACTGCACAAATCTCAGCTTATCAAGTGTTGTACATGTCGGACTGGCATTATATAACTTCAGTAAGAATGTTCCCTCCTCTCTGGGTACTTCTTCATGGTTGGCATCGCTCTTCTGAAACACATTCAATGTCCTCCAATCCTCGCTTTCCAAGACTATCACGGCCTTCTTTTTGCCAGTGCCATATAAGGCAGAGGCTGTGTCACATCTGGTGATAGCGTGTGTTATCAATATGTGTTGTCGAGTGTGTGGATGCATTACCTACTGGATGCTATGTATGCTATAAACAAAGTTTCTTGCATACTACATGTAAATATTGTCTGTTGTGGCCCTATCACCCAACATGACAAGCAGATCTGTATCCTTTGCCACAAGAACAACAGGTCGTGCGATATTCCCAGCAAATGCCAATGCTGTGCTACTTATTAAGCAGTCAACATCGGCCTGACTTTGACAGCAAGCAACACCTTCAGACGTACGCCGATCCTTCAGCCTACTGATTAACCGTTACTTGTTACGATTTGCTAAAACAGAGCGTTGATTGCCCGTGACTGATGTGTTGAAATCAAACACTATGACTGCAGAGACATTTGGATCAATGCGGTCGTTCTGTTGAGTTACCTAGGTTGACAGGGTAAGATTTGTGTCGCCATCAAAGCAGGCAATGCATTCTTTGCCATAGTTATTGATAACATGATTCACATATCTGTCATACACATCACCATACATGCAGTCCACAGGCCATGTCACATTTTGCAGCAGATGTCCTCCATCCACCACATAGTATTGGTTCTCCAGAGCTTCAGAGGATATTGGGACTACTGGAGCTTTCAGCGCCTTGGCAAAATCACGTTTGTTGTTTCTGCGCAATGTACCCTTGTCTAATAGCGGTGGTGGCTGTATCCTAAACATATATTTAAGGTGATTCTCCATATCTGATTGGTTCTTTATCACACATATGACCCACATGAAGAGTAGTGTAGAGTCGACCTCAACGTCTTTGCCACGGGCAGTGGCAGTACAAGTTGGAGCACCAATAAATAAATCTCGTCACTCCTTTTGAGCTTTACATCTGCTTAGTTCAGGTCACTGATACGTTCAGCTGCCTCATCACCTGATTTGACTGTACAATTTGCATTAGCACAAATAGTTGCCACGACTTCAGTATCAGTGCAGACCAGTCTCTCTCGGTATTCACCTGTGTAGGCAAATGGCAAATGGTGTGATTGGTAGTTCCGGAAGGTGAAAAGGCATCTGCTATCACACGCAATTGTAGATTCCCGGAGGTCAGTGTGTTGGTCAGCTGTCTGAGAATATAGACCACAGAAAGACTAGTGACTCAAAAACAAGAGCTATTTGTGGCAGGACATGGACCATCTTGGACTGTTTATTGCCAGTAATTCCACGACCATATGCTAAACCTCCATCTTTCTTGAGTATTCACATCAACACCCGCTCAAATGTCTGGTCAGTGAAGCCTTCAGACCAGAACCTGTGAGTTCTTCTGATGGTCTAGTACCCACAGATTGTGTACCTCTCATACTGCTACTTGTCCAAGAGGTTAGATATCTGCTTCTTCTGGTCTAGATAAAGTTTAGTACTCTTTTCATATGCAGTATGTCCCCAAGAATGAAGGACAAGGATCATCTTTGAGATGCAAAACAGATGTAGTTCCCAATCACCAGTACGTTCAGCTCGGATGGACAGCAGCAATATGCGCACCATATTAATGTACTCTGTCCATAGTTTCCCAGATTTACTGTTCAGAGATCATTCCTGTTCAAGATCATTAACGATCTGAGTAAGCTGAGTGACATGTTTATGGAGAACATTGTCTTGTGGGCATTACCATTTTTAGGAGCATCTCATGTAGGGTTCTGAGTTTGTTCAAGTTAACTCCACTCAAACAGTTTGGTGTATCAAGGCATCTCAGACACAACCGAGGCGGCAGAAAACATGTGTGCACGTAGAGCACGAGCGTATGCATGGCCTGTCAACATTTGCTTTACTGATTTAGGTGCATAGACAGTTTCTCACTGCCCTTGCAAACCACTGCCCTTGCAAACCACTGCCACTCATTACGTTACTCATTGCTCTCGTGTAAGGCATAAGCAGATGGAATCAGCCTAATCTTGCAATGGGTTTGGTGAGGTTTGGAGATGACTGGACTACTTCAGCTGTTTTAATGTAGAGAGATTGAACAAATGTTGCTGGAGACACACCCAACTTACATTTTTCAGTCAGATTTTGTGCGTAAGCACGAGCCGAGTAAATAGTGTGTGGTTGACTGGTTCAAGACACTGTTTAGGATCGGATGGCATGATGTAAAGTTCTCTGCACCATTTATGAGCCGGAACTGGACACTAAGATAACAGCTTTTCATCTAGTCCATCTCTCAGATCACCACCAATGTTCAATATGCTAGGTAGGCCACTTTCTGTGACAGTACATCGGTCTGAGGTGATTGGCTTAACACAAAAATCACATCACACTGTTCTTGTGCTGCCATCTCGTTCGATTCACACTGTCTACTAGCGATCTATGTACTGCCTCTACACTCCAGTCTGAATCCAACCTGAAAAATAAAAACATGTGATGAAGTATACTCTGGTTTTTAAATTCATAACAAAATTAACAATATAGATTTCCGATTTTTTGCGTTTGGCGCACGTTCTCTGTGTATATCAGCGACATAGAATTCTTAGAATAATAGCAGAAATTGATTTATCACTCGTTAAAACCCACAAAGGTGGTATGACATGACCAAATGTGAATTTTGGTCACAGCTATATACTCACCCCATGCCGATGGTGACCAGCTTGAATTTTTCGCCCTACACGGTTAGCTACGTGGAATGTTTAGAATGTTTGTTGATTTTGACTTGGAAGCCCTCAACTGTATGTAGCTTTCCTGAAAAAAAACCAGGTTTCTTGATTTTTTTTTTCCAAGTGTATACTGACTGCTCCTGGGCTAAATGAGAAGAGCGAAAACGTAAGAACTGGGAAGATCAATATGAAATTATTGCGTGGAAGATTTCGGAAGAGTGGGGAAGCAAAAATAAAGAGAACGAAAGAGATATAATTAAGTTCGACATTTATAGGAGAAATTGAAAGCGACGAACTTTTGTTGAGTGCAAGATTTAAGATTTTCTCTGGCAGGATCTAGCGGAGAGAGAGAGAGAGGGAGAGGGAGAGAAGAGAGAGAGAGAGAGAGAGAGAGAGAGAGAGAGAGAAGAGAGAGAGAGAGAAGAGAGAGAGAGAGTTTGTGATTGTGTATGTTTTGTGTTTGGAAGTGTATGTGTTGATGGGTGAGTGTGTGTGCTTAAATTCTAATCTGAATCCACGTCAAAGCGAGTGCAAGTGAGAGTCCAAATCCAAACAAGTTCAATTACAAACGAGTCCGCATCACGACGGGTTCACGTCTAAATAAGTCTATTTCCAAATTAGTCTGAGTCGAAATGAGTCCAAACAAATTCGAGTTTATGCGAGTTCGAACCCAGGTCCAAACTAATCCTGGTCAAAACGAATCGGAACCCAAACGAGGTCAAACGATTTCACGTCTGAATGAGTCTGAATCCATACGAGTTTGACCACAAAAGAGTATGAGTTCAGACGAGTTGACTTCCAGTGAAGGCCATACTAATCATAGTTCAAAAGAGTCTTAGCTGAAGCCAGTCCGAGCAGAAGGCGAGTCCTAATTGAAACGAGTCAGAGTTCAAACCAATCCGAGTCCAAGCAAGTCCGAACCCAAATGAGTCCGACTGCAAATAAGGCCGAGTCCAGACAAGTTCGAGTTTAAATGAGTTTGAATCTGAACGAGTCCCAATCCAAACGAGTCCTAGTTAAATGCAACTAATTAGGAAAAAAGTCAGAGTTAAAGAGTCCATGTCAAGACGAAGTCCAAATTGAAACGAGCCCTATTTCAAACAAGTTCGAGTGAGTTTGAGTCCATGAGTCACGAGTTCGAGGCCGAGTCCATACGAATCCTAGTTCATGTGTTCATGTGAATCCGAGTCCATACGAGTCCGAGTCCATGAGCTCTTGCACGTCCGAATCCTAACCATTTCGAGTCAGTACGGGTTCAAGTTCATAACAGTCCGAGACCATACCAGTCCCAATCCATACCAGTCCGAGCCCATACCAGTCCGAGCCCATACCAGTCCAAATTCAAACGACCTCCGTTCCAGTGAGAGCCTGGGACTGCTAGAAAGTTGTGTTAGGATTTGGATGAAAGGGAGAGAGGATCACAAAGCCAGGTAACTGTAAAGGAATCTTAATGAGTTGTGTGGACTTTGTGGTGGTTAAATAATTAGGTCAGTGCACAGGAGAACAGAGTAATGTGTACAAAATAAAGAAAAACAAACTAAGTAAAAATTTTAGTGTAGGAAGGTAAATTAATACTCTCTCTCTCTCTCTCTCTCTCTCTCTCTCTCTCTCTCTCTCTCACACACACACACACACACACACACACACACACACACACACACACACACACACACACACACACACACCATCCGTGTCACATCATTACGATATTATACTCACATTTCCCAGTATTTGGTTTGAGTATGATCATTTTGCGCAGGGACAAAGCTTAAAATATATATATATATATATATATATATATATATATATATATATATATATACTGTAGATTTCTCCTACAGATGATTCATGCAACAACGCCAAACAGTATTCGAAGTAGCAAAAGCGATCATGGATTAACAAGTATGACATATATATCAGCTATCACAATAAAAATAGTAATAAGAACAATGATAAGGCAGAATAACAAATAGGACAATTGCAACACCACCACAGTAACACTACTTAAACTAATGGCATTTCAATCGGGAAAACCATAATAAAAACATTACCAATTTCTGCTTTAACAATCACCATATCAGTAGCAATCACCACCACAACAACCATAGCAATGACAACCACAATAACCTTAGTCCGATTATATACACTCACAACAAAAACCAGAACAGCAATGGAACCTCACATCAACAAAAACATGACGACCACATCAATAACAACAACATCAATAATCAGAGCAAAAAGTACACCGTGATTATCCCGACCAAGACCAAGGAAAAAAAACTATACAAGTGAGCAAGATCAGCAAAAAAAAGACACCTACTTCAACAAAAAACTTTTAGTGCCAAGAACTACAAATTCAGATATAAATATGACAACAGAGGCAAAGACAACAGTAATGAAAGTAAGTAAGCAGCAACAAAAATATAAGGAATAACAATAAAGGAAAAAGAGCAAAAACAACAAGGCTTCTCCCCTCACCGGATAATATGAAGAAAAATTATCTTTTGTCTTCAGGCCAGGACCGAAATATAATTTGATGGATACAAGGAAAGACACAAAAATGAAGAAATTTGTGGATCCAGTATTATTAACGAGATCAGTGTCGAAAGAGGTGCTGTTGAGGGGAAAAAAAAAAAAGAGATGGAGGAGGAAGACATATGAGGGACTATCTGGCGTTAAGAGATAAATGAAGCCGGTTGGGGGACGAGGGTATTTTGTTTAACTAGAGCCCCCAGTTTTAATCAGGACCATCAAAGAGTACATACCGCCTCCAAGGACCATCCCTACTTTTGACCTTGGCATCTATCATGTTGTGCACAGAATCTAAACATTTGTTCCTCTGATTATCATCAGTCATTATTCTAAATTATGGGCAATGCCACCCAGTAGTTTTTCCTCAGTTTTGTTATCAAACAGGCAGACAAGCCGAGGCAAAAACAACCACGCAGGAGGTAACTAACATCATCATCATCAGCAGCAGCAGCAATATTCTTATTATCTCAATCATCATCATCATTGCCATTATCATTATCATGATTTTCAACTTATGCATCTTCATTTTTATTTTATCCTCACCTTCATTATTACCTTTGTTATTCTTTTTCCCTCACCTCCTCATCTTCATTATCATTTTCCTCTTCGTTATCATTATCCACATCGTCACGGTCACTGTCATCCTCCCCAGTCATCGACATCATTAACTAATAAACAATTAAATCACTGTTTGAATGAAACTACGCTGGACTGGTAAAGCGAACATATAAATAAATAGTAAAACCGGTAAACCTCAGCGTAATGGGAAAGACTGTGGATAAGTTAAACATCGTCAGAACGGGGAAGAGTACATAAATGCATCTTTTTATTGTAGAAAGTATTTGTTAATTAAGGGTGAATCGTACATCATTATAAAGCCCACAATCAGAACGATCCTGATTGCCAAAACTGATGATAAAAACTCTCGTATTTTTTGCTACACGTCAACTGCAAACCGCAACGACCAAAGAGTAATTAATTTCATCCGAAACCTCTAAATTAATCAGGTACATTTTTGACCACATTTAATGGCTACACAGCAGCCTGTGTACAGTGGATATCCATGATAACCGGAATCTAGAGATGTTAGGAGTCTTTTGAGGTGCAATATGTGTTGGTATGTGATGGTGGCCTATCTGTGTGCGGCAAGAGAGAGACTGCCATTTTTATGCCATCATGGCCTTATATTACTATTTCTCCATCCTGAATGCAGATTGTAACAATAGATTAACACTAAAATATGATGCTAGTCCCGATGTGCTGTAGAAATGATACTGGGCCATAGTACTGTCTTATTCAGTCAATGAGCTACATGAAATAAGCCGCATAAGAATGATAATTTGACCAACTAAAGAAAAAAAAAAGTGGAGTTAAATATAACATTGGACAATAGAAAATTCATTGCTGGGATGAGACGCCACCATTCATCACACACTGCCATACCTCACACCACATCGTTTTGTTCACACCTGACACTACCATACCTGAAAATGGCTCTTACATCAAACACACTGCCATACCTGCCACAACCACAACTGCCACTTCCACACTTGCCACAGCCACACCTGCCGCTGCCACACCTGCCACTGCTACACCTCCCACTGCCACATTTGCCACTGCCACACCTCCCACTGCCACACTTGACACTCACGGCAGACACTACCACAGCAACACTATACAACGGACACTGTCACACCAGACACTACCGCACCTACGCTGCCACAACTGACACTGTCAAACCAGACAACACCACACCTACACTATAGCACCGAGTACTGTTATACCAAAACTCCCACACCTACGCTGCCACACCAGATACTGTTTCACGTTCATTACCATATCTGTACAGTCATACCAGATACAGGCACACCCACACTGCCACATGTACGCTGCTGCACGTACACTTCTACACCTACACGGTCACACCAGATACTGCCAAAGTTGCACTGCCACACTAGACAGTGCAACACATACTGTACAGTGCCACGCCAGACACTGACACACCAGACACTGATACACCAGACACTGACACACCAGACACCGACACACCAGTCACCGACACACCAGGCACTGATACACCAGGCACTGATACACCAGGCACTACTTCACCACGCACTGCCACGCCTCTCACTGTCGTTCAAAATACATTCTTAACACCGCCACACATCATACACACCAAGCACTACCACACCTTATCCAGAGTAAAGTGTCATTTCTAACTCCGTCTCTCCACAGCTATGTCCAACACTGCCACACCAGGCACCACCACACCAAATAATGTCATACTGCCGCATCTCAGTAACATTTTTCACCACTTCACTTCACGTCTCCTACCACGCAGAGAGTTTCCAAACACCTCGAGGTTATTCTTTAGTATTTGTAGAAACTTTTGTGCACTTATTTCTTTAGAGCCCTGTGTTCGAGGTGATCCAAGTTTTGTCGATGTTTGGCCCCGCCGTTGGATTAGTGCGTAGTCTTTCTGCAGTCTCTTGATCCCTCACTCGTGACTTACCCACGGTTTTTCTAGATACTTATGAGAGTAAAAGTTCTTCTGGTAATTAATACACGGGTACATGAGGAAGTTAATAAATTTTGCTTCTTGGTCTGTTTCAGAGAATTACGTATAAGCTTAGGATTTTTAGCATTCCCTTTTTGCGTCTTGGTCTCAAAGTCATTATGACTTTTTTTACGTAACGAAGTATTTTTTTTAGTAATAATTTTCGAGTGGTAGTTATTAAGAGAAGATGAACTGAGTTGTTTAGTCTGCCTCCTGGGATAACTTTACAAACTGATGGAGCTTCTTCAGTCTCTTAATCCCTGGTGCTTTTCCCCACCTGTCTCGCCAGCGATGAGCACAATCCCTGGCAATGGTCACGGTATGAGTTTTATTGCCGATGATATATCGCGGGATTTACGCGCAAACGACACAAACGAGTTTAGCCAAACAGCTATATTCTAAAATTTGAACCAGCTGAGATATATATTTGCATTGTGCAGTTAAGCAGAAGCTGTTTAAAGTGGACTGCTTAGGATGAACAGACACAAAGAATGACGTATATAGATAGATAGATAAATAGATTGATAGATAGATATATTACAGAGCATATTTGTAACAAATGATTTCATGAAGTAAAAAGGGATTTTAAATTAGGATGGATTAATTAAGGCAGGTTTATTTAGGCTGCAGTTAGGTTAAGCTAGGATAATCTAGGCTAAGTTTAGATTGGGTTAGCCAAGGTTAGTTGGGTTACGTTAGGTGAGGTTAGGTTAATTTAGGTGAAATCTTAACATTACTCGGATAATTTAGATGAAAGCTTAACATTACTTGGCATTCATTTAAATTAACCTAACCTGACCTAACTAACCCAGCCTAACCTAACCTAAACAAAATCTAGATTATCCCAGCCTAACCTAACTGCAGCCTAAATTAACGTAAGCTTAACCCATCCTAATTTAAAATCATTTCACGAATTCCGTGAAGATTTCATGAAATCACTGGTTATACAAATTCTGTAACATATATATATATATATATATATATATATATATATATATATATATATATATATATATATATATATATATATATATATATATATATATATTGTGTGTGTGTGTGTGTGTGTGTGTGTGTGTGTGTGTGTGTGTGTAGATGAAGGCATTAATAAGCAGACTAATACACAGTGTACATACCAGCATACAAACGTAACACACTTAAAGCTG